>NC_043714.1:35384298-35546431 GCF_006229205.1 Suricata suricatta
TGGTGTAGTTTCATACTTCTACATGTTGCTGTCCAGTTCTCCCAGCACCACCTGCCAAAGAGGCAGTCTTTTTTCCATTGGATACTCTTTCCTGCTTTGTGAAAAATTAATTGGCCGTACATTTGTGGGCCCAGTTCTGGGTTCTCTATTCTATTCCATTGGTCTATGTGTCTGTTTTTGTGCCACATCCTCACTGTTTAAATGTTCCTGACATCATTCACATATAGTTCCAATTTTAAATAGAAATATTCCAGGCTTTTTAAAAACTGAGTAGTTTTCTTCCTGGAAAAGGTTCATTTAAACATTTAATTTAATATTCGCCCCAATATTAACAAGATTTACTAAAAATATATGAAAACATATGTCCACAAAAAACAAGCCAACCAAGAAATTAAAACTTCCAAAATAATCTTTAAAACACTTTTCTTCACAATGACCCCAAAATGGAAAGTAATGCAAATGCCCATCAGCAAGAAAATGCAAAAAATAAATTGTAGTATATTCATACAATGATATGTTACTCATTAGTAAAGAATGAACTACTCAGATGCACAACATAGAAGAATCTCAAATTAATTATGTTGAGTCAGATTTAAAACAAAAAAGTATATATCATATGGTTCCATCTATTCGACACCCCAGAACAGGCAGAGTCATCCATGGTGATAGAAATTGGGAAGTTATTGCCTCTAGGAAGAGACGGACATTGACTTGAAAGGTTGATGAAGAACTTTCGTTTGCATGGAACTATTTTATATTCTTGTTTTTGGTGACAGTTTCATGAGTGCATGATATCATAAAAACTCATTAAATTGTACTTTTAAGACCTGTGCATTTTATTTTATGCAAATGCCTCAAAAAGACCTTTCCACACACACACACCCTACAAAGTACCACAATGAAATGTATAACCTCTCTGAGGTATTTTAAATGATTGCTCAAGAAACTGATACTGTTAAAAATAAAAATACTATGAAATCCAGTGCCTTCTAGACATTAAAGGGAAAGAATATATATTGTCATCTGGGGAAGCTAAGGACTAATTTTAGTTTCCTAGATGTCAAGAAAATTGTAAAACTCAGTGAATTAACTGTCAATCTTTGACCCACGGCCTCTATCTTTGTTCTCTGTTGCTCTTTGGACTACTGTTGATTGAATGAAGAAGAAATTTCCCAATTTCTTTCCTGTCAAAATTCTATTTCCTCTGGTTTATTTTGTAATTGACTCATGTTTGACACATTTATAACCTTTTTCTTATAAATTAAAGAAAATATCAGAATCTAAGTTCGAATTATAATTGAACTTTTTTTGAGATATTGGTTAAATATAATGTCTTTGATGCTTTCTCTAATGAATTCTTTAATTTGTACCTGTGAGAGACAGAAAGAGACAGTGTTGATTTGGGAATGGATTTCATTCTACTTTCAAATGTGTTGGCTTTGTCACTCTTTTTCTATAGCTGCAAGGTTGCAAGGTTTGGGAGCTGTTATGTGATCTATGAGCTGCATAGTACCACACTTTAATTTGGGAGGGGCTCCAGGAAATAGGGTCTAGCGTTTATAGACCTGTCATTCCTGATTCTGACCATTAGCTCAATCTTAGATATCTGAGTATAATATCAGTGTATATTAAAATGAATCCAATATCAAAGACTAAATTTAAATGACTCTGGAAGTAAGTCAGTCATGTTTCCAAAATTGTATGTGCTCCACCAATTATTTTATTTTGGAAAAGGTTATAGACTTTGAACTAGGACTTGAAATCAAATGTAAATTTCACCACTTGGTGGCTATGTGAATTTAGGCACATCCTATAAATTCTCTGAGCCATTTCACAATCTCTCCTTCTTTCCAGTGAGTTAGGATTGTATGAGCTTTAGGTCAGGTAGTCTGATCATGGAGAAGTTATGAAAATGTATTAAGTGGTAGTAGTATAATAATACATTTAAAGCATTTAGCATTCAGCTCAACAAAAAATGGTAGCCATCATTATTCTTCATGGCTATTCAATTATTATTGATAGCAACCAAACCACTCTACAATTATTTAATTGGTATTTTAATTGTTATTGCCATCTAAGTACAAAGTAGCAGAAATGTACCGAACAAGAAAGTCACTAACAGTAGCGATGAATACTAACAACTGAAGAGAGCTTGTCAGGAGGGTAGTCAAGAGGCTGCTGTCCAGGGAGCCGAGAGGGGGCAAAATAGGACTCACTGTTGCATGGATACAGAGTAGGAACAGACAGGCTCTACTCACGAGCTTGATTTGCTGCAGTCAGGAGTCAGTGATGGCCTCCTGGGGCCAATCATCAGTAGCTGCTCTTTCCTGGAGTGGATTGGTTTTATGGACAGTGAAAAAGGTCAGGAAAAATTTGGTGTAGACAAAACACAGCACAGCATTTAAGGCTTTGGGCTTTGGAGGCAGATAACTGGGCTCTGCATATCTGGCGTGCTCCTTTACTGCTTTGCACATCAGTTCTTACTTCTTTAAAACGGAGGTGCTAAAAATAATATCTTCTGCATTAGCATGTTGTAAAAAATTAAATACGATTATCCACCTGAGAATTTAGCATAGTGCCTAATACACAGAAAAATCAGTGTTTCCTCGTGCCTTTGTGTAGAAGCTATATCTAGGAAATAAGGGTCAAGGACTGTGTGATCTTCTGCATGGATAGTTGACATTTATTGAATCTGAAAACAAGAATGAAAAAGTGAAGGCAGAATTTATGCAAAGATTTGATTGAGCTTGTGGCCTACTAACCCATGACATAATTTTAATAGCTGATTATTACTCAGTAACTGATGGGACTCTAGGAAAGGAATTCTTTCATTAACTCACTGTTAAATCACAATTTTTAGCCAGTATCAAAATTTAAATTCTTCCTGTTAACAACAGTAACAAAACCCCCATATATTTGGGGTACCTGGGTGGCCAGTCACTTAATTGTCTGACTTTGTCATCTTAAGAGTCCTGAGTTTGAGCCCCACGTTGGCTCTGTGCTGAGACCTCGGAGGCTGGAGCCTGCTTCAGATTCTGTGTCTCCCTCCCTCTCTCTATCCCTCCCTCACTCATGCTCTATCTCTCTCTCCTTAAAAAAAAAACACACATTAAAAATTTTAAAACAAAATAAACATTTGGACCAAATTTGCATAGCGATAGCATACTTTGCTTCCTGTATCCTGGCTAAATACTGCTAAGGCAACCAATGATTTACTGAGTGTTTATAATGTCCTTGTACAGTTTTAAAATCAAATAACTTTGTACACAATAGTAATAAACTGTAAACACCATATGGAAGAATATGATTACTATACTAATGTTCTAAATGCTAATTTTAATGTTTCATCTTATTCACAAATCATACATACTATCTATGAATACTTCTTATTTGAAAGCAACAGTTGGTGAATATTCCCAAATAATGTTGCAAGATTTCTTTATATCTGAATCATGAAAAAAGAGCATTTCCAACTGTAACTTCCTCAAGCACCAGAGTGCTTCCTTATAGGATGCTTAAAATATGTGACATTCAAAAGAATGATGGATTCTTATGACAGTGAATTTGGAGAGGGCTGAAATGCTTATCCATAGAGTTTTACATAAGCTTTTTCATTTCAATAATTTATATTTCAAAGAGCTGTCTTCCTTAACCCTACTAAATGCATCATAGCCATAAAAAATATCAAACACTTAAGATCAGTAACTCAAATTTAGTTCAGAATATAACATTAACTGGAGTGTACTTCAGCAAGTTGGAAAATCAGAATTTAAGGTGGTTTACCAAAGATTTCATAGTGGGCGGCTTTTATTGATTATTCATCTCCAGAAGGAAGCTCCTTCTCTAGGAGGCTCTTCTCACAATGCACAACTATAGCCAGAAGGAGCCACACTCTAATGCTATGAGGCTTTAGCCAGATTTACACAAAAATGTTGTTTAACAAATGAGAGCTTTGTTACATTTCACTATTTGCTACCCATCAGAAAGCAGGGCGATTACACTCAAGGCTTAGTATTGGAACCATGGTCTTAAAAAAACTCAGTAAATTATACTTTCATGTGAAATCACAAGTTCTTTCAGGGGGGTTCCTAGGTGGTTCCAGAGCCCCATTTGCACATATTTAACATCCTATGACCCTGAAAGGACACCTCAATTTTTCTGCTTGAATATGGCAAAGCAGTTTCTTAGTTGAATCTTTGAAATTTTCTTTTCTAATAAAGGTTTTATGAAAGGTACATTGTTGAGTTTTTTGCTAAAAATTAACACTTACTGAGCTATTACTGTGGGTCAAATGCTGAGTTAAGTGCTTACTGCATATGTTTGCTCAATTAATCTCCCTTATCTCCCTATGAGGTAGTAATTATCTCTTTTATCAGATGAAGAAGAGATAAATAAAGTTTAAGTAGTTTTTTCAAGACTGGTCGTAAGGTCATAAATGGCAGACCCAAGATTCAAACCCAGGTCTGAGATGGTCCTATAATTCACAAAAAGGAATTGGGATTCTTTTTTGTAATGCCAAGAGCATTAAGTAAGTAACAGAAGTATTCTTGGCAAGGGAGAGAGAAGATATACACAGAATATACCCAAATACCTTATCTGTAAGAATGACACACTCTCTGACTAGAATAATCATGGTGCTGGTTGGCATAAGGTCCCATGATGCTTGTCTTTCCAAGTTCCCGAGTCACCTACTGCCACTAGCAAGTGGTGGACACTTTCACAGAATAGCATCTTGATAAGATTTCCAGTGCATTCTGCAGCCACCAGTTGCCTGAGCTGCTTTCTGTTCCTCATTCTAGCCAGGTGCTTTCACACTTCTGAATCTGTGTGTGCACCATGTTGTGCTGAGACCTCTTTTTGTGATCAGTGCCTCCTGGTCCTTCAGGTTCGGGTTCTCCTCCCCCAACTCCACCCATAGATTTTAGTTTAAGCTCCCTAAAAGCAGAGCTTGGGACGAGGACTAGATGCAGGTAGATTATTTGGGAAGTGATTCCAGGAAGTAGTGAGGGAAAAGGGAGAATGAGAACAAGGAGGGAGATGAAGCCAGTAATGACCTGTGGGCAATGAGGCTTCTTACTGCTGAGGACTCTGAGAAGTTGTGTAGAATTCATTCCAGAATTGTCCTTCTAAAGAAAGAGAGGTTGGGGCGTTAATCCACCAGCTAGGTTCCCTTTTGATTGAGGATTGCCCTGGGGACCTCATCTCCATACCTTCCCAGGCAGAACCAAGCCCTGAGGGAGTGGGGGGAGGAGCACAGGAGGGGGCGGGAATGGGGCAGGAAGCCTTCAGCAGGGCTGGGCACTCCCCTGCAGCTGCAGCAAGTCAGGGGGACCAAGAGTCATGGTGTGGGGCACATGGCGCCTCCACTATATAAGGCAAACTATTTCCTTCATACACTCGTCACAGTTTGTGATTACTCATTTTTTATGCATTCATTTGTTTGCCCCTTGCTGAACTATGAGAGCTCTTTAAGAGTCAGAACAAGGACTCTTGTTCACCAGCATCTTCTAAGACTCTGAGCATTTTTCCTGGCATATAATCAGCACATAAAAAAATGTTGCTGAAATGAAAAAATGTAATTGCTTTCGGTTTTTCTACCAGTCCTTCAGTTTATGTTAATTGTGAGGCGAAGAAGCCTCAGTGCCTTCTCAAGGGCCTTTTCTTTTCCCGGAATGGAAGTCTCTCTAAGCAAGTCCCTCTTGTTCCTGTGAGCAGTCTTCTGTTCTGAGAGCCTCAGCCTTCATTCTCTTTAACAGAGGGGTAACCAGCATACAAAGCAGCTTTGCGTCTGCTCTGAGAGTGACCCCCTTTTCTCTCATGAGTCTCTTTACCAGTGGAGGTTTGTTCTTTGTTATCAGCAATTGCTTTTTTGTAGGAATCAGAATTGTCATTCTAAAAGGGGAGGCTCTCGAATCCTTTCACGACTTACTCTTGGACCCATTACATAAAATTAGGAACTAAAAAAACCCAAAAAACCAAACACTAATCAGAGTTTGCACTTTATTTTAAATTTCAGGCCCAATAATAAGGTTTGAGAGACCCTGGCAGTATTCATCAAATCTCACTAGAAATTAGGGTTTTTCAAGATTAAGATGACTTGCTCTCCTCTTCTTCCTGCTCCTTCTACTCTTCCTCATCCTCTTCCTTCCCTTCCTCCTCCTCTACTGCCACCACCGGCTCCTTCTCCTCATTATCATCATCATCATCAAACATAATCGCTATCATTTCTAATCACGTATAGTGTACAAGGGAATGTACTAGAATTTTATTCAATTAATCCTTCCAACAACTTTATCAAGTGTCCATCATCCCTTTTTTAAAAAGAGGGGACTTAGACTTGGAGAGTGAAGAAACCAGCCCAAAGTCACCGGAGTTGTATGTGAAAGGGCCAGAACTTCAGTGTCTTTCGTTTTTGAACCCCCATCAGCATAGTACAATGGCTGGCATATGACAGGCACTTGTTCATTCAGTAGAAACTGGATGCGAGGGTTTCACCATAAGTTCACCGTGGAGCTCAAAATAAAATGTTTGTTCCCAGCCTTTCCTATAATGGGCTTCTTTACCTTTGTCCAGAATATATGCTGGATCTCATTAGGTCCCTAGGCTCATAAGGACCTGCCTTATGGCCACCACAGGTATAGGACATCTGGCATTTGTGGAGTAAAATGTAGGTCTGGAGTACAGGAGGAGAGAAGAGAGGCGCTGACAGAAATAATTAGGATTGGACACATTTATCCCTCCATTCTCTCATGATTCTCCAGAAACGTCTCCACATCCTCTGAGCATATGGAGAATACAGATCATTTTTCCCCAATGTTACCTGAAACTTACTTCCCCAAGACAGCACCAAGATTAAAGGAAATATATACAGAAGGAAAAAGGATTATGGAAACCTTTAGGAAATAGAGTTAGGAAAAGGCTAGCTTGGCCCATTCCTTTGAAAGAAGGTAAAAAACTGCCGTGTGGGGCAGTAGAACATTTGCGAATGTCTGTTGTTGCTTTTAATTGGATTTTTTGCAAGTAAGTTTAATTTCATGGAAGTTACTGCCACTTCTTGTGGGGTTTTGAATCTTTTCTGGTCAATTTTTTTATATATAATTTTCTTTACAAAAGATGTAGTTTTATGAAATAACTAGATTCACAGCAGATTTACTCTTTTTTCCTTAAGAAACTGCCTTTGACCTTGATTGCATACGAGTTAGGTGAGATACGGAAAGAAGTTAAAAAGCTCACACAAATTGGAAATGAGAAAAAATCAGAAGTTGCAATCATTTTCTTCATCTTTGGAAAGACCCCAGAGAGCAACTGGTTTAAACTTAACTGGAGGCTATTATAATGAGCACTCTAGAAGGAGAATGAGTTTTTACCCAATTCTATCATTTTTCTGACAGTTGCATTTTTTTCAAAGCCCTGTACAAAATGAAGTGGGTAATTTCATTATAATTCTCAGTTCTATTAGAGTAGATAACAAAATAAATATTTGTTGAATGAATGGGACAATTATTGACAATAAGGGGTGGAGCACAAGATGATAGAGAAGGGTAACTGGGTGGTATTTTATCGTCCACTAATTATTGCGGCTGAGTTGTATGAATCGTTTGCTGCGTGTAGAACACCGGCAGTGCTGAGGCTAGAGTAACAACTAACACTAGTGTAAGCATGAGGCATGTGCTGAGCAGTTTACATATTCATTATTTCTCACAATGCTGTGTGGTAAGTACACTTAATTCCCCCATTTTAGGGATGAGGCCACTGAGGGCACAGAGAGTCTATGTAACTTGCATGTGGTCACACAGCTAAAAAGTGGTGGTAGTGGGATTTGAACCCATTGTAGGCATTCTGGCTGCAGTATCTGGCACTTAGCAACCAGTGAGTACTACCCCCAGTGAAGCCTAACAAATTCATCATGAAAATGAAAAATCTATCTTGACAAAATGACATTTTGTTGAAAGAGATGGAACTAGACACATGTTTACCACAGAGCATGGGGAGATCTGTGAGGATGGGGAGAAGAGGACCTCGCAGAAGCAGTAAGGAGACGTCAGACCCCATCAATAGAAAGGGGTGAATGATGAGCAGGAGTCAAGGAGGCAAACAGGGGAGAAGGATTGGTGTTTCAAGTGTGGAAGAAGCATCTGCAAGACATTAAAGTAATAAGCCTGGAAGCTTCAGGTAAGAAAAATAATTCAGAAAAGCTACTATAAATAGAAGAGGCTGATAGTGCTAAGAGATGGGACTGGAGAATTAAGAAAGTTCCAGATCATAAAGAATCTTGTAAACCAGGCCAAGGCATTTCGGTGTTCTGCTACCAGCCTTTGTGGGATTTCATACAAGGATGTGATTCAATCAGGTTTTCATGACCAACGGGATATAGAAAATATCTCTCAGTATTGTGGAGATAGATTGGAAAGGATTCAGTGGGCAGATATTGAAAGACAGGAGATTTTTACAATATTTATGGGGAAAATGGTGACAACATTAAGTCTTAAAAGTCCTACTTATCAGTTAGGCATTAAAGTCTTAAAAGTCCTACTTACCAGTTGGGCTGTGGAGAAGTGACCCTCCCATGGTAAGAAGCCAATGTTTCCTGTGTATTCTTTTCAATTACTTTTGATAAAAATTTTCTTACTTTCTAAATAATGAAATTTATTTCACATCAGATTTCTCCTGGAAATGGGTCACTGGTGATATGTGGATGACTACATGAATATCCAATTATTATACTTTATGCACCAAACACAACATTTTTTTTGTAACAAAGTTGAAGCATTCCCAGAGGCCTTTTATCTAACTATTCTGGAGAAAAAAATCATAATGGAAATTCAAAAGGGATCCTAAAGAGATAAGACATTACAATATTTAGAAAGAAAGACCACATTCTCCATCTTTGAGAATAGAATATGAAAACAAATTTGTTTGGGAGAAAGTGGATTGCATCAACACCCCTCAGGTCAACTCATCCGTCCTTTCCTTTTTATTTGTTCTGGGCTCCTAATGAGCCTCCATCACTTTGTACTTCTGTCTTGAGGGAAGAAAGCCATTCCTCTCTTGGCTAAATTTAGTCCAGCCTGAGCAAACACTATACAGTTTGTTCTTAATGCTGTCCTGCTCTGTGCAAAGAGAGAACTGGGGTGACTATCATATTCAGGGCAGAATTTCTTACACTTTTCAAAACAGCAATTTAAAAATGTAGAAAAGGTCAATGTGAAAGAAAAGAGTTGGGCTCTGAGAGTCAACGTAAGGGGTCTTAACTAGTAATCATCTATTTTTATATCACAAATGAAATAACCAGTGCCTGTGTGCTACAAGAGATGCCAGCCCATTACCCAAGCATAACTGCAGAGAACCTGGCCCACAACCCCAGATTTCTGTTCTCTAGTATTCTACCTATAACTTAGCCAATTAAGTCCTTATTGTCATAGAGCATACACTCATTCGTTTTCCATAGTTATTTTGGAACAGTAACACCTAATTTGTCCAATAAAGGCCATTCACCAAAGAAATTTATATTGTAAAACCATTTATGGCTTTCATATAATTCATAGGTAGATGGATAGATCAATAGGTAGACAGATAAGTAGGTAGGTAGGTAGGTAGATAAATAAGTAATAAGTATATAAATATATATGCTCTGAATACATTAAAAACAAAAAACAAATCAAGAAAAGTTCATTATATGCTTTTTCTATGTTGAACCCTTTGTTACATGTTCCAATTTAATAATATTTCTAGTATTGTTAATAGACCTAAAATAAATGACAACTTGTTTTAATTTTTTTTTTTTTTTTTTTTTTTTTGGTAATTAAGGCATACTATGGAGTTCAGCCTTGCCAGTCATCCTGTATCAGTTTAAGAGTCCTAGTACGACAAATAAACATTAGTTATAAATCTGTGCTGGAAATGCCCCCACTCAGTTGTACTAGACTTCCTCATCACAGGAAGCAAAGGAATTTTTCCACTGACTTGACTTTAATATTGTCAGGTACTTTCATAATTTTCTTGGAAGAAGTTCGTTCAGATAACTTGGCACTTTTGAGTGATCCCCTTTACTATGTGTTCTCCTAATTTTGTTGTCGTTCATGTTATTATCTTCATATTTTAGATAGTTTATACTTCCACAAAGCTGGGTATAAACACAGAGCAAGTTCATTTTTTAAGAAACTTGAGTTCAGTGGCCAAGCCACTCGTTAATAAATCAGGTCAAAGGAGATGGGAATTCTGATCATTAGGATTTCAAATAACAATTATACCATCATGGAGAAAATGAGAAATATAAGTAAATTTCTTCCAAAGAGCATCAGATGGGCCACTGTGAAATGTAAGCTAAGTTCGTATTCCTGAATCAGAGAGAATTATCTCTATAATTTAATTCATACGTTAAAGGGAGGCATAATCAGGGCTTCATAAGATTTTCTGCCTGAAGTCCTAAAAGAAATGCTAGAATCTTTATCATTGACTTCTCTGTGTGCAAGAGGAATAGGGTCTGCAGCAGACAGGAAGTTCACCCTTTCCCAAACATGCAATCCCAATGGCCCTCAAACTGAGCGAGGCTGGACATCCGAACCCCTCACCTGGAGTGCTTATGATCGCAGGTTTTGGCCAGCCCTGGCCCCACCTCTGCAGCAGACATGAGAACTGGCCCAAAGTTTCAGCTGGGTCCAGACTCCAGTGTAGATTTTACAAGGGGAGCAAATTGAGCCACCAAGTAGCAAACTCATCCCACTGAAATAATGACAGTGCCCATCTCTTCCTAAGGTGTCCAGAGACCCCAGGAACAGGCCTGCTGTGTACCCATGTTACGAATGTGGCACCTGATGAAACCACACTTCAGAATGCTTTCACTCTGACAGCTCAGCATGGCCTTTTCCCAGAATAATCTGAAGTATGCTAAGGGAGGAACTGACCTCCTTTTGAAGTCCCAGAGCAAGCCAATTCATTTTTCCCCCTCTTGGACCAGTTTCAGAGCAGCAAGCATTCAGTGTAAACAGAAGTGTGGAAGGAAATGAAGTCTAAACCTAATTATTCATGATTCAAAATTCCCTCACTGATTTTTACTTATTTTCCAACTACTTAGTCAAATTTTCAAGTTTTAGAGACAAACTCTGGCTTGATATCATTCTTTAATTTTAGGATAGCCTAGTTTTAAAATCTTAATTAGGTTACCACACCCCTTTTCTGTGCTACATAAAACCTGCTTCATATGTTTAATAATAGCCTAAACATAGTAACATTACCTTATATTTTTAAATTGTCTAATTCCTTTCAAAG
This sequence comes from Suricata suricatta, assembly GCF_006229205.1. NCBI lineage: Eukaryota > Metazoa > Chordata > Mammalia > Carnivora > Herpestidae > Suricata > Suricata suricatta. Next base: position 35,395,567 of record NC_043714.1, read on the forward strand.
CATCTTTAAACAGAGTGCTTCAAATGACCCTTACCTCTTACCTCTCAAAAAAAAAACAAAAAAAAAAAACCCCAGAAGTTAAGCATTGATACTTTCATCTCACAGATGAGGATACAGATGAGTAGACGTTACATGACATATAACCAGGCTGGAAATGGCAGAACCAGCCCCAGATTTTAATGACATGATTCCTAGTTCAATATTCTTCTCACTAACTCAAACATAGTTCCTTTTAACATTTTCATCCTGAATATATTCTTAATTATGAACTTGTGTGCAGAGGCAGACATATTTGTGGGAGAATGATCATAATTTTTCTGCTGTTAAAAGATAGTCAAGTTCTAGGATTAAAAAAAAATTGTGCCTTAAATCTGTCAACTTCCTGAGACATTTATCTGAAAATTCTGAACATATGTTTAAGTTTTCTTATTTTCTATTGAAATTTTCAAACTTACTTTTCTGTAGGATCCCAGTACTTCTGCTAATCAAATGCTTTGATTCATGGGCTGATGAGAGAGTAGATCTTAAATGATCTTGGCACAAGAAAAAAAAATTATTTTTGTAACTATGTGTAGTGATAGCTAGTCCTAGACTTGTTGTGATCATTTTGCAATAGATTCCAATATCAACTCATTATGTTTTACACCTGAAGCTAATATGCCGTTGCATGTCAATTATATCTCAATTAGGAAAAACAATAAAAGGGGCCACTCGAGAGAAGAAATTTTTTTCATCTTGGCATGACATACCATTTGCACCTAGAGCTTCTAGGACAATCACTCTTCATTCAGGAAATTATGCTGGTTCTTTGGTAGCTAATGATTATCACCCAGTTGTTTATTACATTTCTAAACTGAGCTCCTTTTCTTAGTTGCTTTGTTTGGCACGTAAAAGGCTCAACTTCTTCCTCTTTTTTCCTATATTTTCCTATATTTGGCCATCTACTGGCTTTGTATTTGCATTCCTCTTTTCCATATTTGAGAACACACATTTCTAATAACTATCGAGTTCCCTTAAGTCACAAGTATTTTTATCTATTCTGCATTATTTATTACTTATTGATAAAGGCAGGATTTTTAAGACCTTGGCATGAGCTCAATAAGCATGCCTTTTAAACTAAAATAATGGTTTGTTTTTTGATTAAAGTATCAAGTTAGTTTGTTTCAGGCCAGACTTTCTCACCAATTTAAGTAGTAATACACTCTCTTCCCAGAGGGAAAGGAGGTCAGGAATCCAGTAAAAAGAATACAAGTATATCACTTATACTTTACTACATTAACGCCAAACTCAAAAGATGATTACCTGAAAATATTACATACTCCTATTTAAATATAGGAATAAAATTTTATAAAAGTAAAATATTAATTGTAATATTTTTTGATTGGTAGTGACTTTTGATACCTTTCACCTCTGATCTCTCCAGTGAATAAGTAATTTTTCTCAGTATAATTTTATGTCTACTGTCCATTTAGCATAGCAGTAATTGTTCTTAAAATTTTTTTTGAAGTTTCAATTTTTCTATTTAAGTTTCATTTAAACAGCTTACATCCTAAATATCATCTTCAATTTTAGAATTAGAATACTCTTATCATGTTATAATTTATTTTACACATGATGAAGCTTTAAGAATTAGTTTCCAAGCCTCAGAATGTTATATATGCTTGGGATAGAGTTTTATATGATATATAATTGCATATGTATCATTATGAGCTATGAATCTATGTAGGAATAGCTGTTTCAATTCAATACTGCCTCCTTCTTTTTAAATAACTTCACCAAAGCACAGAAAATAGGAAATAAATATAATGGTAAAGCAGTCATACAACATAATCTTCTAGGTTCTGTAAACCAAATAAGAATTCTGCTTTATCAAAAATACTAAGTTAGGCTGAGTAGGTACTATATATCACCTTTAGAAAGCTAAGGGTTAACTATTCCAATAAAAACTATTTCTTTTCGGGGGACCTGGGTGGCTCAGTCAGTTGAGCCTCTGACTCTTCCTTTGGGCTCAGGCCATGATCTCAGTCCTGAGATCCAGCCCCTTCACTGAGTTCCATGCTAGGCCGGAAGTCCCCTTAAGATTATCTTTCTCCCTCTGCCCCATCCCAACTTGTACTCTCTTTCAAAAAGCAATTCTTACCAGTCATTGATGTAGGAATCAGTATAACTGCAGCAATGTTTTCTTTAGATCTCTGTTCTCTTATTGTCTTGTTACTGAGCAGAGACGCTAAGAGACTTCTCCAAACAGAGACAAGAGGGTCTGGAGGGATCTACAACACTGTAGGGTAACTGAGATCTTGGGAGCTCATCTTACAAAGGGGAGACACAATAAACATTGCTTTTGATAATTATCTTAGTAGGATCAGTCAGCACTATTATTGACCAGGGGAGCCTGTGTTCTCTGTTTACTTATTCTGTAAGGAAAGGTCAAAGCCCAGAACAAAGACATTTGACTCAGCTCCAGCCCTGGGTAGAGTGCTTTCATGCTGATGAGCACGTCCATCCATTCAGTTCAGAGGCCATGGAGGATGTCTTGTGATCTCCTTCTCTTTTATATACAGCTAAAGTGCACACAAGGTGTAATGTTCTTCACATTTGTCTGCAAAAGTCTGGCGAAAGCTTTTCTTCCCAACATAGCTCCCATCTCCACCACACACACATCGAATAGAAGATGCTGGGGATGGAGGTTTGGAGAACAGCGGAGGAGAGGAAAGAGGCTTCTGGACCTGTTTTGGTATCAGGCTGCTTAATGTAACTCAGTCTGAGCAAAACAGAGCCTTTTGTGACATTCAGCAAGTTATAAATCTCTTTCCTTGCTGTGCCCACTTCTTACCTGTCCTGGGGACTTTATGGGCTTATATGCCCTGTGGCTCACAAAGAACCAGCTTCACCTCTCTGCACTCTTCAGTCTACCTTGAATATGATACGGTTTATTTTAAAATGGGAACTATATAAACAGCTTTCTAATGACGTACGTTACAATGGAAACTACTTGGTCGACATCCATCCTCTCCACTAAAATAAAGGCATGAATGAGGGAGCTGGTGAACGAGGGACTAGGTGTGTTTTGTTCTCTGTGGTGTCCGCTAGCACATAGCAGAGTGACTGGCAGATAGCAGAGGTAGCTCCAGACAGTACTTATCAAATTAGTACTGGATTAAAGGAGTGGCACAAGGTTCAAAGTCCAAATTTCTCCTCCTTTTTTGGCCAACATACTGCCTCTCAGATATAAACCCTTCAGATCCCTCTTAAATGTCACCTCTTCACAGGGACTTTGCCTGACCTCCCTACCTTCCCCTGCCACCCATCATTCAGAATCTCAGCACTCTGCTTCCTTTTCTTCACATTTATCAACTTGTTTGCTTTTCTTCCTCCCTTTCTCTCCTCTCTTTCCCCTGTATTCTCTCTCTTTCTCTCTCTCTCTCTCTCTCTCTCTCTCCCCTTTAATCTATCTCATTCCCAGCTACTGTGCAAGCACCCTGAGGATGAGGACAGGGGCTGATTCACTCACTCTCTGAAACGTATGTATCATCTTACTAGATGCAGAAGCTCAATTAGAATAATTCTTGGAGTCCTACTTTAGGTTCAAGTACTGGGATATGAATCCAGTATTTCTGGACACAAAAGATACATGTGACCTTGGAGAATGTGGGAGTTCTTAGCACCAGTTAAAATATATACCTTCTGTACATAAAGGAAAGCAGACATGAATGCTCTCGACAGCATCTCATTTTGCCTTTCCTCTTTTCTAGTCCAAATTACACTAGGTAAAGGTAGCCATCTGTCAGGAAGAATGCAGAGACTATCTGCTATTAAAACATGATTAACTTTCTCCTACATGACACAGGAACTTTGTTATCTTATGTAAAAATAATTTAAAACACCTTAGCACTAGTGAGAAAGTAAGTTATTGGTATTATAGGTATAAGCACACCTATGTGGATCCTTTTTATTTTTTGGAACAACAAATGTTACACCTTTCTATGCACAGAATTAGTATGCCTTAGGTCAGAAATCGCTATTTAGAAGCTCTCAGAGGACCAGCATTTATCTACCAAATGCATTACTTATTCTCTTTCACATCCAATAAATGTTGGCTTAGATTTGCTCTCTCTTTCCTTTTTTGACATGACTTGACATATTTGAATATGGCAAAAAGATTTCTCCTTGGCCAGATTCTCAGCTCCATATTTAATTACCTTATGCATGCTAATGTAGCATTTGAGTCAACAGTAGTCGCCCAAACCTCTGGAGAAGATTTTGAGACAGTGTTTGAAGTCTCTGTCAAGTCCACCTTTGAGGTTGTCTCCTCTAATTACTAGAAATTTACTGCTGGTTTTAGATTCAATCACAATGGGAGATAGAATGTATTACATAGCAATTTCAGTTCATGGCCAGTCGTCATGGCAACACCAGAGGATAAATTTCAAAATAAGGACTACTCTCCAAGGGCAAGAGTTTATATCTTGCTGCCAGATGTTTGCAGTTTTATTTTTGGAAGTAAATATGCTATTTGGGTTTTTTAAAGCTTTAAAAATCTATTTTAAAGGTACAGTGTTTGTAAAAAATTTCAAAGTGAAGATCTCCATCATGTTTTCTAAATATCACCATATGCTAAATTTCATTTACAGCTTATTTTAATGCTTTTTTTTAATTTTCCCACTTGGGAATTACATAGAAGGCTGTTCTGATGCATTCACACAGTCACTAAATATTTATTGAGCACTTAGTATGTGCCAGGAACTTTGTTAGATATGGAGAATTCAGAGGTAATTTGTCAACTATAAATATGGAAGAGACAGGGTCACATGTATGAAGATTCGGGAAGTATTAATGTTTGCTGTATTTGTGACGTGAATCTGTAAGAATCAAAAATGTATACCTGAGAGACATAATAAAGAGATGGGATTATCCTTTTTCTTTAAAACACAGTGACTTGGAGCCACATTCAATATAATTATACTTTTTATTTACAAACTGAGATTTAAGTAACAATTGCATGTCTTCGTATTAAATAACAGGCATTCTCATGCATTGGTACCTTTGTCCCCCAGTAAAAATCACTGTGCCTTGTTTACAGAAAAATAGTAACAGTTGTAAAGGCTTAGAGCTGATGAAGTGCTAGCACTTTTAAAAACACAGTAGAGACGAGATGTTCTACTCTTCTCCCCTACTCTCTGTCTTGGGAATCTCATTCTCTTTCTGAACATCAAAACAAATCTATAAAATTGTTGAAAAATTTAAAAACAACTAGTCCCATATCTTCTCAATGTTCACATCTTTGATTTCCTATTTCCTGGTGAACATTTCCATTTGGAATGTTGCCAGCACTTCAAACTCAAGAAGCCTAAAACTCCTAGACTTCAATATTAAAGTAATTCTGTCTCCTTGCTCCTCTGTTTCCTAAGAAAGGTCTTATTATTCTCTCAGTGAAGTGTTCTGCTCCTTTCTCAGTCACATCTGCAGTGGCTCACCACTCCACTGGTTCTTCCTGGCCATCTTTTCTTCTACACAATCACCATGCCCACAGTGGTTGTGGACCTTATTTTTCACCATATTCCTATATTATGAACTTCCAAATGGACCCCCCCTGTCTCATGGCTTTCTTTACTCCATATGCACTCCAACTGTCAGATCACTCTTCCTTAGGAGAGTGTCTTGGCTGAGCCAATGAAGTCACTGGGTATATGAAACTTATATATTCCTGACTTACTTTCTTGACTAGGAGTATGTTTGTACAATGTGTTTGTTTGGGGTAGAGGTTGGCTGGAAAAAGAGAGAAAAGATTTAGGGCATGGATGGACTCCTAACATGGCATGACAGGTGGAAGAGAGAAGTCAAGGGTGATTAAGAGATATGGAGAGTGCTCATTTCCTAGCCAGTCAGAGAGACCAGGTCTATGTGTTGTGTAAGAGAAGGAAGGCAGAAGCTAATGGGGCTTGTGAGATTTAAGGCAGGACTCACTCTACATCAATGTTCAAGTGATAAAGTTCCACACAGATTTAAGGAGAAGACAGTCTTCCACCAGTGGTCCATGGATGCTTTATGTGGATTTGGAGAGATTATCAGAACAATGTGGGCTGATAGAATAGTCGTGAAGAAAGGGTAGTTGGCAGAGTAGTGGTTTCCAGAGCTCTTGGGGTGCCTCTCTCCAGTATCTTGTGAACAAGCAACCTCCACAAAAGGTAGGTAGAGAATGAACAAGTTCTCTGTGAAGTGTATGCAGCTTATTCTGTGAGATCTTCAAATTAACTAGACTTGCATGGTGATTTTTATGTTCCTGAAGAAGTGATGGCAGAGGCCATGTACTGAAAATAAAATCAGCGGTTAATATTCATCTAAACAGTGTGATCAAAGACTGATGATATCTGGGAGAAAATACTTACAAATTATTTTTGAGAATACTATCTAGTTTTTAAAAAATAAAATGGATTTATTGTCTTCCATATTAAGTTCAAAATTCTTATTTTTGTCCATTTAAGATCTTTCTCAAACTCATTCCAATCTATTATCGCATGCTTACCATCTCTAATTTCCTACAGAGCTCTGTTGGTTCAGTTCAAACTGACAGTTATCACCTGTGTCTTCAACATACCAAGCACTGTGTAGGGACCAGAGATACAAAGATGAGTGAATCAGAATCCGTTCCTTCAAGCAATACCCAGAACAGTAGAAGAAACAAATATGACCAGTAATTATATTGCAACATAATACATAAAATAATTCCTAAAGATACTTAAGACAGACATAAACAAGAAGTGAGAATGGCTGTGTGTGTGTGTGTGTGTGTGTGTGTGTGTGTGTGCGTGCGCGTGCACGCATTTGGAATAGCGCATTTGAAGAGTAAAAGGATTTAGGGAAGCCTTCACAGAGGAGGTGACTTTGAGGGATGAATACAATGTGTTCTGTTAGAAGTAAAGAAGGTAGAAAAGAGCATTGCAGACAAGCCTGGCATTTGTACACCTTTTTGTTTTTCCTTATAGTCCTTCTGCTCATCACCTCCTCCTTCCTAAATAACTATGCAAACCCTTCCCATACTTCAATGTCAACTTTAGTTGCACCTTGTCCATATATCTCTTCCGGCAGCTCCAGCTGAGGTGAGCCCTTCTTTCGTGGCTGAAGGATGCATTCAGCAATTAAAAACTCACAGGATTGGGACTTCTTTCCTACCATGATTTTGACATGCATTTAAATCTTTTAGTCACAAAATCACGCAAGCTTTTAAATTCCTTTAGAGCTGAAATTGGTTCATAAAGGCTTCTGTGTAGTAACAGCAATACTTTGATTGCTATATATGAGTTGGTTTGGAGGCAAGACCAAGAAAGATGATGTAGGTGTACCTCAAATCTAGTGAAGTGCTGATTTCTTCCTCTTAGTGGAGGTTTACGTTTTATGATCCAGTTCTATTCAAAACCTTTACAGTTTTCATCAATTATTTTATAAATTAATTCTATATTCAGAATTATTCTTTCTATAGCACTTAGCTTACTCCTTTGAATTAGAGTTTCCCTTTTATTGTGAATTTTTATATGCTTTTATCTCCTAGCATACTGTGACTATCTTAAGGTCAGTGAATAAGTTTAATTTACATTTTATTCCCCATAATATCTTGCTGAATGCCTTCTACTAGTCAGGTGAAAATTGTCCGATAAATTAAGTGCTATAATATACATAGTGAACAAAAATATTTATATACAGGAACAGTATTATTATTGAATGCAGAGTTAAAATTTCATGATCATGTAGTAAACTTAATGAAGATTGTAAACATTTTTTATGATTAGTGACACATTTTTCATTGAGACCTATATCTCTATGCAACTCACCTAGCCAAGATTTGAAAATTTATTTGAGAAGGAAAATTTCTCATACTTTTCAATATATATTTGTTATATATGTACACATATCCCTAAAGCAATAATGCTTCTATGAAGATGATATTCAATTAATATAATTTATAAGAACCATAAGTCATCCAATTAGCAATTGATTCACTTAAGAGTTTATGACACAGGAGGTACCTGGGTGGCTCAATCAGTTAAGCATCTGACTCTTGATTTTTGGTTCAGGTCATGATTTGGGCCCCACATCGGGCTCTGTGTTGACAAGGCAGAGCCTGCTTAGAATTCTCTCTCTCTCTCTCTCTCTCTCTCTCTCTCTCTCTCCCCCCCCCCTCTACCTCTCCCTGTCCTTACTGCTCCCATGTTCTCCCTGTCAAAATAAATAAGTAAACATTAACAAAAAAATAAAGAGTTTGTGACAGAGGTCTTTTAGGTGTCTGCCATCCGAAGAGCATTCAAGGAAGAGGTAAGCTGCAGAGAGCAAATATTCCCTTTCCCCCCAAGCTAAAACATGAGTAAGAATGAGACATCAGACACTCAGAAGCAGTTACAGGACACAGGAAAAGTACAGTAACAAAGAAAAGGATGTAAGATTGAAGACAAGTTTCACCTACAACACATTTTTGTGTGATGAGCTTATCTGAATATTTGTTCATTTAAAATGCATTTCAGTAAGTAGCCTCATCTTTATCTTCTTTAGAGCTTGCATTCACATATGCTTAATAGTTTATAAAAAACACTTCCAATTTAATTAGCTCTTTTGATATTTACTGCAGTTTATAAATGAGAAAGTAGAGCCTTTAGAATATCAGCACCTTGATCACTACCAAGTAATTATTTCCAGGGCTAGTTTCAAGACTGATACTTTCCAGTTAATGAAGAATTTCAGTCTCCCAAAGAATGACTAAAAATCAATCTTCTCATTATTGTAAGTCCTGAATGAATTTTCTGGTTTAACACGGGAGAGCAAAAACATTCCATTTTAGAAAAGCAGACTCCCACTTTTAAGTGGTACTGTGCAAAAGGATTGTTTCTCACATTGAACCTTGGCACTTGGCTTTCTTCTGTCTTAACTTGTTCTTGGTTTTATTAGATCCCTAAATCCCTTTTTTGGGGGGAGGGATTAAAAGACTAATAGTATCTTTAATCCAAATACATGAAGTACTAACCTTTAAAGGTCTACCCCATAAAACGCTGTCTTTCTGCATGACCTTTTATGCTTAAACTCTAAGTCAACATATAGAGCAAGCCATTCAACTTGTTAATGTTACAAATCTCATCTTTTCCAAAGGAGCACCTTTCTAGATTAGCCATTCAGAGTGGCCTGAACAGCCGCTCAGGGTACTTTATTCAGCTATGCGGCTACATTCTGATTACCTTAAACATTTCATAGACTTGCCATCAATTTCCCTTCATTATGTAACATTCATTTTTGCCTTAATTGAGTTTGCATATTGCTTCAGGTACATTCTATCAAGTGGAACATTGGATCCAGTGCATCTTGCAAGTAATGAGCGAAAACTTACTGTGAAAGGTAAGAGAGAGAGCAAAATGTCACGTCAGGGCCCAAATAAGCTCTAGAGTATACGGAAACATATAAGGAAGAGCAGGCCAGGCAGGAAATAATGAGACTCAATATAACACAGTGCTGAAGGGGCAACCCAGGAACTGGTGTCATAATTGTACATACTTTTATAGGCATTGTAACTCTGCGATAGGGACTTCATTGCCATTATTGCTGTTTGTTCAGCTTTGCTGTGAGGGTTATATCCCATCTTAAGCACCACTGAAAGGCTGATATTCACATGTGTAGTGCACACCTAAAAAGAGGTTAAACACCTGTTTTACGACTGTGGGAGCCCTGAAGGAGCAGTGGGACACTGAAATCCTCACAACTTTAGAGTCGTAATGGCGTATAGTATTTCATTGATAAAGGGAAACTACTCAAGTAACGGACGAGCTTTGAAAAATCTCTCCAGTGACAATATGTTATTGCTCCAGTTCATTGATTCATTGCCATTTTACTGCCCATGACATGAATTTAATGGGTTTCATAATAAAATTTCCTGAATTTTAATTGTGGCAAAAAATATACAAATTATGCTCCAAATATCCAATTTATCTTCTTTTCTTCCAAAAGTAGACTTGAGTTTTAGTTGGTAACATACTTGCCCTGGCAACTTGGTGTGGCCACATGAGATGTGTTAAGGTAAAAAATGTGAGTGCTAATCTATGCACTTTCTCCTTGCCTGACTGGTCCTTTCATCCCCTTGCCTGACTTTCCCCTAGTTGGGGAATTTTAATGACTGTAGAAAACCTGAAAGCCACGTGTTGAAGTTTGCAGATGTGTTGCACCAGCTCTGCCCCATCTATGAAAGAGAAATAAACTTGTATTCTAGTTGAGCTGCGAAATAACTGTTGAAGCAGCTTCATGTGAACCTTAACTAATACAGAGGATGCAGAGACTATGATCGTGAGGTTGAATACATTTCATCATTCTAGAAAAGTATCACATTTATAGTACTGACCTCATTGACTTTATTTATATTCTAATCAACACACCCCTCACAGAATCATGGACCTACAAGGCTGCAAGAAACCCAACAAAATGCCATTAATTCACAAAACATGTTTAAGAGAATTAACTTTTCTGAGAAGAGAATTAACTTTTCTGCTAAAATAATTAATCCTTTGTTTTGAATATCTCTGCAAAGGAAAAGTAAAACATCTTAGGATAAAAAAAATTCAAGTAAGTAATTATGACATGTGCCACTGTCTTTCAAGTTGGAATTTACTAGAAACTACTTATTGGCCCATAATTAGATTTAGGTATGCTACTCCCAACTAGATATTTAAATCTAGATTGGAGTCTGCCGTTTCTACAAGCTACTCACTATAGATTTGCTTCATTTGGAAATACATAGATTAATTTGTTGTTCATCTAATTATTCTTCTCCTTACAATTAGAACTTTAATATTAAAGTATGCAGTTATGTAGACGTCCACAGTGTATTTGTGCATAATACTTGAAATGCAAATATTAAAAGAAGACTAAGTAATACATAGAACAAAAATGTTATAAATTAATCCTTAATGATTATGGATTCTTGTTCATATTGTCTTTTCCCTTGGTGGTATTAGTGAAAAGGATCCTTTATTCTTTTCCCTCCTTTGACTGAAGTGTCAATGGTCTATTGCTCTTAGAGTTTATATTCCTTTTCATTTTCCAGGGGAAAAATAGGCTCTGAATGTGAATCTCAGTTCCACCATTTATTTACTCTCTGTTCCACCACTTATTTACTAAGTATCTTTCTGGAGGTTGTTTACTAAACCTTGGATTACTTACCACTAAAAGTGTTTTTTTTTTTAATTTGAGTACAGTTGATACACAGTGTTACATTAATTTTAGGTGTACATCATAGGGATTCAACAAGTTTATACATAATGTTATATTTACAAATGTAGCCTCCATCTATCAGAATTAAGGGATTTTTAATGTTTACCTCCCTGGCTGGTCCCTGGTCTTGCCCCATTGCTCTATTCTCCACAAAGAGTTCCTTCTAATCATTAAATCAGATGGTCTCTTCTCTGCTCAAATGCCTTCACTGGTTCTCATCTCATTCATAATACAAGCCATTTTTAACAGTAGCCTCACAGGTCCCAGCGGAGCTGTAGACTTCCCCTATCTCACCCCAGTTTCTATCATTTTCTCCTTTGCCAGCCCAATGCCGCTTGTCTTTGAACACACAGAGATACTGCTTTCTTAAAAACTTCTGCACCTGCTAATTCTCCACCAGGGATGCTCTTTCCCTGGAAGATGCCCCTTCAAGATCTTCAGGTTTCTTCTCCAAAGTCAGTGTTTCAAATGTTTTCCATCACTGCCTTATATAAAACAGCAATCCCCGATCCACTCCCAGGAGTACTATCTCCTTTAACCCGCTTTATTAATCTCTATGGCTCCAATAAGGGCAGGGATTTGTTCTGTGTACTGCCATATCCCAGCTTTTAGAACAGTATCTGCAGCATAGTGAGCACAAAATAAATGCGTGCTGAATGAATGTGTTATTGGGAGATTAAATGAAAGCATCTAAATCACTGAGTCGGGGGCATGGAACAATATAAGGGCTCCATTGCTGGTGGTGTTATTGCCGCATCTCTATCAAATGACAGCTGCTGCTTTCCTGGTGTCTTCCTTGCTTAGCTATTAGAATAATTCCACGGAGATTGTTCATTTCTTTACAACTCAATTTTTCTCATATAGGCAAAGTGGTTTTAAATATATATAACAGATATATGACAATGTGGTTAGTATTCCTTCATGATGATCTTTTACTGGATAGAAAAGAGGAATTTTTTAAATTTCAAAATTCAATCCTGTCCATGAGACCCAGTATTTACAATATTTTGATTTTTTGATTAAGGACTAAGTGTTCTAACCTCCTTATACTAGTAGCATAACAGAAATATCATGCAAAGTCCTAGTTACTGAAACCTATTCAAAATTAGAGCATATTTTCAGACATATCTAAATTAGTTACTTTTTAACCCCATGCAAGTAAATACCAATTAATTTTGTTCTGTTTTGTTTTAGTAGATCATAATCTACTATAAAGTTGGAGAAAGGCATTCAGATTAAGGGAAAAGAGGAAATATTCAATGAAACAATTCATTAAATAAATGAATTCAGTAATTTTCTCTTCCTTTCTTTTTTGATAGAGAGAGAGAGAGAGAGAGAGAGAGAGAGAGAGAGAGAGAGAGAGAGGAAAAGGGAGTCTGACATGGGGCTCGATCTCATGACCCTGAGATCATGAACTGAACCCAGATCAAGAATCAGATGCTTAACTGATTGAGCCACCCAGGCATGCCTTAGTAATTTTCAACTGAGGGGATTTTTCCACTGTTCAGAGACATTTTTGGTAGTCTAGGGGTCGGGAGTGCTTCTGGAATCCAGTAGGGAGAGGCCAAAGATGGAGGATGTAAGATGTAGCTAACGATCCTACCATGCACAGGAAAGCCCTTATCAAAGAATTGTCCTGCCCCAAATGTTAACAGTACTGAGACTAGAAACCCTAATAACCCAACCTTTTCCAGTCCCATTAGCAGACCCGATACTCGGTCTATTTGCACTCTTCCAGCCCAGCAGCCAGCATCCGTTCTGATGAGCCAGAGCCCTACCAGCTGTTTGATATTTTGGAAACGACTGCTGATCATGAGTTGACTCAGGATTACCCAATGATCTAACGGCACAAATAAGACCGGGATCTATGTCTTCATATTCCAATCATCCCCTTCCTCATTGCAATGCTACTCCCTTCAACATGTCCGGAGCTCAGTAGTATTGTTGTGTGCTTCTTTTGCAGGAAGGTAATAGCTTGGCATTGGCCTCGTAGGAGGAGGGGGGAAAACCTTGGGAAAGAAGCTTGTTTGTAATGATTTGTTCTTAGTCTTCTGTTCTACCTCTGTGTGCTGCACATGAGAAGAATGAAAGCAAAGGAGTGTTCTGCACTTCCTTGAGCTTCGGTAAAGTCAGAGAAAGGTCTGTTCCTTGAACTCCCTGGCCCCTCTCTGCCTAAATGGCTTTCTGTGTTCTGCTTGTGTTAAATAGATTTGAACACTGCAGTGGGTGTTCTTTTCTTAATTGTGACAAGCTGTGGAAATGGGATTTTCTGTCTTTGTATGGTTTCGTGTACCGGGTAACTCCTAAGTGTAGAATTATATCTCACGCATATTAAGGGGTGACTGAAAACCCTCTTGGTGATTGGCCCCTCAAGTCTGTTAATAGTCTCGGTTCCATCAGCTGCTGCTCATCACGTTTGCGTGAGAGCATCATTCTTTCCAATTCTTAAGAATAAAATCTTTCTCTAAAATAAATGGAAAATGAATTTCTAGTACTCAGCTTATTCTCATCTCCTTGTTCAGAGCACATTTCAATTAGTTGTGATTCGTGCCCTTGCCCCCAAGGATCTTCCTGGTAATGGAATAATACTAAAGGGTTCTAAAGAAAGAGTTGCAGAAAGAGATTTGGGATATAGGTTATCAGGGAGAGAAAATATAATAAAGGATCTGGTTCTACTCACATTTCTTAAATTAACTCGTTAGTTTAATTTATTAAACAGAAGTTTTTTTTTTCCATTGGGGTTTTCACCAACAGTTTAGAACTGAGAACTAAAGTCAACTCTCAGTAACATTCAGACTACCAAGCTCCCCCTCTAATTGTATTCATTCTTTTTTTTCTCCCAATTACCACTGTCACTGCCTAGTTGAGGTTTCTATTACTATTCCATTGCAGTAGCTTCATAAGCATTCCACCCCCCAGCCTGCTCTTCAAGACCTTTGACTGTAAGCTCCAGCCTAACCCCTAAAATTCTCTGATACTGGTTAACACTGACTTTTTGGAAGGCACTGTCCTGGTGTTAACTCTTGTCCTTCTCCCCATATATAATATCTAAGAGGCCCTGCCATCAATGGGCACAGATGTTTCCAGAGTTTCATGTCTTCTTAGCACATGTAGTAGCACAGCCATTAAATATTCCCTGGGAAAGTCCAGTATTTCCCAGGTAGGGGGCTATTTGTTCCCCCAGTCAGCCAACTGTCCTAATGCTAAACATCATTGCCTTCTTCAGGGGTGATCTCCCCCACTCGAACACATGTTTGTTTATTGCTTTTGTTTTTGTTTTGCCTTGACCAAATTTCCTAGGAATCATAGTATCTAGACAATTACGTCTTTTATTTTTTTGTTTATCTTCTAATGCTGATTGGATACAGATCTTGTATACATTTCATCTTCATTCTTTTTCTTTCTCCTTGATTTGCAAAAATGTTGTTTAGAATTTGTGTTCATAGGGATATCAGCCTTTTTTTTTAATGTCTTTGTCTCATTTTGGAATCAGTGTAATGCTGACTTCATGGAATGAGTTGGGATGCTTCCTATTTTCTGGAAGAGCTATGTAGAATTGATATTATTCTTGTTTTCTTAAATGTTTGGTGAAATTAACTAGTGTAGTTATTGGGGCCTGGAAGTTGCTTTGTGGGAAAGTAATCTGCAAAGTCAGCTGTTAGCATTTAGTGTCTTCTTTTCCTGATCCCTCTGGCTAGAGTTCTAAATTGTGTTCATCTTGAAGAATCAGCTTGATTTCTCACTATTATTTCTGATTTTTACTTTCATTGATTCCCGCTTTGATTTTCATTCTTTCCTCCTGTTTACTTTGGATTTCATTTGCTTTTTTCTTTTAATAGACTTGAATTTTTTAAGAGTATCTTTAGGTTTACAACCAAAGATGAACAGACGGTATAGACATTTCCTTGTATCTTTCCCCCACTAGGTTTTTAGGGTGGAAGTATAAGGATCATTAACTTAAGAACTTTCTACTTTTCTTTTCTAATTTTTAAATGTTTATTTATTTTAAGAGAGAAACAGAGCACGAATAGGGGAAGGGCAGAGAGCGAGGGAGAAACAGAATCTGAAATAGGCTCCAGGCTCTGAGCTGTCAGCACAGAGCCCAATGTGGGGCTCGAACCCATGAATTGTGAGAGCATGACCTGAGCTGAAGTCAGAGGCCCAATCAACTGAGCCACCCAGGTGATCCAAGAACTTTCTACTTTTCTAATTCAGGACTCAGAATACGGTTTTCAGTTGTATTGTGCAAATAGTGCAAGTAATTAGATGAGAAAATTCTTCACAACTATTATTTGAATAATACTATTACTTATTTCTAAACCATTTGGTTGGATTATAGATGTTTACCTTCATGACTTTTATATCATTACAAAGGATCAACAGAAATAGTAAAAATAGGTTTTATGACAAAGCCTAGCAGAGATTAGAATTCATTCAAATTAAACATTCCTAGAATTGCAAATAGATTGCTTTGATGAGACTGATGTGATCAATAGATTTTCTTTGAAACTATTTTTAAGTTTATTTATTTATTTTGAGAGAGGTAGAGAGAGAGTACAAGCAGGTGAGGGGCAAAGAAAAGAGAGACAGAATACCAGGCATGTTCTGGGCCATCAGCACAGAGCCCAGAACGGGGCTGGACCATGAACCGTGAGATCCTGACCTGAGCTGAACTCAAGATCAGATGCTTAACCAACTGCACCACTCAAGTGCCCCTCTTTTAAATTATTTTTATTGATAGAAAATACAAAATCAAGACAAAACTGAGCATATGATGAAAATTAAAGAAACTGTATATTGCACCATTGCTATTTAAGATTTTTCTAATTTCTAAAATGAGAACCTATAGAGAAAATTGCCTTTCTTTTCTTTTTCAAGAGGACACATTTCTCCACAATATATAGAAGTGACCAAGCCTGAGTCTGTGCTTGCACCGGTGTGCCTAAATAGAAGGGAAGGGACAAAAGATAAAGAGAAAATAGTTCATGACTCATGTTTCTTTTGAAGAAAATTTAATGTACTGTATGAGGTAGTGTATAGATGGAATTAAATGACTTGGGGGAAAAATTGAGTGTGTCTGCGTGTGTGTATGTTAGTGTGTGTGTGTGTGTGTGTGTGTGTGTGTGTGTGAATACCTCATACCTGACATTTAACAATCAGCAAATATTTTAGTGGCAACTAGCAGAGTTCTTTTTACATCAGTATCAGCAAACACATCTAATAGCCTGCCTTGTGGTCTGTTGGCTAGCTCCCAGCCCTTTTCTATGTAGCCAGCAAGAGTTCTTGGAACAAACCTCTCCTTGCTTATTTCAGAATGTTTGCCTCCTTATTTGAAACATGGGCCTCCAGTTAGGGAAAAAAAAATGTAAGCCTTGCTAAATGCATCATTGTCAATACAATAGAGTCTTTAGCAAAACTCTGTGTTCTGAATTTTAATAAAACAAATTGTGTAACCCACTGTAAGCAATGATTTTTAATAGGTTTGGGGGGATGCTTTAAATAATGACATAAATATTTAAATGTATTATTTTACTTGTGATGCTGATTACTTTTTTTACATTAAAATGTTCCAAAATATTTGAAGAAACAATCACATCAAATTTTCAATCAACAAGTTCTTCTTAGCTATTAAGGTTTTTACCTATTTACAACCACATATCAAATATTTTTATCAACAATATTTATTTCAGTATTATTTGCATTATCTTTTCAACTTCTCCTTAGCTGGACAGCTTAGGAAACCTTCCTATGAGCCTGCTCTGTTTTCCTAGCCTGCTCCATTTTCCTTCCGTAATTAAATAGCCACTTACTATGTTACTTTCTGCGCCCCTGAAAATGTCAGTTATCTGTTATCTGATCTTGGAAGAGATTTATTTCTTCTTCCTTAATATCAGCATCATCTGCAAGCACAGCAAAATCAGCCCTGTGGTTTTTTTTTTTTTCATTATTCTGTTTAATGGAATTCCTATTTTACAGAATAAAAGTGACCATGGCAACATGCAGTTGAAAAAGCAATGCCCAGGAGGTGGTAGCAGTTTTCCGCATTTCAGTGTGTTTCCTCCCCTTCACCTACACCTTACATAGTCCCGTCCACTGTTTAGCTCAGTGATTTAGTATTTTCTTAATATACCTCTTACCACCTGCCACTTCCCATTTTCCCGTCCCCTTTCCATTCTGTTACTACGCAGAGAAACCCCCTTAGGCTCCTGTGCAGGCCTGTGTCCGTCTGCTCAGCCAGGTCCACAACTTCCAGCTATTTGTAGTCTTTTACTTCCTTCAGTTTGTCAGTTGTGTGACAAATGATTTGAGTTTTTACTCTAGAGTGGTCATCATTCTTCTCACAGGAGAAATTCAAGCAATTGTAAGGGTTTTTGACTACTAACTATTGTTTATCTTCACAATAACTTATAGTTTCAAATAATTTTTATTGAATATAGCTTTCTCTTTTGTCACACAAACCATTGTTAATATTTTTAATATTGTAAATATATATCAAACACTTAATATCTTTCTGATATGTGTGTTGTGTGAAGGTAAATAGTATGAAAATAGAAAATATACATATTTGTCTCTACTCTGAGTTCCTGGCACAGAGTTCCTAAACTCCTTGTAATTTCTTATGTTATAAAAGCAATAAGAACATCTTCTGTTCTTTATTTTATTTTATTTCTTTAATGTTTGTTTATTTTTGAGAGAGAGACAGAGTGTGATTGGGGGAGGGACAGAGAAAGAGGGAGACACAGAATCCAAAGCAGGTTCCAGGCTCCAGGCTCCAAGCTGTCAGCACAGAGCCCAATATGGGGCTCAGATTCACTAAACGTGAGATCATGACCTGAGCTCAAGTCCGATGCTCAACCGACTGAGCCACCCAGGCGCCCCCAGCATCTTCTGTTCTAATATTTGGTCTTTAACCCTGGTACTTGACAAAGAGCTCCTGAAACCCTTGTAAGATTCTAGGAACACTAGGAGCATCTTTTGTTCTAATGAGGTCACTCTGGGTGCACTCCTGAATGGGGGCTGCTCAATAGAAAGACTAAGCCAGAATTAGAAGGTTTGGAATTTTCAGTTTTACCTCCCATCCAGAGAAGGAGCAGAGGTTGGAAATGGAATTAATATTGATTGTGCCTATGTGAGTAAGCATCTATAATATGCCTATAGTCTGGGGTTTGGAGAGCCCAGGTTGTGGGCTGGCAGATACATCCACATCCACATCCACAGCTCTACAGTGACAGAAACATGACACTTAGGACCCTCCCAGAGCTCACCTATGTATCTCTCCATCTTGTTGGCCATCTGTACCCTATATGATAACCTTTAATGAACTGGTAAATGTAAGTATCTTCCTGGGTTCTGTGAGCTGTTGTAACTAATTAATCAAACTGTCCTGCAAACCTCAAATCAGTAGCCTTGTCTGACAGAAGCTGTGGGTAACCTGGGAACGTACTATGTTCAATCGGCATCTGAAATGAGGGGCATGCTCCTGGGGATGAAGCCCTTCACCTATGGCGTCCTATGCCATCTCCAACTCAAAAGTGTCAGAACTGAGTAAATTGTAGAACACCAGTGGTGTTACAGAATTGCTTGTAGTGAAAACTCTAACTTCTGGGGACAGGAGTATTGTGAGTGTGTTAGTTGTGTGAGAGTAAAGGAGAAACACAGGAGGAAGGAGATTTTCTGAGAGAGAGAGAGAGAGTTAGTTTTCCCAAGGACATCTAGTAACTTCCTTCCTTCCTTTTTTTGTTAATATTTATTTATTTATTTATTTATTTATTTATTTATTTAGAGAGATAGCATGAGTGGGAGAAGGGTGGAGAGAAGGGGAGAGAGAGAATGCTAAGCAGGCTCTGCTCAAACCCACGAACTGTGAGATCATGACCAGAACTGAAATCAAAAGGTGAACACTTAACCAACTGAGCCACCCAGGCGCCCCTAGTAGCCACCTTTCTAACAAAGAAAAGGTTTGGAGAGTTAATTAAACCTTGGTGGTGTATCGTGATGCTGAAGGAAGAATTTCTCTTCTTCCTTTTTCTACCCACCAGTGGCTCAAAAGTTCATGTGTTAAATATCTGAGTCTTCTGAGGTTAGAGACTTAATCTAATTATTTAGGAGCACAATTCTACTTACCTCTTACAGTTATTCTGAAACCATGCTTTCCAAATATGTTTTGAAATTGCAAAGCCATCCTGTTTTCTAAAGGAACGTATCTCTCTCTCTCTCCCACGCACACTCATACAGAAAAGCAGAACCAGAGCACTCCGGTTAAAGGGAAGGCAGTCCACAGACGTTCTACTGGACTTCCACCTCCCCCACCCATTCCCTAAAGTGACCTTTGAGACACCACCCGGGATCCCAGAATTCCTCCGAATATAGTTTGAAAATCACCATTTTAGAATACTCCTTAAGAATCCTAAAGTAAATTTAAATTGCCTAAATATCAGACAAAAATAGAGAAGAAGTCTAATGAAAGAACTCAAATGGCTTCAAGATGGAATCATGTCAGGATGACCTCTTCCCTTCCTGCCAGACAGCACTGTGCTGGTCCTCACAGCCTTGTACCACCTGGGGCAGCATACTCTGTAAGCAGGAGGTAGTCCCAAATGTCACTTCATGCTTGAGACCCAGAAATGAGTGAGCAGATCAGCCTAAAATAGAACTTTCATTTCCTCCAGGTCCAAAGCTCTCAACCTTGGCTGCAGGGCAGCATTACCTGGTAAGCTTTTATTTATTTTATTTATTGTAATTAATTAATTTAATTTATTTTGAGCATCCCAGTCTCAATTTGGGCTTAGGTCAGGAGTGGGGGGGGGGAGGGGCAGAGAGAGTGGGGAGGGAGAGAGAATCCTCGGCAGGCTCATCACTGTCAGCATGGAACCTAACACCAGGCTCAGACTCACAAACTGTGAGATCATAACCTGAGCCAAAAGGTATCAAGAGTCAGATGCTCAACCCACTGAGCCACCTAGGTGCCCCTTACCTGGCAAACTTTTGAAAAAATACACAAACAGGGGCACCTGGGAGGCTTAGTTAGTTGAGTGTTGGGCTCTTGATTTGCTCAGGTCGTGACCCTGGGTCATGGGATCAAGCCTCACCTTAAGCCCCACTTTGAGCCCAGCAATGGTTCCATGATGAGTTAATCTCTCCCCCCCGCTTTCTGCCCCCTCTTCTTTCTCTCTCTCAAAAAAACAAAAACAAAAACACACACAAACAGGCCACACCCACATACTGATTAATGAGACTAAAAATTAGGCCTGGGTAGCTGTTTCTAGAATCCATACTCAGATGATGTTTATGAGAAACCAGAGTACGGAAGGGACACAAAAACCCCTGATTTCCCATCTTCTATTTTCAAAAGAATATGCAGTTGACCCTTGAACAATGCAGGAGTTAGAGGCACAGAGCCCTGTGCAGTTGAAAATGCATGTAGAGAGACACCTGGGTGTCTCTGTCTGTTGAGCATCCCACTCTCGATTTTGGCTCAGGTCGTGATCCCAGGGTTGTGGGATCTAGCTCCTCCTAGGGCTCCATGCTGAGTATGAACCCTGCTTAAGATTCTCTCCCTCCCTCTGTCCTTCTCCCCTATTCTTACTCTTTTTCTGTCCTGCTCCCTCTAACCACACTTGTGTGTGCACTCGCTTGCTCTCTTTCAAATAAATAAATAAACATTAAAAAAAAAAGACAGCTCCAAGCTGTATCTCTTCCCTATCCTTTCTGAATATGCTGTACTCCAAGTTCAGATAGAACTGTGCAAAACTTCCTATCACTTTGCTTCAATTATATATGTATAAAGTTATTGGTTTAATGACTCTTTACATATATTTCAAGATCTCTGAAGACAAAATTTGTCTCTTCTATTCATAATGATACCTCCAGCACATTGGACCATGTCAGGCTCAACGAAAACTCATTCATCTATTGACTTACCACAAATTTTTGAGTGTCTAACTTGTGCCAAGCACTTTAAACAATATAGACAAAAGCTCTGCCTTTATGAAGCTCACATACTAGTAGGAAATTAAAATAAAAATTGCATATATATCAGTGGTGATAAATTATGCATAATAAATATTTGTTGCATATATGACCACCCTTTCCTAAGTACTCCCATTATAACCTTCAATCATTTCTTATTAGGCCTTATATTCCTTAAGGGTAGATTTAATGTTAGTGGTTCCTCTTTATCTAAAACAGAGCTTGATATATATGAAAAAGAACATAACTATTTTCCTGCAAAAGCAATAAAGAACTGTTCTGACATTTTATAATGTAACATTTTATAAAAAGAATCTCTTACCATCTTTGGAAATGCAATTGACAGAGACCTAAAGGTATAGCTATTCTTGTCATGTCTTCATTTAGAGCAATGGTGTTCTTTCTTCTCAATAACATTTGACAATTTACAATGAACTCTTCTATTCTTTTCATCCTATTTTATTTTGTTGGATTCAATATGGATGATGCCTTTCTAAAATGTACTTATCATTCCTTCCCCCTAGGTTTTTCTCCCCTCACATTCCCTATCAAGTCCTTGGAGGTTAAAATCTGACAGCTGAATATAAACTGGGTGATCTTGCCGTTAAGACAGTTGTGATGACAGAGAAGATTGGATTCCTGTCCTGTGTTGGGAAGAACAGATTGTCTGTCCCACAAATTTAGACCTGGGTCTGAGAGGCAGCATAGTTTTCTCTATAGGTGATAGATCTATAAGTAAATGGGGACATGTGGGATGAAAAGAAAGAATTGAGAAATGTGAGATCATTTGAGAGATCTCTGTGGGAAAGAGTGGTGAGAAATTTAAGGAAAAGAAACAAATAGATGTGGAAAGAGGACAGGTGGAGCTGGAGGAAGGCTGGTAAAGGCTGGGTTTGGAAGTGCTGGGAAGAGATTAAAGCTTGGTGTCACAGCGCTCCAGGCTGTGTTCAGTGCCTCTATCCTGGGCTACTCCGTGGGTAAACAGAAGGACAAAGAAAACTTTAATTGCTTTTGCTTTTTTTTCACACCTCACTAATCCCTTTTCTTCTCCCCCTCTAAAAAAAAAAAAAAAAAAAAAAAAAAGATGTATTTTATTCTATTCTTTTGTTCTAGGTAGTCTCAGTAAATTGAGTAGAGTTTTGAACTCACTTTGTCAAGTGTGAAGAGTTATTAAATAGTAACATGTTGAGGCAATTACCTTGTCATTCTGGGAACAATATAGGCCAGGTCTATTTGTCAAGGTTAATTGCAGTTAAATAATGTGTTTATAATTTCCTGGATTAGGTGCTTATAAACTAGGGTAACTGATCTAGAAATAGCATTGTAATTCCTAATTGTATTAATAATTATGTTTTATTTACACGGTGCCATTTACTTGAGGCCATTAAACACATTAACTCTACCATTTTTAATCTGAATGTGAAAAGTTATTAAACAGGAAAAATTATAATAAAAATAACTCAACATAAGATGTACTAAAGACAGTTTCATATTTATCAAGTCCCTGGGCCATATATATAATAGTATTTGGTCTTTATATTAACCTTCCTTAAAATTCCCATTAGCTAGAATTCTGGAATTACAAGGGAACTTAGAAATTGATCTGGCCCCTAATTTTATAGATGAGAAAATTAAAGCCCAGATAATTTAAATGATATGTCTAGGTCACATTTTTTTTTGCATATTCATTTATTTGTTGATTTTGTGAAGATTTTTAACTCTTCCCCAAAGCATTTGTGCTGCTAACATAAAACAGAGAACAGAAATCAATTTTCTGAATCTTAGAATTCTTTGCGTATTAAGATTTCTGTCCTTGCCCCATCTACCCTCATCATCCAGAAGAAGACCATCTGCAACATACAAAAGCATTATCCTTTATTCCCACCCAGAGGCTTATTTCATTTTCTTTTCTGTTATAATTCTTTTCTGTTATTTTGCCTCTTCTTACTCTAAACACTATGCATATGTGTCTTAGTGTCTCTAATCTTGGGGTTGGAGGATTTATAAATGCTCACTCTTTTTCTTTTTTTTTCTTTTTTAGAATAAGGTATAATTTTTTCTTCTTTTCTTCCTTTTTTTTTACTTATTTCTTTTTTATTTATAGTTTATTATAAAGTTGGTTTCCATATAACACCCAGTGCTTTCCCCACAAGTGCCTTCCTCCATGACTATCACCTCCCTTCCCCTTCTCCCATCTCCTTCAGCTCTGAGTTTGTTCTCAGTATTCAAGAGTCTCTCATGATTTGCCTCCCTAGCTTTCCCTAACTCTTTTTCCCCCCTTCCCCTCCCCATGGTCCTCTGTTAAGTTTCTTCTGTTAGACTTATGAGTGAAAACATATGGTATCTGTCCTTCTCTGCCTGACTTATTTTGCTTAGCATGACACCCTCAAGGTCCATCCATGTTGCCACGTATGGCCAGATTTAATTCTTTCTCATTGCCCTGAGGTATTCCATTGTATATATAAACCACATCTTCTTGATCTATTTATCAGTTGATGGAAATTCAGGCTCTTTCCATGATTTGGCTATTGTTGAAAGTGCTGCTATGAACGTTGGGGTACATGTGCCCCTAAGCATCAGCATTCCTGTATCCCTTGGGTAAATCCTCAGCAGTGCTATTGCTGGGTCATAGGGGAGTTCTACTGTTAATTTTTTGAGGAACCTCCACACTGTTTTCCAGAGTGTCTGTACCAGTTTATATTCCTACCAACAGTGTAGGAGGGTGCCCATTTCTCCACATCCTCGCCAGCATCTATAGTCTTTTGATTTGTTCATTTTAGCCACTCTGACCAGCATGAGGTGTATATTAGTGTGGTTTTGATTTGTGTTTCCCTGATGATGCATGATGCTGAGCATCATTTCATGTGTCTGTGACCATCTGGATGTCCTCTTTGGAGAAGTGTCTATACATGTCTTCTGCCCATTTCTTCACTGAGTTATTCGTTTTTCAGGTGTGGAGTTTGGTGTGTTCCTTATAGATTTTGGATACTAGCCCTTTATCTGATATGTCATTTGCAACTATCTATTCCCATTTTGTCGGTTGCCTATTAGTTTTCTTGATTGTTTCTTTTGCAGTGCAGAAGCTTTTTACCTTGATGAGGTCCCAGTAGTTCATTTTTCTCTTGATTCCTTTGCCTTTGGGGATGTGTCGAGTAGGAAATTGCTGTGGTTGAAGTCAAGGAGGCTGTTTCTTGCTTTCTCCTCTAGGGTTTTGATGGTTTCCTGTCTCACATTCAGGTCCTTCATCCATTTTGAGTTTATTTTTGTGAATGGTGTAAGAAAGTGGTATAGTTTCATTATTCTGCATGTTGCTGTCCAGTTCTCCCAGCACCATCTGTTAAAGAGGCAGTCTTTTTTCCATTGGGTATTCTTTCCTGCTTTGTGAAAGATTAATTGGCCATAGAAAAGAGAGAACACCCAAATACACAAAATCATGAATGAAAATGGATCTTTTACAACCCATCTCTCAGAAACACAAGCAATCATCAGGGATTCCTATGAGAAATTATATGCCAAGAAACTGGACAACCTAGAAAAATTGGACAAATTCATAAACACATATGCACTACCAAAATTCAAACGGTAAGAGATAGAAAGTTTGAACAGACTGATAACCAGTGAAGAAATCAAATCAGTTATCAAAAATATCTCAACAAGTAAGAGCCTGGGGCTTCTCAGGGAATTCTACCAGATATTTAAAGCAGAGTTAATACCCATTCTTCTCAAACTATTCCAAAAAATAGAAAGAGAAGGAAGACTTCCGAACTCATTCTTTTAAGCCAGCATCACTTTGATTCCCAAACCAGACAGAGACCCAACAAAAAAGGAGAACTACAGACCAATAACCTTAATAAATACAGATGTAAAAATACTCAACAAGATACTAGCAAATTGAATTCAACAGCATATAAAAAGAATTATCCATCATGATCAAGTGGGATTCATTCCTGGGTTACAGGGCTGGTTCAATATTCGCAAATCCATCAATGTGATACATCACATTAACAAAAGAAAAGATGAAAACTATATGATCCTGTCAATAGATGCAGAAAAAGGATTTGACAAATGACAGCATCCTTTCTTAATAAAAACCCTTGAGAAAGTTGGGATAGAAGGAACTTATTTAAAACATCATAAAAGCCATTTATGAAAAGCCCACAGCTAATATCATCCTCAATGGAGAAAAACTGGGAGCTTTCCTCCTGAGATCAGGAACACTACAAGGATGTCCACTCTCACCACTGTTGTTTAACCTAGTGCTAGAAGTCCCAACATCAGTAATCAGACAACAAAAGGAAATAAAAGGCATCTGAATTGGCAAAAATGAAGTCAAACATTCACTTTTTGCAGATGACATGATACTCTACACAGAAAACCTGACCAACTCCACCAGAAGCCTTCTAGAACTGATCCATAAAGTCAGCAAAGTTGCAGGGTAAAAAATCAGTATACAGAAATCAGTTGCATTTTTATACACCAATAATGACGCAACAGAAAGAGAAATCAAGAAACTGATCCCATTCACAATTGCACGAAAAACCATAAAATACCTAGAAATTAACCTAAGCAAAGATATAAAAGACCTGTATGATGGAAATTATAGAAAACTTATGAAAGAAGTTGAAGAAAACACAAAGAAATGGAAAAACATTCCATGCTCATGGATCAGAAGAATAAACATTGTTAAAAAGTTATTATTACCCAAAGCAATCTACATATTCAATGCAATCCCAATCAAAATTGCACCAGCATTCTTCTCAAATCTAGAACAAACTATCCTAAAATTTGTATGAAATCACAAAAGACCCTGAATAGCCAAAGTAATATTGAAGAAGAAAACCAAAACAGGAGGCATCACAATCCCAGACTTTAGCCTCTACTACAAAGCTGTCATCATCAAGACAGTGTGGTATTGGCACAAAAACAGACACATAGACCAATGGAATAGAATAGAGAACCCAGAACTGGACCCACAAATGTATGGCCAATTAATCTTTGACTCTCACTCTTTTTCTAATGCCATCCTCTAGCTACAATTGGATATCTCACCTTTCCTTCTCGGTTAACTTTCTGGAACTATTGGTCAGCATCCCCATCTTTTCCAACCTACTACAATTCCATTTCTCACCACCCTACTGCTGATCCCCTTTTTAAGAACAATAAGCAGCCTTCAATATCCAAGCTAAATGACCCTTTCAGTTTTTACTTGAATGCAAAGATAGTCTTTCATTTTCAGGGCTGAACATAGTGCTTAGCACATATAATGCACTAAATAAGTCTGTTACAAATAAAGTATGCAAAATATTAGAATTTCAACATTATAAGAGATAAGTACAATGAAGACATGTGCATCTCAGAATGTTCACTCTAACAAAGGAGTGAATTCTTAGAAAGGTTTATGAAAGAGGCAAGAGGGACCTGTGGTGATTTATCCTCTTTGGTTCTCCCACACATCCCATCATAATCTGTTAATTGCCTTTTCCCTCCTTCCTTCCTTCCTTCCTTCCTTCCTTCCTTCCTTCCTTCCTTCCTTCCTTCCTTCCTTTCATTATACAAAGCTGAACATAATTGTGGTAATACCTGGAGTATTTCTTGTTATAGCTAGGAAGACAATGAAAGAAGGGTCATTGCTATGCAGAGGGAACATGTTCCCAGGTATGAATGAAATCTTTAATCCTAGTGAGAATAGTGAACTTCTTTGCCCAGGTTTAATTCTTTGGAACTAGAGACAATAGTCATAAATCAGTCAGGTCACAAGGCTGTTGTTTTATGCTATAACCATTGAGTTTTATTTACCCAAGAGGAGGAGGGAAAAACCACTGTCCTCACTTAAATTGTGGAGGTTTGGGCAAAACAAATACACAGAGACAGGTAGAAAGAGCTTCTCAAAATCTTCAAACTTTAATAACATCAATAGAAAGGAATAAATATGTATCCCTCAAACTTAGAAACATAGTCTTAAAGTTTCTACTGAAGTTTTGAATTGTCTTTAGAGCTTCATGCTTAACCTTAAGAATTCATGAGGTTTGGGCATTCTCATTCATGATCTATGCAACTTAAGTTTTAATATAAAATATGCTTTAGAAAAGTGGATTACTCTTATGGATATGTAAGCCCTCTGGTAAATGTGCCTGCCATAAGAATAAGTTTACCCTGATTTGATTGCATTAAAGGAACATCATTTTGCTAGAATACTCTTTCATCTTAACTTTTATCCCATTAAATGAGCCCTTGGAGGCCTGAAAGTATTCTACAGACAAAACATTGATGTATTGTAGCTAGAATTATAGATTTATTGAACAACAGGAGGTGTTACCTACTCTATTTACCATAATATACAAAATGAGATTCTCTAAAATTTCATATCTTATTAAATTTGAAACCCTTTCCTTACAGCTGTATAACACTTTACTTCGGTCTTTTCTGTCCCATGGTGAGACTAAATGTTTTCTTCAAATTATATGGAGATTGTTTGTCTACATAGAGGAGGGATTAGCTTTTAAATCCAAAATCAAGAGGAAATAGGATATAGTTATATAGTAAATAATTCCCTATCTTTTTCTCTTGAACACATTTCCTCCTGGAAGATTCTCCTGACTCACAAGAAGCATAAGGCAAAGGAGGCTATTTTGTGGAGGGTAGTACTCCCTTTAAATTTTAGGGTTCACCTAACTCCTCTGCAATATATCAACACATAGATTTGTTCATGAATGTTCAAAGCAGTGTTATTTATAATAGCCTAAAATTAAATCAACCCCAATGTCAATCAGTTGGTTAATGGATAAACAAAAACAGTACATCCATATAAGGGAGTACTTTTCAGCAGTACAAAGGAACAGAATCCTGCTCTGTGCTACAACATGAGGTAACCTCAAAAACATTGTGCTAAGTGATGGAAACCAGACACTAAAGACTATATATTTTGTAATTCCATTTGTATGGACTATCCAGAAGAAGGAAATCTATAAACACAGAGAGTAGATTACTGGCAGTCAGGGGCTGGAGCTGGGAAAGGGAAATAACTCTAAATGGGCACAAGGGATTGTAGTGATGGTGGCACTATTCAGAAATTTACTAAAAATTGTTGAATTGGACTCAAAAATGAGTGGATTTTTCAGTAGGTAAATTATACCATGACAAAGCTATTTTTGAAGTTCTATTTAAAGAACCAGTATAAATACTTTCACTAGGAAGTCTAAATTCCCCTCACAGTTATCTTTTGTGCCCCAACTATACCCTGGACCTATACCTCAGCCATGGAATCTATCAGAATTGCATGTGTTATTATGTATGCTATGATCCTAGATCATGAGAGCAGAGACCACTTTCACAAGACCTAGCAAAGGCAGATAGGTCAGAAACACAAGAAGCGTTTTTGCAGTGTGTGATGCATTTTCGCTAAAGAACTAAACCCAATGTCCAATTATAGCCACAGTGAATTTAGCATAATTTAAAGAAAATGTTTGCCTTTTAACAAAAGTCATTGATTATATTAATATTCAGATTTTGGAAAGGAACCATGGTCCCAGGGAATCTGAACTCTTATTCTAGCATGCTTTTGCTCTTATTTATAGATTTGCCTTGGTGATAACTGAGATATGTGTCAAATATATTTCCCAAAGATGATGATCATAAAGCCTATCTTTCAATTCTGAAGATGTGAATTACTTGCTTTTTTGCCATATATATATATATATATGTATATATATATATATATGTATGTATATATGTATGTATATATATGTACATATATATTTTATTCCTCCCCCTTCGTCCCCTTCTTCCTTCTTTCCTCAGTATTCCCTCGACACCTTCCCTCTGAGGAGAGAATATATGATATGACAATATAAAAATGGTATCTTCTTTATACAGTAACTCATTGAAGAAACCCTATTGATTGGATTGAACTTGATATTGGCAGGAGAAAACTAGTATTATAGATGCTCCACTTTGAGGATTAGAGAAAATTTATGCCTTTTTTCTTCAATATACAGTCACTAAATCTCAACTCTGGCCTTTAGGATAGAGCATGAAGTCACCACTCAGAGACCCAAGGATCTGGGTGCTCCTCTTGGGGTAGCCAATATCCTGAGGGCAAGAGAGAAGGTAGAAAATACCTAGAGGGCATGGTGAGGGGAGAGTAATTAGAAGGAAGTCCAGAGAAAAAGAGCAGAAAATTCTAATGAACCATCAAAGTGAACCATACAGGGAGTATGTTATATACACATATAATTTTGAGTAAAAAAATACCCAGTCTGAGACCAAAGGGAGCAGATTGTCTCTTATCTTTTACTTCTTAGAAGATGAAACAGAAGCTACTAGACTAGTATCAGGCCTTTGAATGCTTCCCTACCCCGGACTTTGTCTCCAAAGCAGAGACAAAAGTACAAATGAAAATTCCCAATCTAGAGCAGAGGTAACTATAGCTTGAGTGCTGACGCCAGCAATGTCTCCTAACCAGACCCTCATGGAGCATGATTTTGACTGTAGTTCCTGCTGCTGGTTCATTCCTGCCTTCTGCTCATTTTCTGAGCCAGATGTTCTAGCATTCCTACAGTTTTCAGAGCCACCCAACAGTCTTCCTATAATAAAGCCTCTTTGTGCTCAAAATAGCTAGAGTTGGTTTCTGTTGCTTGCAACTAAGAATCTCAACTGATTTAGACAGAAAGGGAACATGACAGAAAATTTAATACATTCCTCCATCTTCTGCATTTCATGCATGTTCTCAATCAATAATTATTAGAATTATTTTTTTTCTGATAACAAGCCTACCTGTTACCATAGACATTGTGGACATCATTAAGGAGATATGGCTGCAGAACCAATATCAGCAAGATTTAATTTTAAAAGAAATGTCCTAAAAGGACAGCATCAAAAATTAATATAATTCTGGAGCACCTGACTGGTTTAGTTGGTGGACCATGCAACTCTTAATCTCAGGGTGTGTATCCTTTAGGTGATAGTCACATTTTTACTGACTAAAATAAGCTTTTGTTTTTTTCCCAAAAACTTTGGCTTCTAGATCATTGTATCTGTTTATTTCTCAGTAACAAAGCTTGTATGAAGACAACTTTTACCTCCCTTAGATTAATGGTTCTCAAGCTAGATGTCACAACACATTGGTGATTCATATGCAATTATGAAGTACTGCAATAACACTAAAATTTGCAAATGATTCCTTTAATAATTAATCATAGTAATTTCAATTTCAACATAAAAGTTTAATCTTATTCACTTGCATCTGAGTAATGTATATGTAGTATATATAATACAATGCATCATACATTATATATTGTATATGTAATTAACATATATTTTCCCCATAACTCTCTATATGATTATAGCTATAGCCATGAACCAGATCATAAACAACCCCTAGCATATCCAAAAGTCAAGAGACATGTGACATCACACATTATGAGTAGCAGTGGGCAATGATAACCACTACTCTAGTTGGTGGTTCTCAACCAAGGATACATTTGCTTCCCAAGGGATATTTGCCAATATCTAGAGAAATTTTTGGTTGTTACAACCGGGGATGTTACTGGCATCTAGTAAAGAAAGGCAAGGGATGCTGTTACCATCCTACAATACATAAGAAAGCCTCCACACTTAGGAATTATCTGGTCCAAAATATCATTGGTTCTGAGGTTGGGAAATCCTGTTCTAATCCACCTCTTTGATGTCCTGTCCAACTTATTTTACTGTGTTTCTCTGTAGTACAGTCGTGCCAGGAAAATGTGGGCATCAACCTGAGATATTGGGGCTGCCCTCACTGCTGGGAGTTTGACAGTGAATGAAGATGTGGAGTGCAGGAATAGGGAACAGTATTTTGTAAGGAAAATACTGACTGTTAAAAAAAAATTAAATGCTCCAAATTGGCCTCTGTCATATTTAAAACTAAAGTTCTATCTGTATGTGTCTGCCTAGAAATATTGTTAGCAATGGTTTCTTTGGAGAGTGGAAATGAATTAGGACAGGAATATAGAAAACATTTCTGAACGTGTGAATATTTCACGAGGAAAGACATTTTTGTTGTCAAAGTAAACATGTTAAACAACTTATTTTTGAAAATGTTGATGTTTCCTAAATGGAGCCTGGAAATGAACACTTGCAGTGTTTAGTTATATCCTTTTTATTAAAATGAAATATTACGTTACTTCAAAGTCAAACCATGTGGGAATACTATTCATTCCACAAATAATTGTGTATTACATACGTATCATTTGTTCCATCATTTATACAAGGAGACAGAACTGAAGGATATAATTTTTGTTATCAATTTGTCTAGTACAGGAGACAGAAAAGCAAGCAGCAATAAAAGTATCATATGGTAATTTTTATGTGGACACAGTGGAGATATACCTACCTGCACCTGAAAGTATCAAAGAAAAATTCTTGAAGGAAATGACTTAGTCTAGGTTTCTGGGTATGAAAGCAATTAAGTGAGGTTAATAGGGGAGTATATTCAGAAAATAAAGAACATGAAGACAAAACACGTTGTGTTTTAGAACCAAAAGGTTGTGTGGGTACAAGGTACCAAGGGGTAGGGACCTGCTAATGACCCTTCTTCTTTCTACCTTCCTCATCTCTCTTCTTCTCTTCCCCCTTATTTTAAAGTTAGGAGAGAGTTGAGTATTTTATATCTTTAGTGATACAATAAATAGATAGAGGTAGAAATACAAAAGAGAGGGAAGGAATACATGATGAAGAGATGTCTACGCTATAGAGAGGTGGGAAAGTTCAAAGCAGGGCAGGCAGGGGAAGTGTAATTAGCCTTGGATAGAACATGGCATCTATCCCACTGAGATCAGAAAGTAGGGAAGGAAGGGCTTAGATGAAAATATATTTAAGGGGATGGTCTGGATTAGGAAATGGAGGTTCCTACCTGATGTTATTCTTCTTTTGTTTCCTGAGAATGTGGAATTTTGAGTAAACTAAGTGGCATTGGTGATTTATGTAGGTTTATATAAAGAAATGTAAGATAAAGGTCCTGTCTTTATAGACTCTAATAGAAGAGAGAAGATGCATATTCCAATTACTATTATAAAAGAGAGTGAGTGACAAGTTTAACAGAAAAATTAAAACTAAAATGTTAGGGCATTCAGACATTTATTACTTCAGCATTTGTTACTGCTTATTGGTTTATTATTGCCAGATAATAAAAGTAATTGCACACCGGTTATAAGTAGGAGTCTGAGCTAAAAAACAGATAAATAGATAAATGGGTCAAACCAAATTAATCATCATAGTGAAAATTCAAAACGCGCTACCAGCATTATATCCAATACAAAGGGTGTCAATTACTTCTCAATTATTTATGATAATGGCTTAAATGTTATACTATAATCTCTTCTCTCTGTCTCTATCTCTCTCTGTTTCATCTTTTCTACTCTCACTTCCTCCTTCTCACCTCTCTATCATCTTTGGAAAGTTTTTAGAGTCTCCTGGGATTTCCTGGGCTGATCTCATTCTGAAGAGAAGATCCAGAGGTCTCACTAGGTGAAGCCTAACAAGAAAGTTTAAGAGAACTGAAAAATAAAGGAGGAGGAGGAGGCACAATAATAACCAAAAGTGATGAAGAGAGGAGAAAGATGATTGTGTTTAGATTGAGTTAAACAGGATGAAGAGAGAGAATAAACCCAACCCTGGCCTCCCAGGAGACTAGAGAGACTGATACATAAAAAGATTGTGATACATGAGAACCAGAAACTAATTCTTTCGTTAATTAAAAAAAAAAAAGACATTACAATATTCAGGTTGTTTTTTCTTCTCTAGATGATGATAGAGAAATTGGAAGAGACTCAGAGAAGAATAAGTCAGCAAATGTTTATTAAGCCCCAAAATGTTCCAGTTACTATGATATACACACTGGACATCCACTCTAAGTCTCGTGCAGTTAAGAGGATCAAAGTAAAGATTATGTGGTTTAAGCAAACTCCTAGATTAACACCTTTGCCTTAACTCAGTAGTTATAACCAGGGATGACTTGTCCACCCACCATTGGAAGCATTTAGCAATGTCTAGAGTCATTTTTGGTCACCATAACTCGTGGTAGAGGCCAAAGATGATGATGCTAAACATCCTATAGTACACCAGACAGACCCCCAAAACAATGATCTAGGCCCAAATGTCAAAAGTGCTGAGCTTGAAAACTGCCCATTGCACTGTTCTCTAAACCTCGAGCTCTCTTCTTCCTATTACCCAGATCCTTCAAGTCTTTGCTCAACTATATCATCTCCAGCAGACCCAGCATGACTGCCTTCTGCTTAAAATCGTTACTCCCTCTTTGCACTCCTCCACCGTTTCCCCTGATTTAGGTTTTTTATAGCATTTCTTAACTTGTGCTATACTATACTATTTTCTTACTATTTTATTATCAGTGTCTCCCTACTGAAATAAAAAGTTTGTGACAGTGGGAAGTTTTTGTTTGGTTGTCGTTGTTTTGTATGTTGCTGTAGGTATCCTCAGTGGTTAATAAATATTTGATACACGGGGGAAAATGGAATGAGTTCTGTGTTATGAACATACTTTGGAGGTAGGGAATGGATTTACCTAAAAGATAGGTGGAAATTCAGCATACAGGTTATAAAAAAGAAGAGTTTCCAAAGACCTAGTGCCACCTTTAGACAAGGAGCCTGCTTAGGGTAGGGAGACCCACAAAGGGTACTAAGAAGGCTTTACTTTGAGGCAGGATTATATCTCTAAGTATTAATCTGTTTGTATGTGATCTTTCTAACTCCTTTTTCTCGCTAACTCGCTCTTGCTCTTGCTCTCTGGTACCCAGAGGATCTTTTGTCCTCTCTCCAGCTTGTACTGAAGCAATAACAAGAGTCAAGGAAATGATGGACCTAAATTCAAGGCAAACATTCTCTTCTTGGAACCATTTTAACAGGTTCTTTAAAAAACAAAGAACAGACAAACAAACAACAGAACACAAAAGCACTTCCAAGATAATGGAAAAGGTCAGCCCTAAATAGAAGAGGAGAAGGTGAATGAAAATGCAAGGAAGGAGAAGGAATTAGCTGGAAGGTGAGAAGATTCAGTTGCCCTGGAGCAGAGTAGAAGAGTCTCAGAAGATAAAGCAGTCTTCTAGCATGGATCCAGGCCCATACCCTCAACTGCACTGAACCTTCTCTTGGGAACCTTCCCTCTCAGCAGCCCTGGTCCTCTCAGCAGCCCTGGTCTCCTTCAAGCATTGTGAGCAGAAGGTAAAGAACTCACACCTGGGGTGTGACCAGAAAGCCTTAATGCCACTCTAAATTTAAACAGTTTTTGACTATACCTCTGGCCTCTCTTTTCTTCCAGTATTTACCTTAGAAAACTTGTGAATTCTTTCTTCATACCTTTGAGATGTAAATCTTTTAAAAGCCTCTTCCCATACAATCTAGCTCAGTCTGTTAAGCATCCAACTCTTGATTTAAGCTCAGGTCATGATCTCATGGTTGTGCAATCAAGCCCTGGGTTGGGCTCCAAGCTTGACGTGGAGCCTGCTTGAGGTTCTTTCTCTCCCTCTTCCTCTCACCCTACCCTGCTCATGCTCACTCTCTCTTTCTCAAATGATTAATTAACTAATTACTTAATTGCCTTTTGCCAATTCCGTAAGACAGGAATGTCCTTCTGAAGTTGCCATCGCTTTGACTTGTAATTATCAAGGACAATAGCCCCCCTCCCTCCCTATCTTTGGGATGTAGGAGTTTAACTTCAGTTGACACCTAGTTCCAAGTTGTAAGACTACCTCTTCTCAGGAAGACAAAAAGTTAGCCCCCATAGTGAGGAAGACAGGCATTAATCAAATTCATAGCAATTAATGTATAATTACAATAAGAAAAGTCCTACAATGCAGTGGAACACAGATTTAGGAATGCACTTATCAATAAAACCTAATCTAGATGGTTGGGGAGATAGGGTACAGTGAGGAATTGTAAAAAAAAAAAAAAATTGACTAGAAACTTCAAAGTTGTAAAAGACCACAAGTTAACTAGATAACTAGTGGTGGGAGGGGAAGCATAAGTAAATGTTCCTGGAAGATAAAAGATTTTAGTCAAAAATCCTGCAATTGAAGAAAACATGGTGATTTACAGGAACACAAGAAACTCAAACTGTGTGGGTGGAGCAAAGAGAGGAGAAGGGAAATCTGGTACTGAATGAAACTTGAGAATAGAGACACAGGCCATGTACTAAGGACAGTGGGTAGACATCAAGTCAGCCTATAGGTAGGTACTGAGTCCACCTCAAGGTTTAAAGCTTGAGAAGGGATAGGGAATATAATCAGACTTCTATTAAATCAGAGCCAGTTATAACTCCAGAAATCAGGAGATGCTTGCAATAATCCAGGTGATACCTGATGATGGCTGAGACTAGAGAAAAGCAAAGTTGATGAATGCAGGAGGATTACAACAACAATGCAGGAGGGGTGGCCTTGCAGGTGACCAGCTGTTTCAAGTAGAGCACAAAAGGCTGGGTGGGCTGTCCACTAAGCACGCTAGAGAAGATGCTCATTATAAACAAAACTTTATATTGACTTTTTCTGGGGCTTATATTTGATTACTTCCATTGTTTATTATTTAATGTGTTATTTAATGTAGATTCAAATCTCAATACTTTTAATAGAGAGAAACCCTTGAAAAAGTTTATAAAATCAAGAAGAAAAGCACTCAGACTCTAACAGAATAGAGAGTATGAGCAAGATTTCTAAAAGAGCAAATACAAATAAATGAACATTGGAATATATGTTCTGCTTAGTTAGTAATAAAATAAATGCAAATTAACATAATAAAGAAATAAAATATTTTACCTATAATTAAAACAAAGTGAAATCCTTGCTGGTGAAGGTGAAATGAGACAGATCTTGGAATCTGCTGGTGGGTAGAGAACTACAACATTGGGGGAAAATTGGCAAAAAGTATCAAGTGTTTTAAAATATTCCTGGTATTAGGCCTAATAATTTCAGCATTTGGAAAATACTCAATGAAAATGATCAGCAGTTTAGACATAGACTTATGTGCAAAGATTTTTATTAAAAAGTTAAGTTTAAAAAAGAAAAGAATGAAAATAGTTCTAATTTCCCCAAATTGTAAAAACATAGATAAATCATGGTATATCTATATGTAGCCATATTACATGATTATGTTAAACTATAATTATGAAGACTTCTTAATGACATAAAGTATTTGTGATATATTAACTGGACTAGTTAAGCAGAAAGTACAAAATTATAAGTACCATGGAATCAAAGTGCATAGAAAAAAGACTGGAAGACTATGTAGGAAGTATTAAAACTGGTTAACTCAGGGGGCTTTACAAGTAACTTATTTTTAATTTTCTTTGCTTTGTTTTCCAAAGCTATAATAAAGAATAGTATTTTATGTTTTAATTTAAACAAATGCATTAAATAAGTCTGATATAGTGTGCAGTATGCATTAGCTCTCAGAAAACTTAGTTGGGGGCACCAGTAATTCACTTTTCCAATTGTTAAAATAAGGACAACCAATCTATATACATTTAAAAAATTTCCAAAATGAGGCTATTGTTCTCCCAGAGAATAGAGTAGCCAGACATGAGGAAGAAGTTATTGATTCTCCTATCATAAAACAGTTCACAATTAGCACCTTTGCTGCCTTCCCTCTGATTTTTGTCTTATGTGCACCATTCTTTGAGTCACAATTAGATCCTACCAGATTTCTCTACTCTTCATGATATCTAGCAGTATAAGGTAGAAATGAGAACAACGGAGCACTCTCTATTCCTATAACTCAGGAAGAGAATAGAAATGTTTAGAATCTTGTGTTTAGATATCACCTGAGAGGACACAAAGGCTGGGACCAAATGTGTCCTTGATTTTCATTCAGGCTCAATTATCTTATGATTCTACTACAGAACACTGCTCAAAAATCACTTGAGTATATTGTGATCTCGTTGTGATTATTTTTTTTTAATTTTTCTGTTTGTCATATATTATAGCACAGGACTCAAACTTTACCAGGCATTAGCATATCAGCAGGGTAGAATGCCTGTCTAATTAGAGTGTTGGACCCCCAACCCCATAGATATGAATTCAGTAGGTCAGGTTCAGCTATGAAGTTCCATTTTTAGCAAGTTCCCAGGTCACACTGATACTGCTGCTTTGAAGACAGCATTTGATCGCCATTGTTCTACATTGGTCACTGTGGTTTTCTATTATAAGCTGACTTGAAGCAGTAAATGCTCTGTTTTCATCAGTAATATTTACTCTCATCATTTATTTTGGGGTGCAGGGGAATAGGAGTGCTTCTCATTCCTTCCAGCAGACATTTTTGATGTTGATAGCACAAGCACCCATCCAAACAGAAAGAGGACCATAGGTCAAGTACATGAAATACAATATCGCTGCCTCTCATTCCTGTTGCCATGGCTGCAATATGTGCGGAGAATAGCAGTACATTTCACAAGCACATGAGATTATGTGGTCTTTCCTCTACGATACATATTAACGAATGAACATGAAGGTTTGAAATGAATCTCTTAGAGGACAGTATCAGGGGATTATCTGTAAATTGTGTAACGGTTACCATTAAAGAAAAGATGACACTGAGTACTATATTCTGACAACTTTCTGCCACATTCCAAGCCTTTCTAGCAGAATCAGAATTCTTTGCTTTCATTCCTGTTTCAGATGAATTTCTTAAAAGAGTTCAAGGTCTCTGACCTATGAGCCATCAGGATTAGAAATGAAAACATAATTTTGGATTAATCCCCTAACATTTAATTAAGCTATGTTATCTTTTATTTAATTTACATAGATATGAATTTCATATTGCATATTAAATTCCCATCATATCCATTTAAAACAAGTTAGGTAATATATGTGAAGGAGCTCAGAAAAACTGTTCAATAGAAATGTAAAGGAATGATGGTCATTGTGATCTTCTCCATCATATGAATGAGCACACTGAATAGAAAGAGTTTCACACAGTAATTTCTCAGGGATCACAGGCATGATCAAGAACATGACAGAAGGGGTGTCCTGGTGGCTCAGTCACTTAAGTGTCCGACTTCGGCTCATTTCATGATGTCCCAGTTTGTGGGTTCGAGCCCACATTGGGCTCTGTGCTGACAGCTCAGAGCCTGGAGCCTGCTTCAGATTCTGTGTCTCCCTCTCTCTCTGTCCCTTCCCCACTTATGCTCTGTTTCTCTCTCTCTCTCTCAATAATAAATAAACATTAAAAAAAATTTTTTAAAGAACATGATAAAAAAATAATCACCATTTCTTGGGTGGCAAGATGCAGTAGGAAAGCTTACACTCAAGTCTATAAACCTCTTAAAATACATGTGAGGCTTTGGGCAGCCTACTTAGTTTCTATGAGCCTGATTCAGTGTGCTTATCATGAAAATGATGTTAATGATAGCCACTACTGAGATTAATCGGATTAATAAAATAAAGAAGTAAAGAACAGGTTGCACAGCTTTGTGAACATGCTAGAAACCACTAAATTTTATATTTTGAAAGGGGCATGTGAATGAATTATATTAAAACAAAGTACATAACTAAATGCCTGACATAGAGTGTCACCCAATGAAACATTTTCCCTTCTCTTTCCTTCCGCTCTGTAGTTAATAATCTGGCCATGGTAACCGTGGTATACAAACAGCTGGATGGCATAAACTGCACTTGGGGTCTGACATTTTAGAAGACTGGTGGGGGCTTTACATTTTTGCTGTGGTCTGAATGTTTGTGTCCCCTCAAAATTCATATGTTGAAATCCTACCCCACAAAGTGATGGTATTAGTAGATGGCACCTTTGGGAGGCATTTAAGTCATGAGGGTAAATCCCAGAGCAGGATTTGTGCCACAAAAAAGAGGCTTCAGAGAGCTCTCTAGCCTCCTTCCACAATGTGAGGAAACAAGGAGAAGTCTGGCACCTTGATCTTGGACTTACAGCCTCCAGAACAGAAAGGAATACATTTTTTGCTGTTTAGAAACTACTCAGGTGGTGGTATTTTGTTACTGCAGCTCAAGGGGACTAAAACAGTCATGTCTGACAAGAGTATGCATTTATTGGGAGCATTTGGTTAAAAATGTAAGATTGAGTACAGTTGTCTCCATTTCTTCCTCAAGTAACACTAATGTGTAGGAGCAGAATCAGATGGTGTAAATCCACAAAGACAAAGAGAGCAGAAGAGGAAATAACAACAAACAAGAAATGTGGATAATGTTTTGAAAGATGGAAAGCTAAAATTTTCTGCAGGAAAGAGTACTTGGTTTTGAAGTGCTGGGTAATTTTAGACAAATTTGGGGCAAGATGCAAAACTCAAAATAGGACCGATTGAAAGTCTATGTATCAAAAAAATTAGAGCTCAGTATCCTGTTCCTTGTTTTGAATTCCTCTGGGTGCGTGCTAGAAGTCCAATGTGCTATCCGTTGTGCTACAGAGCCTGCACTCCTGTTCCTTGTTTTGCACACTCAGACAACAAATCCACTGCCAAATCCAGTGGGAGAGAAGAAGTTTATTCTCTGGAGAAATTAAACTAGAGAAACTCCAGACTTGGTGATACAAGTCAGATCGGAGGGAAGAGGTGAAAGGCCCAGAGGAAAACAGGGTGATGGAGAAATATACTCATGCTAGAGTGAGACTCCAAATTCCCTCCCCTCCTTGGTCTTCAGGAAGCTGGAATCCAGGTTTATGGCTCCTCCTCCCTGTCACCACCAGGTAGAATATTGGAGAATTCCTCTCACCATACTAGCATGTCCCCAACCTATGGCACACATATACAGACTTCCATGCAATTATCCTGATTAAAAGCCTGCTCCCATCCACCAAGTATATATTGCCTTTTCAGAGCCAAGGATCCCCACATAGTTGACACATTTCTGTAAGTCAGAAGACAATAACCAAACAAATCCTAATTAGTGAGGACAGGTGACATTATGCTATGAAACAAACAACCTCAAAATTCCAGTGGTATAAAATAACACTCCAACCATGTCCTCACCACAGGATGCCAGGTCGAATTTGCACATTATAGTTGCTCAGAGACCTACACGTATAGAACAACCACCATTTCAAACCTGCCCAATCACTGTGCTAGAGACTGAAGGGGAAAAATCTAGAGGGCATTGAATGAGCAGTTAAATGATCTGGGCTGACCCACATCCCTTCAGCTCACTACTATCTGTTTGAACTAGGTACATGGGACCATTCAACAACAAACGGTCTTAAACACAATATTATCACATGATTATAAAGTAGAGGTGTATAGTTATTAATAAATAATGCCAGACACAACTACAAGAGGAAAACAGAGCTAACATGGAACAGAAGCAAAATTTTTAAGAAAAGCTATTATTAATGTACGTAAATATGTTTAAAATTATTGTGTCCATGAAATGAAAAATAAATGTTACTTTTAAGTTTTTCTTCATCTTGAGACAGAGGAGAGCACAAGTTGGGGAGAGGGGCAGAGAGAAAGGGAGACAGAATATTTAGCAGGTTCTAGGCTTAAAGTGGAGCTTTACATGGGACTCAATCCCATGACCCTGGAGTCATGACCTGAGCCAAAATCAAGCATTGATTGAATACTTAACAAACTGAGCCAGCCAGGAATCCTAGGAAATGTTATTTTTTAAAAGAGGAAAAGTCTAACAACATAAAATTGCTCTTGGAAATCAAATATATAGCTATATATCATATGTCCAGAAAATTTGAAAACTCAATATAATGTTAGAAAATAAAATTAAATATCTTGGAAAAAATGTATTACAAAGAAATGGAAAAGAGGAGCTTAGGCTTAAAAAATGAAGCACTTTCATTTTATCATTTCATGAATGGGAATTTTTGATAGAGAAAACCAAGAACAAAGAAACCAAGAAGTTATCAAATAAGGAATTTAACAGAATTCTCTATGGCATAAGTTTTCAGACTGGACAAGCCCACCAACTGTCAGAAGAATAAGGACCCACCACAGGTCAGCTTTGTCTACACAGGATCATCTTTACTATTCTATGTCCATCCCTAGCATAAAACCTGGCAACTGCTTCCCGTGCTCCCTTACCTCAGGATTTCTGTTAATGTTACCAACGAGGAGCATTCTCAAGAGCTTTGGAAAGCAGAAGAGAAGGAAAAGCTATTATTCATGGGCAACAGCTGTGAACAGGCTACTGGATGTTGGCGGATGTGGAGATTTTCCACACAGTTTGGAATCCCTCTTGAGGACCACCCACTTTGGTGCTACAAGAAG
Source organism: Suricata suricatta (assembly GCF_006229205.1). Classification (NCBI taxonomy): domain Eukaryota; kingdom Metazoa; phylum Chordata; class Mammalia; order Carnivora; family Herpestidae; genus Suricata; species Suricata suricatta. The sequence continues at coordinate 35,436,991 of NC_043714.1, forward strand.
CTGAGCCGGATAGCTGCTGCCCCCCTGCAAGACCTGCACTTTGTCATCCTCACTCCCTAGTTGTGTAAAGTTGTAACTCACTGTGTTAAGTCCATTCCTACTTGAAATATCTAGAAAATATAGAATATTTGATTCTAACTCCTGAACGAAACTGATGGTTAGAGTGCATTATTGTGCCTTTTCCAAACAGCAAGGATAAAAAAATTCTTGAAAGCTTGTGGGGCTGGGAGGGTGAGCAACATTCCTAACACTAGTGGTAAAAGGGTCTCAGATGCACAATCTTAGATACTAGGTGGAGTCATGCATTCAAAATGCTCTGGCAAAATCATTTACAGCATAGTATGTATAATTCTTAGACAATATTCTTAGATAAAATGACTTATAACCTTGAAATACAAATAATCAAATATGAAGATTAAACAAAGACATTCACAAGAGTGAAAGGTGCCAAAAACTTACGGTCAAGGACACAAGTGGAGGTGGTGCTTCGCAAGGATTAGGAGGACACCAAGAGGGAGAAGAACTAGCAACAAGGGATTACGTGATGGAAAGAGGGGAAGGAAAATTCCTAGAGTGTTAGTGAACTTTGGGGAATACCAACAGGACTAGAGAACAAGAAGTGTATTTTGGAGGAAAGATGCTCACAGAGATACCTCCAAAGGAGGCCATTCTACAAGACAGTTGGGAAGGAAGTAATGGCACGATAACAGCATTATTTGCTCAACAATATTTGCTGGGTTTCCCTGATGCTCTTCTCTATGAAAGGAGTATATTTTCTGCATTACTGATGTCAGGGATGGCCATGTGACCTGTTTTGGTCAATGGAATGAGTGCAAAAGTAGCATAGCCACTTCTATGTGAAAGTTTTAGGAGACGTCACGTGATTTTTCCATTCTCCGTTCTATGTCCTAGCAGGTTCTAGATAAGGGCTGCTTCTTTATCCCAGATTCTAGAAAAAAGGAACCTGGAAGAGAGTGATAGCCATCTGAAGTTAAAAAGAATTGAACAAGAAACAAACCTTTGTTGTCATAAGCATCTAGGGCTTGGGGGTTATTTTTTACCTGAGCATAATTTAGCCTAAGTTGATTAAGTGCATAGAAACCAGACAACCCAGCAAACAAAAGCAGCATTAATGTCAGGGCAGACAAACAGTTGCAAAAAATAAAATAAAATGAACAGTAGTATATCATATGGCTCAAATATGAACTATTCATTGATTCATTCAACAAATATGTAATTAGCATCTATTGTGTGTGAGGCATTGTTTTAGGCCCTGGAAATAGAACAGTGGATGAAAGAGACAATTTTGTCATCTTCATGGAAATTACAACCATGTTTGTATACAGTGAACAAACATCAAGTAAATATATCATAGGCCAGAGAAAAATTAAGTAAGATAAAGAGGAAAAGGAGGACCAGGGGTGTATTTTACACAGGACATAGCATTTATACTAAGACTAGAAGGAAGTGAGGGATTGAGTCATGGGGTATCTGAAGTAAGAGTCTTCCCGGAAAAGAATAAGTATGAGGACCCAAGGCAGAGCACATTTGGCATTTTTAAGAAATGGCATGCAGGCCAGTGGGGTTCAGAGAGAATGGTGAGAATGACAGAAAGTGACAGGAGATTAGAGAGGTGGGTGAAACCAATTCTTCACCTGGGATCTGAAAGATCATTTCAAGGGATTCAGATTTTACTTTAAATGGATGGTAAGCCATTGGTTGTTGGGCAAAGGACTGCCAGGATCTGACTTAAGAGTTTTAAAGCTCACTCTGACAGCTCTGTTGAAAAGTATCTGTAGGTGGACAAGGGCAGAAGCAGTGAGACTGTTTTGTGGGCTATTGCAATAATTTAGCAAGGGGTGAGGGTGCCTTGGGCCAGAGCTTTAGCCATGTATGCAATGAGAAGTAGATAGAGTTTTGAATGCATATGGAATAGACAGTGTTATTGTAACTACAGAAAAATATAATTTTAAAATAATGTAAACCCTTAATGTTGAATTAAACCAAAATAGCAATATAAATATATTAAAGAGATGAGGAAGATGAGGAGAAAGACATCTGTGTGTGTGTGTGTGTGTGTGTGTGTGTGTGTAGGTCATAATCTACATTAACCATCTCAAGAGATTGTTAGTCCCTTGAGGGCAAGGACTTTGTAGTGCCCCACAGCTGTATGCCCAGTATCTGAAAATATGCCTGGCATACTGTAGACCCTCTATCAATGCTCAGCAACATCAGAACACATTTACCTTGTACCTATTCATAATCTGGATGATCATGGACAAACTAATCTTCATAGAAAAAAGGAGCAGCTAAGGCAGAGACTGAAGGATGTAGGGAGAGAAAGAATCCACCAAGGGAGAAGCCTTTGGAATGTGACCGATGGTTATATCTGAGTACTCTGAAAGGAAAGCTGACTAAGGAAGCCCTTCAGTAATGCCCATTGGCTGTAAGACAATAACCCCTTCAGCTTGTGTTTGTTTTGAGTGCCCCGTTTCTTGACTTTGGGATGATGTCTATAGTACCACCCTGAGCTTTGAATCCATGCTCCTATCACTTAAAAGTGATGAAATAGTCCTTCTCTGATCCAAGATGTTCTGGTCCAGCTGTCTATACAGATCAAATAAATTAGGTATTGACCAAGATATTTCTCATTTTGTGCAAAGTGCTTTGTACTTACTGTAAAGACTTGTGAAATGGAAGGGAGACAAGGAAGGTTAGAAAATAGCCTTTTAGAACATAAACAGTTTTAGTGTTTAGATACCTGATTAAATACATATGTTTGATGTAAACAAAGAGTTTTCTTTCACTTACCAAGTGTTATTAACCTTGGATCATGAATAGGGATTTACAACACTGTGACTCTGGACTTCAAATTAGCCAAAAGAACAAAAAGATAAAATGCAAAGTAGAAAATTTAGAGCCAAAATTAAATGAATGATTTCCACCAATTTCTAATGTATTCTATTTACCTATTAGTAAACATCATTTAAAAAACAAGAACTGAGATTTTTGCCTTCCAGGTAACTGAACTGTCAGCTTTTTAATATATTATAAATTTGAATAGTCACATCAACATAATCAGTACTTTATATAGAGAGGTACTTATGAAATAAGTATCAACTGGTTTATTGAATAAAGGTTCAGATTTACACTAACAGCTTTCTAGATGAAATTAACACATGTGGAAGAAAACTCTAGTGTTTTCTTTCATGGTTAATATGAATTAAATTTCCCCTGTGTTACTTTATAATCCATTTGTTACTTGATTTTGCTTGGTAGATTTTTTTGTTTTAAAAATCCTAAGATGTCTATAACTGACTAAACCTTTTACTTCCCTGATTCCTTGATTCTTAGAAATATACTATCAGGTCAAACATCCTTAAAAACCTATGTCACATGATTTTCATTTCCTCTTACGACTTCTCTATCCAGGTACCCACCTTGGCCAGCTGTACCCACAGAGTGCCATTAACAACTTCTTTCACCTTTGGTGTTTGAGACTGATTGACCCAGGTATATGGGCCTCTGGCAGGCTCCACGCAAACCTAAAAGTTGCTGTTGAGGAAAATCTGAAGTTGGGATGTCCTACCTTCTACTTCTTTAATCCATAAACAAACCAGGAAGCAAAATAGCTTCCTGGTCTATGTCATAATTTTGTTTCTCCATTCCATGTTGCGTCTGTTGTAAACAGAGGCAGCTAGGGGTAATACTATTCATATAATATTCCTCCATTATTTTTAAAAGCATTAGTTTTTATAGTACTATCAGCCACTGCTATAAATTACATTTTTTAATGTTTTTTATTTATTTTTGAGAGACAGAGAGAGACAGCGTGAGCAGGGGAGGGTCAGAGAGAGAGGGAGACACAGAATCTGAAGCAGGCTCCAGGCTTTGAGCTAGCTGTCAGCACAGAGCCCCATGCAGGGCTCGAACCCACAAACTGTGAGATCATGACCTGAGCCAAAGCTGGATGCTTAACCGACTGAGCCACCCAGATGCCCCTAAATTACATTTTAACTTAAAAAGAAATTGGCTAAATATTGTTAATAGTCTATGTAAAATGAATCCTTGTTTTAATAAACTTCTACAACAATTCTCCCAATGAAGCACACCTCCCTGTACCCATGCTTTAGTGTAATACCCTTCCCCAGTGACACTGAGCCATGTGATTTGGTTTGGTCAATGGGCATTAGAAAACATGAATAAATCCAGACGAGCCTGTGAAATGAGACATGTGGAACACAGACAAAGCATCCCAGCTGAGGATCACTAACCCACTCTTTCAGCCTTTCTGCTGGCTGACCATAACCGCAGTGAGGGTCCCCCAGCAAGATCAGCAGAACAATAGCTGGGTCCAGTCCAAGATGTTACCCTTCCAAATTGCAAGCAAATCAGATGGGTTTTGTGTTAAGCCATGGAAGTTTCAGCATTATTTGTTGCACAGCAACAGATACTTCAACAATTTCTATTACAAGAAGAGTCTTGCTAAGAGAGGAACCCTGACATGAATTTGTATTTTCATAAGCAGTGGCTTCAAACACCTTCTTTTCTCTGGAGCAGTGTTTCTCAAAATGTGGTCTCTGCATCAGAATTCCTAGAGACTTATCTAAAAATGGCAGATTCCTGGCCCCACTTAATCTCTCCCAGATTCAATGCCTGAAGAAGAACCTGGGAAAATGCATTTTCACAAGATCTCCTGGTGAGTCTTACGTGAGAACCACAGCTATACACCCGTGGTCTCCTGAGTGGAATACACTTAACAGTTTAGTATGGTATGGAGAGAAAATAGAGAAAGCTTGATTTCTATTTTTTCTATTTCATCCTTTTATAATTTCCATTTTTGAGAATGTTACACAATATATCAATATAGTGGTGCATGCATTTTTTTAAATGAATAAGCATAATTATTTTTAGCATATCCACAGGAAATCAGGTAAGATTTCCTGAAGTGGGTAGCAGCTGAGGTTGACCTTACAAGAGGGAAAGAATCCACCTATCTCAAAAGGGAGAGGAGAAGGCAGGAGGTCAGGCCTGCTATGAAGATATTCTAAGTGGGGAAGTACATTGTAAACAAAAACTCAAAGGGGAGAAAAATGAAGATGTGTGCATTGAGTCACAAATAGTATGGTGCTCTTGTAGAATAAAGAGGCAGAAAATGTGGCAAGAAATAAGCAGTACATGAGTGGAGAAGTGGAAAGAGGCATGAGAGACACCAGCACAATCTGGCCTCTAATCCACGAGGTATCGTGAGGAAAGCTCCACCTCTATTGTCAGATGACTTGAATTCAATTCCTGATTCAACCATGGACCAACAAAGCCCTGCAGAAAACAGTGTCTCTGATTTCCACTTTCCTCATTTTGAAAAATAGATTTAATATCAATGTCTGCATGTTTTGTCACAAATCTTGTAAATATTGCCTAACATGGTCCTTAAGTTAGCATCAATTAGTTAAGTTATTAACATCAATGCCTAAAAGTATATCTGTATTTAATATAAGTCCATGACTGTATACATTGTAAGCCATAATGCAAGATGGGAAACATAGATTTTTAAGTACTCTTCCTTTAAACACACAATGATAAAAATTGCCTCTTTACCTAAAACAGTTTTGATTTAATCAGTTCCTCCCTGATTATTCTGTTATTCAGAATCTGTATTTCCTGTGAGCTGAAGTGAACTGAGAAGCTGGTGATAACTCCTATGCCCTACCACATACTCCTAAAATTAGTTTATAGTGTTAGTTCTCACTGAGAAGAGCGAACGTGAAAACATTATGATCTCAATGGGGAGAGCCAAATGCATCTCATGAGTTGGTCAAATAAAAACTACTCGAAATCATGTCTAAGGATCAATAAAATTCCTGGTGCAGAGGTGATCTAATTATCCGGGAAGAACATTATGATCAGCATAACTTATTAGCAAGATAAAACTGTGGAGTGTGATATTAACTGCCAGGAAATCATTTTCTCCCCTAACCCTGCCCGCACCCTTCTCCCAGCCCCAAACCCTATGGATACTTCCTGAAATTTACCTCTTTAACACAGTGTTTGGGATTAGAACCTCATTGATGCTAATGAGCTTTGATTTCAAAATGTCAATTCTTTGGGAGTATGTCAGGTAACCGCCCTTAATGGATTAACTAGTTAACTGTCTCTATTTCCTTGTAGGACATGGCTGAGATACATGTAACCAAGGCATTAAGAATTTTTGTGGTGATGGGGCTCCTGGGGGGCTCAGTCAGTTGAGCATCCAATTCTTGATTTCAGCTCCGGTCATGATCCCAGGGCCATGGGGTCAGGCTCTCCGTTGGGCTCTGTGCTGAGCATGGAGCCTGCTTAAGATTCTCTCTCTGTGTGTGTCTCTCTCTCTCTCCCTCTCTTCTCCCCCCCACATCTCTCTCTCAAAAAGTGTTAGTGATGAACAGAAATTAGAAGTAATTAAGGAACAAGAGGCACTTAGGGAGCACAGTCATCTTTGGCACTTGGGACAACCATAGGCAAGCTCTGAAGGTTCTAGGCTATTTTAAATTCAGAATAAGCACTAGAAGAAAGGCCAACCTATCCTCATATTAAATATCCTTACTGACACACTAATATAATAAGATGCTCTTCTCAGGATATATCAGACTTGGTTGCCCTGGGCTTGTCTTCTTCCCCAAATCAGGTAACTATGCTTTAGTGTGTGAGTGCCTGTTACTTTGTGCTCTGATTTTAAGGAGGCAGCAGCAGTGGTAACAACAAGAACAACACTGACAATAATAACTAACATTATTGTGTCTGGCATTGTGTTAAGATCACATACATTGGCCAGTCTTCCTGGGTTCAAATCCTGGGCTTGTCACTTCCAGTCAGGCTACCCTGTACCTCTCTATGCCTCGATTTCCTAACTTTTAAAATAGGGATAATAGTGAGTACCTTTCTCCTGGGATTGTGGTGAGGATCAGATGAATATGTAAGGTACAAGGAATGGTGTCTGGCCTATCTTAAGTACGCAGTAAATGTTAATCATTCCTATTGAGTGTTAGTCCAATCCAAGATCCCATAATAAGTCCTTCATCAACATTAATATAATCCACAGAGTAAGCTCTTACATTTTATAGATGAGGAGACTGAGTTTCAAAGAGCCCACGTTATTGGTCAGCATCAGACACATAGAAAATGATGGAGCTGGGTCTCTGGCTCAGGTCTGCCTGATGCGAAGTCCAAGCTCCAAGCAACTGTATTTTCTTGTGACATGTGTGACATGCTGATAATTGTACAAAGAGAAATTGCTAGGTTCTTTGTATGTTAAGTTATAATTTAAATAATTCTCTGCTACAGGCCCTTTTATGTTTTCCTAATGTTTTGAAGTGGGGTTCACAGGTTAACGGTAAGCACCTTCAGTCCATTTATTCTAGAAAAAAATTGATCACTTGGTCTGTGCTTACTGACCTCCTCCAAAATTTCCTAAAAAATCAAAAATTCCTTTCCCATATCTAAAAATTTTATTACATAATCACCAGGTTTATTTGACTGTGCTCTGCATAAAGATACAGAGTAGCACACCAAAATTTTGGCCGATACATGGAAACAAAAGATTTTCCTCTTGATATTTAAAAATATCAAAAGATAGGATCCAGCTAGGTACAACCCAGTCACTTTCTTTTATGCACTATTCAAGTTTTACTGCAAACACTTATCCTAGGCGCAATCTAAGAAATTAGGAAAAATCCAACATTATTGATTCTATAGGAATTGGTTTTTGAAAGAGATGGCTGATAGTCAGATGATGCATAACTTAACTGATACTTCATACAACAGAATGGTAGATAGACTGCTTTCTCTCTACAGAAACCAGCTCTGGAATGAAATACGTAATGTTTATAATCACGCCTAAATATAATATCAGCTTTGGAGCTACCGCCTGGTTCTTCACTTGCAAGTGAATGCTACAGGGAGAGACCTGGAACCTGAAAAATGAATATTTAGGTTGTCTACTGGATCTACTTTGCACCTCCATCTCTGGGAGCTTCCCCCCAGACCCCAGAGTATGACCCAGCAGTCATACTGACACCCTACGATTCTACCTCCTTAGAAATGGTAGTTTGGCCCAGAGATGGACACTTAATAAAACTGGATCAGATACAAACTTATAGGATTTGGTCTACACATGGGACAGAAACGTTGACATACCCTCACAGAAATTGGGGATATGAAACGAAGAAGGCTCGCCCTCGCAGAGATAGGGGTGGGAGCAGAGACTGAAAGTCAGAAGCTGAGAGCAGTCACCTCTCAAAGACCTCGTCCCAGGCTGCACCTTCGCCCATGGGCCCAAAGGAGGAACACAAGGCATCGTCCACTGAACGGACCTGCAAGATTCAAAGAAAGGAAAAAAGCCAGTCATAAAAAAAAAAAAAAATCTGTTGATTAACAAGTGGTCTTTTTTGCTCTTGCTAACATGACCCACTATTTAAAGCAAGATTCTCAAGATACGAGTTATGTAATATATATGGGCTTTGGAAACTGATTCTTATTTTATACACACAGGAAAGATTTTATTAAATGAATCCAGGCATGTAAAATTTAGTCCAATTACCACCATTCAGTATTGTTAGGCCATCTAAGCAATTTTCATTAGTATCTTTTTATGCATATTCAAGAATATACAATGAGAGTAGGAAATACCCGTTTCTACAGTACGCTAATTAGAGAGAAAAATTCAGTTTGAATTCACCAAATGGGAAGCTTTTTTTGGATTAATTATTGATGAAAGGCTCATCAGGTGCTCATAAACGACAGTGACAAGATTTATCTTGGATATATTCAAAAGTGCTTTATTTATGGTAGCTCTAAATTATTGATTGTATTATAAAGATTTCAGAGTATATTTTTTCCTTTAGGGGACAGTTTTTTAACTGTACCCTGAAACATTGGTCAGTAATAAGTTTAGTGACACTGTTTGTCCCTCATTAACTTGTTTTAAAAATTAAATAGCAGTTGCTAGATATATAAGTGAAGGAAACGGAGGACAGAGACAAATATCTTGGGGAAAATAGGGAGAAAAGACATAGAATGAGGTAAATAAATCAAAGAATGCATTTGAATTCTTAATTTTGTTTAGAGTATGTGTATAGATAGATATAGCTCAAGTCTAATTAAGTGCCATTTTTATGTAGCCAGAATTATATAGCCAGGAGACACTATTTCTCACTATAAAAAATATGCTGCCACAAACAGGAATTCCTTCTTCCTATTTATTGCCGCCTTTTTTTCTTCTTTTTAGTTTTTCCAATGTTGCCTCACACTTAAGTTTAGAGAAGCTAGTGACGTAGTGAATGTGACATATTTACAGAAAAAGTATGCCCAATTCTACCTCAGATCATGATACCACTAGAGAAAGTGATTGGGTCCTTGAAAGGCTATACAGACACCAGGGATGAAATGAAGTGACCAGTTATCTGGGTTACAAGGTACAGCCATCAGCCTCCTGAGCTGGGAACCTGGGTGAGTTCAAAGTAACCAAAACTAATCATCTCCTCTCTAGAATTTAATGAAAGATTAGATACTTTGGTTTTTCTTTAAATTTTTAAATGTTTATTCATTTTTGAGACAGAGAGAGAGAGAGAGAGAGAGAGGGGGAGGGAGGGAGAGAGGGAGAGAGAGAGAGAGCGCGCGCGCATGAGTAGGGGAGGGGAAGAGAGACAGGGGACACAAAATCTGAAGCAGGCTCCAGGCACTGAGCTGCCACCAGAGTCCATCACATGGCTCAAACTCAAGAACCGCAAGATCATGACCTGAGCTGAAGTCCGATGCTTAACTGACTGAGCCACCTGGGCACCTCATGAAGGTTTAGATATTTTGTACCTGTGTGTGGTTTTTCAAAAGAATAGTTGAGGGGCGCCTGGGTGGCTCAGTCGGTTAAGCATCTGACTTCGGCTCAGGTCAGATCTCACATTTGTGGGTTCGAGCCCCGCGTCAGGCTCTGTGCTGACAGCTAGCTCAGAGCCTGGAGCCTGCTTCTGGTTCTGTGTCTCCTTCTCTCTCTGCCCCTCCCCCTCTCATGCTCTGTCTCTCAGTATCGAAAATAAATAAAACATTAAAAATAATAATAAATAAATAAAATGTTTATTCATTTTTGAGAGAGAGAGAGCATGAGTAAAGAAGGGGCAGAGAGAGAGGGAGACACAGAATCTGAAGCAAGCTCCAGGCTCTGAGCTGTCAGCACAGAGCCCCAGAGGGGGCTCAAACTCACAGACCGTGAGATCGTGTACCTGAGCGGAAGTTGGACATTTAACTGACTGAGACACCCAGAGACCCCTACTAATAGAAAAATTTAAAAACAATATGTGTTAGAAAAAATATAGAAATGTTGTTTAAATGGGTGAAGGGCAGTAGGAGATACAGGCTTCCAGTCATAGAATGTGAAAGTCGTGGAACAAAAGGCACAGCATAGGGAACATAATCAATATTATTGTAATAGTGTTATCTGGTGACAGACGGTGGCCACCCTTGTGGTGAGCACAGCATGATATATCGAGAAGTTGAATCACTGTTTTACACTTAAAACTAAAGTAACATTGTGTGCGAACTCTACTAAAAAAAATTGTTTTAAGTATGATGCTGCTAAAGATGCCAGAATAGGCAGACCAAATGATTTACAACCCTTTAAATAAAAGAAACTGCCTTTACCAGTTAGGGTAGTCTACTTGCTTGGCATGGATCACTTACAGACCTGATGCTCAGTTGTGAGGAATGTAGATGGCACCAGTAACTGGGGGAAGTACTTGCATGAAAGTTTGCAAATGAGCAAACTAAAGCCCAACAGGATTAATTAAATTGCCTAAGGTCACACAATGCTACATTTCACATCTTCTGACTTTCTTCAGTATTTCTTCAACTAATCCACAATTCTGTGAATTCTTAAGGGCCCAACAAAAGAGGGAATTGGAGGCTTGGAGAATATCAGTGATTTCTCCAGCTATATGACTAATTGGTGGCAGAGAAAAGATGAGAACCCAGCTTTTTTTGCTTTCAAGTCCACAGATGTTGTCTCTAATGAATAGAGGTCAGCACTGACTGGAGAGAAAAAAAATTAATAAATGAGATAGATGTGGGAGCACCACTGATAGAAGAAAGATCAATAGAGGAGTTAGAAAAACAGCAGTAAAGCTTTCACTATAATTGGCTAGTGATTGTCCACGAAGTAAATACAGGAGATGGATTAAATAAAATTGATCTCATTAACCACTACAGATACTGAACCAAAATAACTTTTAATCTATTATAAACTCACTTTAATCCAAGTTCCTGTTATCAACATGTGTGCAACTTGCTTGGTTGGCAGAAATATTAACGCTAGATATAAAACTAAAATCAATATAATTTTTAAATTGTGCTTTAATGTCTGACAAAATCTTTAGATACATGGTACATTTCTGTATGACATATTTCTGGTATTAATGGTTTCAAAAATAATTTATTCACTGCTCTATCCTTTTACCTATAAGACATTCAAATATTAAAATGTGTAACTTCTACCTCCAGTTTGTTTATTTTCCTTTTGATATTCATTGTTTCCCAAAGGAAATTATTATACATTTCAATAATAATTATTCTAGTAGTCCTACGCATAGCTTAAAACCTCCTGAACCTTCTTTCTGTCTCTGAATAACTCTTGCAATCCACTTTCCAGTATCTTGGATGGGCTGGAGGAAAGGACAGTTATTCTTTATTATGGATAACAGGAATATAAAGCAAAGAAGGAGAACCAATAATTATTGCATACCTAATAATATACCTAATAATTATTGCATTGCCTAACATCAGGCAATGTGCAAGATGCTTACATACATTTTCTTATTTAATCCTCAGAAAATTCCTGCAAGACAGGTGTTGCGACCCCTACTTCACAGAAGAAAGAAGAGGAACTAAGGAGTTAAGTCCCATGGTCACAAGGTCACATACTTGGTAAGTGACTTGGGAGTCCAGAATTCAAATTTACATCTTTCTTTAGATCCTATTGCATCAGATTTTTATATTTGGAAGATCCAAAAATACTTTTAAATAAAAGACATACCTAAGACCAATCACCAATAAATAAATGTCACAAATTAAGATTGAGATCAATAAGAACACAAATGGTTGAAATTTATTTCAAGCTGTGGTCTGATTCACACAATATATGGCCTTCATTCACAGCAAGCTGACTTTGCAGGTGTTTAACAATCAGACAGTATTGCAGATGTTGTCTTAGAAATGATTATTTACTTACTTATAAATAAACTCTGATTTGCATAAATACAGACAGAATAGGCAACTAAAAATCATACTCACATGAAAAGTTTAGTACATAAACTGAGGAACTTCCAGCTGTGCCAGCTCAAAACCAACAGATGAGGTTCACTTTGTGTATTTTCCAAGTAATCATGACAGCATCTTATAAATACAAGAACATGAGCGAACAGCAAGTCAAAAATCATTCTTATTCTCTCTTCAGATTGAGTAACATAAATAATCTGGAAAATTACTAGTGTCCTATAAAGGTAATACATGCTTTAATGCAGAGATAGAGAGAAGGTATCAGTAGATAGATAGAAATTCACTAAAATCAGAATGCGCAGGAAGACCATTTTGGAAGAATAACAGAGTGACTTGTAGAGGTATTTTTTTTAAAGAAATTCAATATTCTTACTTCCTGTTTCTTATTTGTTTATCCACATTTATCATACACTTGACAAAGATATCCTGAAAATATTTAAAGATAATATAAGAGACTCATCATCATTTGAAAATTTTTTTCATCCTCCTATCACCCAACATATACTAACATTTTTCTTCAATACATAAACACACATTTTCCAACAAGATTTCCAGAGTGGAAATAAAAAGACCTGACACTTTCTGATCTGTTGAAGGAATGAATAAACAACACAACAAAAGTCCTTTCATCTCCTAACAAAGGGCCTTTCAAACATGATGTATTATTTTACCTCTAATGCCTTAGCAATTCAGATCCAATTCGGGGGATATGCCTAACTCAGATTTTAGATAATAATGTAAAAAAAAATCATAGTCTGTCACTGACCATGATATAGCCAATAAAGGATCTGGGGCATTTTTCTACAATGAGCCACATGCAAATAATTTTTGGTTTTACAGGCTGTAATGTTTCTGTAGTAGGCAATACATAAACTAATGACTACAGTCTTGTTCCAATAAAACTTTATTTACAAAAACAGACAATAGCTGGATGTTAAGTGAACTTACTGTGGTGATAATTTTGCGATATATACAAATATCAAATCATTACATTTTACACTTAGAACAAATATAATGTCATTTGTCAAGTATACCTGAAAAAATGCACTAGGTGGATTTTGCAGACAAACCATAGTTCACTGATTTCTATAAATCAGTTTCTTATAATTTTATATAACCAATTTCTTATAAATTTTATAAGGACTTTGCTTTTATAGTTAACAGAGGCTCAGGAATGTTAGAATTCAACTTTAAAGCCCTTTTGCCAGCAGGAAAATATAAAATTTGATCTTGATGATTTGGCTTTAAGATTATTTCCCTGATCAAGTCAACTGTAAGTAAGGCCTGAAAAAAGCAAAGTGCTATGTCTTCAATGAGAGATAAGCACTGTAGGCATCTGTTCCAAAACTGAACTTCTTGGGAATATGTGCTAATATCTCATGGTTAAATAGAACATTTTTATATCTTTTCTTCAAGCAGATGTTAACATTACTGGCACCATTGATAGAAGCGAAAATGGCAATGAATGGTCAAGAAAAATTATCATCAGAATTAACTTGAGCAAAATCAAGCTATGTGTTGCAAACTCCTTTTTCCCCAATAATGAGCATAATTACCAGGCCATTGACTCTGTCTCCTGGCATGGACAGGAAACAAAACACACTGTCCTCAATGACAGGCAACAGAACATCTCTTATCTCTCTCCTGATTCACAGTAATATTTTCTATTCAACTAGACTGTGACCTTCTTGGGAGTGGGAACACAGATACCCAAGCTAGGTTGGTCATCAATATATATTTGTCTCATGAATAAATAAAATCCTTAATAATGATTTTTGATGCTTTAAAAGGAAAGCATGGCTGATTTGTAGAACTGGTATCTGGAAGCCCTATGGCCAAGTTGTTCTACCATGGTATTGTTTCAACTCAGTGTTAACCACAGAGTAGAATAATGTCAAGACATTGCAGTTAAGTTTAATCAAATGTTTATAAATAACCTGCAGTGTGTTTATCATAGTGCAAAAGCTATGAATACAAGAAAAGGTGAATTTTCTGCCCCCCACCCCCAGCATGTAGCCTATATACCATGAGTGCCCATAATAGTCTCATAAGCATGCTGGTGAAACCGAGCAAAGAGCTAATTTTTTAAAAAGTTGTGATACATTTGGAAAATTTATTTAGCTCCATTTGGAAGTATTAGAATGTATAAACAGACAAATAGATTAGCTCAGACTTCAAAAAGGAAGAAAGACAAACTGTAAACTCTGGCATTTTTCAAAGTACTCCATTTTATGAGTATATTGAGTATTATAATTTTAACTATTTCACTTATTTGCATGGCAATTTGCTACACTTGTCTGCTTTGGGGTGATAACCCATAACCAATAATCCCCAAACTATTGCAATGTCTGCCAACATAAATTGATGTCTCATTCAGAGATCTGCCATAGGCTATGGTGGCTCCACCGTAGACTACAGAACATGTCTAGATTGGCGTCCTTTGTCTCTCATCCTGGAACTCAGGGCAAAGGGGGAGCAATCCCTGGAGCACTACCTTCTCACCTCAGGACAAAGACAATAGTGAAAGAGGCTGAGTGAGCCAAACAGTGGGAACTGTGCAAAGCCTCTGATTCAGTATGGGATGGATAGCATTCATTGACATCCCAATCCAAGTCACTTAGTTAAGTCCAAGATTAATGGAACAAAAATGTTTACTCTTTGTGCTGGGCAAGGCGGACAGTAAATATTTCCTAATCATCAGTTGCAAAGTCTAGAGTGGATTAGGACTACAGCAGAGAAATTTTATTTGGAAATTTCAAAAATACTTAAATATGTGATCATAAACTTCTGAAATAATCAAAGAACAGGGCACCAGAGGAAGGGAAGGTGAGTGTTGATACACAGAAGGAATCAGACAGGCTAATCTCTTCTAGCACAGATTTAGTTTTCATGCCTAGAGAATGCAATTTGAGTTTATCAACAAAAAAGAACACATAGGATATTTTAAAAATATTTCTGCTCCAATGGACAGTTGAGGATAGCATTTTCTTGGATTTTTTATTTTAGATTTTTTTTGAGACCCTGTGTTGATGTAGCGATAATTGTAATTGTTGTGCTTAGTGACTGCTAATATCTGAACAGAATAAAGTCTAAAATTTCTACCATAAAAAAGAAAATATTTTCCTCTATGACATTTTTTTCTGGATTGATTTAGATTATAATAACCAAAATCAAAATAAAGAGAAGAGGCATGATTTCCCAGAATTAAAAGGAAATGCAGGATTCACACCCCTGAAGCAATGGCTATGCTATAAAGAACAGCAAATGGACTTTCTGACATTAATCTCAACATATTTATTCATTTCTGAAGAGCAGCCCCCGACACTGAGAGCTGCTAAGTTATATGTTATAAATAATCAATAGAACGGAATGAACAAAATCAGAGTTGGAAAAAAATTATTCTACAAATCTCTACTAACAGAATAATTTGTAGAAACTGCTAGGAACTGAAAAGCATCCTCAAAACCAAGCCATGTGAGAAATATCAGTTTCCTTCCTTCTTAGATTAAGAAATCCTATTTTCTAGTTCAGCTCAGCAGGTATCTATTAAGCACTGTTCACTGATTTGGTGAACATTTACTGCATGCTTACTAGGTGCCTACTCCTGCTAAGTGTGGAGAATACAGCTAGGAAATACAATCCCAGCTCCCAAAATCATTCTAGCAAGATCAAAAGCAACCAAATAATTGTGATACACTGTGGTGAGTGCTATGAGATGCTCTCCTAGCCTTGTTTCCCCAAGAAACAAACTAACACATGATTTTGAGTAAAAATAACTTATTTGAGGGGTGAAGGAAACACCAGTAGGGAAGTGGGGAAGTGAGAAAGGAAGGATGCAATGTAAAGCAAGGTACCGCTGTGAGGTACCACCTCCCAGGGACCTCGGAAACGGTGTGGAACACACACCTTGGAGGAACAGGGCTGGATCATTAATTTCCCAGCCCTGTTGTCTTGCTGCTGTGTGAGCAAGCAGAGAGGGAGAAGGCCTCTAGCTAAGGGAGGTAGACGCTAGCGATTGGAAGTTGGGCTGTATGCACTGGAATGATGAGGGTTGACAGCATACAGACATCAGTTACCAAAGTGTCAGATTCACAACTTGAGAGCAAAAAGGGAAGAAGTGAGGAAAGGCTTCCCGGAGATTACACTTTAGATGAGATTGTAAAATGTACAATACTTATTGGGTTTAAGAAAGCAAATTTCTGGCAGGACAAGTGGGAGGGCATCCTAACCAGAAAGTGCATGACACTTTAGAGAAAGCACAAGTCCTGCGTGCGTATAGCTAACATATAGGAGCAAGAGAGACACAAGGGAGGATTGCTGAAAAATGAAGCTAGGTGTGTCAGCAGGAGTAAGATCAGGGTTAGCCTTGAATCCTATCCTAAAAAACTTGGATTCAACATCATATAATATTTGTGAAACATATAAAATAGGGATCTGCTGTAAAGAATAAAAGCATGATTTCAATAGCAAAAACATGGCAGTCATTAGCAATCAGGGTGACATTCATATCTTTTGTTTTCTAAGTGAATAGTCTCAGTTGAGTAGCGTGGGCTCCGCTCTGATACTGGGGATTTATATATCAGTGATAAGAGACAAAGGGACTCCCTGGATACACTGATTTCTTAGCAGGGGAGAAAATAAGTAATTAAACAAATAATAAGAATTTCAGACAGAAGTGTATTAATAAAAGGTCAGTGAAGTAAAAAAATGTCTGGGCTCTTTGGCTAGGAATGTTCCGTAAGGCTTGCTTGAAGAGGACATTTAAGCTGAGAACTCAATGATGGGGAGGCAAAAAGGCTGATGAAAAAGCATTCTCTCTAGAAGATGTGGCAAATGAGACTCTTCTGAGGTAGAGATCTGAGATGTGATTGTAGACATGGCCAGAGGCAGATCACATCAGAGTGAGGAATGGCAATTTTAGTCTAAGGGTGATGGGAAGCCTTTAGAGGATTTTAAGCAGTTGAGTAATAAGATCTAGTGTGCATTTTTAAAAAAAAAGAATTATTCATCCTCCCCCTTAGAGAATAGGTCATAGAAAGACAAGTGTGGAAATGGGAAACCAGACGGGAGACTTGCAATAGCCGAGGGGAGAGATGAAGGTGGCTTGGGTAGTGATAATGGTTGGAAGAGATGGGAAGCAGTGGTTGGAATCTACTATTTTAGAGATTATCAGGATCTATTAATATATAATGAGAACTACGGGAGAAGAGGACTTAAAGCTCCTGAGTGAATAGTGGTCCTATTAATGCTCTAAGTATTATGTTATCTGAATTTCTTATTATTGTGAAAATAGTGTATATCACAGGTTTGGACTATAGAAAGTCTCTAATAATTGTTGAATGTTAGCATGATGATGATGATGATGATGATGATGATGATATTGCAATACAGGAGTAATACTAAAAATAATTCTAGGTCAAACCCACCCCGTGGTCCAGAATTAAGCAGGCTTCCGTGTGCCCTGCCTGCTGTAACATTGCCTGTTTTACCTGCAGCCTCGTGTAACTCTTCCTCCACGTTCCCTGGCTATTCTCATCAACTAGTTTGTCAGTTAACTTCATTGTCTTCTCTTGGCATCTCCTTTTCAGATATCCTAGGCTCCATCCTATCCTCTGTCTCTTGACCCATTAATTGAATCTGAGCCTCTTTTTGTTATTTCTCTATTGACCGGTATCATGGCAGTGGCAACAGCATCAGCAAATGTGTGGAGGTGAGAAAAACACTTTGTTTTATGTACCTCACCCGTGAGCTCCCATTCTACTGGACTGGTAGGAAATTTAACCACAGTCACAGGTTCACCAGTCTGCTTCATAGTTTGTTTTTTAAAATTTTATTTTATTTAGAGGTGGGAAGGGACAGAGGGAAAGAGAGAGAGGAGAGAGAGAGAATCTTAATCCATGCAAATACGGGGCTCTGTCTCACAACTCTGGGATCACAACGTGAGCTGAAGTCAAGAGTCAGATGCTCAACTGACTGACTGAGTCACCCAGGTGCCCCCCACAGTTTGTATATTATGTGACGTCAAAGAGGTAAGAAGAAGGTCTCTCTGGTAATTGGTCATCTCTCCACACAGATTACTGCCGATGTGTTCATGTTGATGTCTATCTACACTGTCCCTTCTCTCCATTCTCTTCTCCTAGCCTTGGGATAGTCTCAAAGTAAAATGACACCAGAAAAAGTTAACCACGCAAGGAATACTTCATTCACAATTATTGCAACTGGGAAGAGAGATTGAATTCAACATAGTTGAAACAAAAAGCCAGAGAGTTTTAAAGTGAGGTCGTGGAAAAGTACTGGATCATGCTTTTAGCCCGGGAGTTTGCCTAGGTGGTTAGGATTTCTATGTTTGCTAATTGGTGCTTATCTAAGACTCTGACACTCTCACAAAGATTAGGAGATAGGCGCCTTATCTTTCTTGATGATTACATTTCAAACCAGTAGCTGGCAGGTCTTCAAGAGACAAATTCCTGGAGTGTAAAATTGGCAGGAATCTGAGAGATGATTTACATCTCAAAGGGGCAGAGAGGATTTTAACTTTGTAAGTTTTCTAAAGTAACTGCTGCAAGAAAAGGGAACTTGGAGGCTGAAAGTCAAGAAGAAACCAATCTAAAGTTAAGCCAAGCTGAGGGGAATGTTAAGGCCTCCTTCATCAATGTGGAGACTTTTTTGAGGAGATATGATTCTTGGCCCTAGTCATGTCCACAAGGCACACTTCTCTGGGATCTTTCAACTTCCCAGTTCCAACACCTCAGACCTCTGTCCATCCCACCCCAGCCGGGGAACCCTCTTCCTTTATGGGCTGGGAAGTGAAGGTTATGTGGGTTTCTATCTTCTCTCTTTTTCCAGGTCACTCTGATTCTTAGGGAAATCTCTCTACTCTTTTCTTGTTGTTTATGTCCTAATTGGTCCTAATTAGAAGAAAAATCAGTACAAAAAAAATTGTGCTTTTTCATCCAGGACTGAAAGAACTTAGTCCGTAAACCTTCCCAAGAAGTAGAAGGTGGGTCATGGATGTGGAGGGAATATTTGCATTCTGTTTTTCCATGTTAAAAAAAAAAAAACAAAACCTGAAGGAAAAGCAAAGCAGGACTAAGTGTTCATACGTAAGCAATTATGTTCACGTTCTGCTATAAAGACAATGTACTTCACAGAGTGATTATGGATTTAATGAGAAAATGCATATTCCAGACTTTCAGGTACTCAATAAATAAACTCCTTTCTCCCTCCTATTCTTTCATTAAGAAATGAAGTATTCGTGGAGGAGGGCACTTGTAGGGGGGACCACTGGATGTCATATGGAAAGCAATATGACGATAAACTATGTATAAAAAATATATATATAACCCACTAAAGAAAAGAAAAGAAATGAAGTATTATTACCTGTGTTTTGAGAAAACATAGAATGCCTCTGTCATTCCAAGACTTTTGCAATTTTTTTCTCTTCTGAATTTTCAAACTCCACCCTATATGTTTAATATGTTTGTCTTATTCTGATCAACAGCCATAACAAATACTGTAGACTGAGTGGCTTCAGCAGAAATGTATTTTCTTACAGTTTTGGAAGACTGGAACCCAAGATCAGAGTGCCAGCATGGTCAGGTTCTAGTGGGGGCCCTCTTCCTGGCTTGCAGACATCCTCCTTCTGATTGTGTGTTCACGTGGCTTTTCCTGGAGAGGGGGTGCGTGTGCACGTGGTACACGTGTGTAGGTGTGTGTGTGCGTGTGCTGTCTGGTGTCCCTTCTTTTAAAGGCACAAATCCCCCATGACCTCATCTAGATCTAATTATCCTCCAAAGAATCCGTCTCCAATACCATCATTTTGGGGGTTAGGACTTCAACATATAAATTTGGGGGTACACGACTCAATCCATAGCAATATTTTGACTAAATTCAGTAAAAATAAAACCAGTTGATCCAATTTCAGGGCAAAAAAACCCAAGTACTTTTCAGCAGAAAAGTATTTGCAGTGGAAAGGCCATGTGGGTCAGTCTTAACGTTAGCAAGTACATTTGGTTCCTGCCAAGTGAGGCGGTGGAGTCTGCAATGCCAGCTCTATGAGTGGGCGTGTGTCACTGTTGCCTGAAGAAAGAACAGTGCCAAGTGCTGTCACCTGCTGATGCTCCACCTGAGCTAATCTTTTCCATTACACTGAAATCACTCTTTTCCTAATTTAGGATCAAACTAAATAGCAGTTAATGTGAAATAGAAATAGCACATCCATGTGGTGTGTGTGTGTGTGTGTGTGTGTGTGTGTGTGTACACATATGTATTTTTACACATAAAACTTTACTATGGAATTAATTTCTTCTAGATGAAAATAAGAGCATCATGGTACAGAGTATATAAGCTTTTGGGTTCTACTTAGTGATAATAAGCTTCCCAGAAAGGTCTTTCCCTATGCCTCCATTGATACAAAGGCAGCATTCCAAGTTTGTTCATTTGCATCTATCTTTCCTCATTCTGTTTTCATATTTCTCCCTCGCTCGCTGTGTATATGCATAGTTTATGAGGACTCTGACTCCACTGATCAGGGGCTTCTGTTGCCCAGAAGGATTAAAGGCAGCCCCAGTGACTGCCTGAATTGCATATTCATTCTCTCATCCCTTCTTGTCTCTGCTGCATTGTACACAGCCCTATACCACCGAGTCCTAATCCGGACTGCTTGTTTCCATTGTTTTGACTCTGGCATCAACTCCCCGTGCCCTGGGGATGATGAATAACTGAAAACTGAACACGAATTTAATTTGGTATGCCTTGTAAGAAGCTTTTTATGCTGATTTGGTTTAGAATGCTCTGTAACACCAAGGGCCAGTCCCCAATATTAGGAACAATTACTGTACCCGGAATATAACACATACCTCAAAAATGAACTGGGTCACAGATGACTTTCCATTTCAAGTTAGGAGTAATTTAGATTTCTTAATATTTTCTTAATAAATTATTTCTTAATAATTTTAAATAAATATTTTAACATATAAATATTATAATAAAGAGAGCGTTATGGCCCTCTTTTTGGGAAAAATATTTTCAAGCTATTTTGAAAATAAGTACTTGCATTTTAAAAGGATGTATACTTTTTTCCAATAGGACATAATATGAGTATTGTGTTTGATACTATCTCTCTGTTTTCTGAGCATTCATCTGGAGTTACTATCCCTAGATAACCAATCAGAGTAAAGTTTCAATAACAGGAATACAAGTTGTGCTCACACTTTCTTGCTACCATTTAAATGAATGTACCTGTCATGGGCTGAATTGTGTCTCTCCCACCAAAAAAAATCAGAGGTTGAAGTTTTATCCTCCAGTATCTCAGAATATGATTGTATTTAGAAACAGGATCTTTACAAAGGTAAATAAGGTCAAATGAGATTATTAGAATGGACTCTAATCCGACTGGTATCCTTATAAGAAGAGGAAATTTAGATATAGAACCGCATACACAAAAGGCAGACAAGGTAAATCACAGAAAGAAGAGATCCATGTATAAGCTAGGGAAGGAGAGACCTGTTATAGCTCCTTTACTCATGATCCTCAGGAGAAACAATCCTGATGACACCTTGATCTTAGACTTCTAGCCTTCAGAAATGTGAAAAGAAAATTCTGTTGTTTCAGCCACCCAATCTGTGGTGCCTTGTTACAGCAGCACCAGAAAGCTAATCAAACACTCTCCCATCAGTGCAAAGTGGAAAGACCTAGACTGACTTGATGCTCTTCTTCCTGCCCAGAACCAGTTGGGCCAGGGAAGTACACAGTCCAAGTACACTATTCCGAGGAAGACAGTCTATTGACCTTGGAGTAGCCAATAAAGGTCTCTCAAAAATCTGAATCAAAAAGCCAGGCTGGAAAAGTAGATAAGTATCTTTAATGGCACAACCTTAGAGTGGATCCTGCCTCTTGAAGGCCCATTTCTGGGCTTGGTTGGTTCACCTCTTTTTTGGATTCCATGTAGTCTGTGTCCTTGACATACGCTAGCTTGAAGACTTTTAAGTAATTCTAACCCCAGACATTAGAGCTAAGTCAAAAAGGGCCCAGAGGCAGGCTGAGAGAAAGATGAAAAAGGGAAGAAAAGAGTAAAAGAAGAGAGAATATATGTGTGTTCCTGACTTGATTCTAACCACAATTCATCCATCCCTTCATTCCATAGAATCTATGGGGTTGTCTGTGGGATGGGTTATGGGGATCCATGGTGAGTAAGGCTCAGCCCCTATACTCAAGAAGCTTAAGGTCTAGGGGTGCCTGGGTGACTCAGTTGGTTGAGTGTTAGACTTTTGATTTCGGCTCATATCCTGATCTCATGGTTCATGGAATCAAGCCCCACATCAGGCTTTGCACTGATAGTGTGGAGCCTGCTTGGGATTCTCTCTCTCTCCCTCTCTCTGCCCTTCCCCCAAGTACTTGCTCGCTCATGCTCTCTCTCTCTCTCTCTCTCTCTCTCTCTCTCTCAAAATAAACATGAAAAAATAATTTTAAGTTTATTTATTTATTTTAAGAGAGACAGAGATAGTGTGAGTGAGGGAGAGGCAGAGAAAAGGGGAGACAGAGAATCCCAAGCAGGCCATTTGCTGCCAGTACAGAGCCCAATGCGGAGTTTGAATTCACAAAACCAGGAGATCATGACCTGAGCTGAAACCAAGAGTCAGATGCTTAACCTGCTGAGCCACTCAGGCACCCAGAAAAAAATTTTTTAATTATAAAAAGAAGCTTAAGTTCTAGTAATATTTGGTGTATTGGTTATCTTAACTTTCACATCCCTCTGTCTCCTTTGATTAATATAAATAAGTTGACTATAATCATTTAGATTATATGTCTCTTTCTTGTTCTATCAAGATGCTTTTTTAAAGACATGGCCCATTCTTGCCTTTATAGCCATATCTATAAATAGTTTCTATGCTGTTCCCAACATCTACCATAAACTCTGTAAGGGAAATAGTGTCCATATAGTTATGAGAAAAAAAAAAAAACAAGACAGAAAAAAGCAAGTTTTCCCCTCTTTTTGTGTTTAGCCATGGTTCTGGATTTTCAAAAAATCCAGAAACCAGGAAAACACTATTTTAATATTTTTCTCCTTTTATATCTCTTTCTCATCTCATGCTATCCTGCTCCCTAGGCTGTACACCTTTCTGAGACACACTTCCAGGCTAATCTTTTCCATTAAGGACTCTATGGTCCAAAGTTATTTATTATTCCTTTTATCTTCTGCAGTCAAAATCTCCATTAAACTCAGTGGAAGTGATCTTACCTGGTATCAGGGAAAATGAAATTGGAATGAACTAAAATGTATGAATCTTTCTTTATTGATAATACCCTACATTATTGTCCAACTGATAGAATTACAGACAATGTAAGAAAATTAAATGTTAAAATTCCAGAGATAGTCTGCAGTAGACCACCACAAAAACAGGGAAATTCCCTCTTGTCTTCTATCCTTACGGTCAGTAACTCTAACTCCTGCTTTACTCAGAGTCTTTCCTGCTCCATTTCTGAATCAAGAACTCTCTAAAGGATCCAGTGTTTTGTGGAATTTATTTTAAGGGTTCTCCCTTCAAAAGACAAAGTCATAAAAGGAGGTTGGAGCAGAGACCTCTGTCTTACAAATAGCTCCATTATTTTATTCCTCCCTCCATTCACTTATTCAAGAGGCATGTATTAGGAGCCAATCTTATTGCCGTTTCCATAGCGGTTAGTGGGGATACAGAGATCACCAAGACATAGCTTTTGCCTTTGCCGTGCTCACTTTCAGGGACATGCAATTTCGTGAAGCCACAGGAATCTGGACCAGCGTTTATTGCTGCTGGACTCTGATGTGCCAGTGAGGGAAGAGTGGTTAATAGCAAATGAGATGATCATAAAAGCAATGATGATAGCTAACACATGCATGGTGCTTGCTGTGTGCCAGGCAATGACTAAGTACTTTACATAATATTCACATGATTCATTATTTAGTCTTTAAAAATCCCTATTGTTATTGTCATCATCTGTCTTTTACAAATGAGGAAACTGAGACATGGAGAGAATAAAGCCAGAGCTAGCTCTTGATGAATCTAGAATACATGGTAGGCATCTAATTGCAGGTCTACATGCTTAGCTACCACTTTATTGCTGACATGAGATCCTTTATGTAAGTCAGATTTTCAAATCAGAAACTTAGAGAAATGATAGAAAAATAGATGATAGAGAGATAAATAGATAGATGATAGATTGATAGATAGATAGATAATATTGAGACGGAGTAAAATAAAATATAACCAGAAGCTTTAGACTCAGTGTGTTATGCTAGACTAATCCTAGCGGGATCCTCTAGAACTTCAAATTAGATATGGTGATATTCATATTTTTATCAAGTTATTGCAGTGATAATTATAATAAAACTAAAACCATCCTATCCTGAACTGTTAGAAAATCAGATTAATGTATAAAGATGTGAAAATATTTTTTCCATATGTCCAGTTCTGTTACTAACCTACCGCATGTTTTAGCCTTAGATTAAAGCAATTTTCAAGTCCCTCATATATTGAGTGAACATATAATTAATTCTGCAAGTAGAGACGCTCTTAACAATGAAGGGGGACACTAGTAATAATTACTCTGGGACAACATATCCTGGCAAATCATGGTGTATGTTTCTCCCTATGTGAGAAATCAAGGCTGCCCAGGCTAATCCCTAAATCCACCTCTTGCTGTCATGGGTGTGTTTGTGTTTACTTGGCTGACTGACTGTTTATCCAGATGTGTTCAGGTCATTCAGTAAAAGGCAGAAGAAAAATCTAGAGGTCTAACTTTAAACTCTGTGCTTAGATCTCAGGACAACTTTATTCTGGTAAATGGAGTAATAATAATAATAAGTACATTGACCATCTCTACATTAAATTAAAAGCATTGTCCAAGAAAAAAACAAACACAAATTAATTCCAACTGGGCTTAAAGCCCAGAAAAATCAGCACTAGGCAAAATACAAGACAAAAACCAATGTCCCCCAAAAGATTGGTGATCAGAACAAAGAATTAATATGACTCAAAACAGAAATTAATTTTGAGACTTCTGCAACTGAAGAACTAACCTGGGTTCCTCCAAACGGTATGATCAGTGTGATCTGAACTAAAGGAGTCTGGCTTAGTACAAAGAGTATAGGCAAGATATTTTAGTTTCTTCATTCATTTATTCATTCAAAAAAATGGCAACAGCTTATTGTATGCCAAATAGGATGTTATGGATTGATTATATAAATACAGATTGCTGGGGCTCACCCCTTGAATTTAAGTTTAGTAGGTCTAATATGGAGGACTATCAAATTTTAACACTAACAATCTTTTATTAGTAAACCCTTCAGTCCCAAGTAACAGTAGCAGTTGGTCACCCTAGGTGTGGCATGAGAATCTGCATTTTTAACAACTTCCTAGGTGACACTGATACCTCTCGTCCAGGGACTACATTCTGAGACCATGGCTCTAAACCAGTGGCTCTTATCCTTAGCTGCCCATTGGAATAACCTGGAGACTTTATGACTCTGTTGATTATGCCCTACCTGACCTCAAGTGTGGCATGGATATCAGCCTTGTTAAAACTCCTCAGGTGATTCTAGGGTGCAGGCAAGACAAAGAACCACTACTCTAGATCCCTGATACTAATCCCTGAGTACTGTGATTCTTGCCTGTTAATTTCCTGTAACTGTATCTTCTGGCCATCTTTACAGCCATTGCTCTAAATCAAGACATCTTCATTTCCTGCTTGGGTTATTGCACTAATCATATGACTAGTCTCCCTGCTTCCAAGTTTTCTATACCATCTCTAGCTTATCCTCTATACACTGCTACAGTAACCTTACTAAAATATAAACTTAATTATATCACTCCCTTGCTGAGGAGCCAATGGATTGTCTTGTATTAGTCAGTGTAATTCATGTTATCTACTCTAAAAAAAAATCCCCCAATCCCAGAAGCTCAAAGTTTACTCCCAGAAGCTCAACAAAGTTTACTCTTTGCTGAGGCCATAGTCCAGTGGCTGCGCTCCTGGAGTTGTTCAAGCAATGACAAAAGGAAAGCTCTACTATTTCCTAGGGTTTCCTTGGACTTCTCTAATGGATCACCTACATTTAATAACCTGACAGGTGAATTGAGAGAACATGGTAGAACAGGATGCAGAACATTTGAAGCTGGACCATTTAGGGTGATGGTGTACATTACTTCTTGCACATATTCCATTGATGAGAATAAGTCCTGTGGCCCCAGTTAGATGATGGGAGTCTGAAAAATATGCCTAGAAAGAAAATTAAATGGCACGGCGAATCGCATTGCCTCTATCACATCTCTTGTCAGAAAAAGACAAATGTGTTATGTATTATCTCTTGGGTTTCATCTTGATTGGATGACTAAAGAAAGCCCATTGGACAGTATATAAAGGCCAAATTCTTGTGCTTCACCTATAATGGCCTTAAGGACTAGTTTCTGTCTCATTTCCCAGTATCATCTCTTGCTTCTCCTTACAGACACTCCCTCTTTCCATTTTGCTATTTCTCTAATGCCCCATGCTGTCATGCCATTTTGAGGGCCTAGAAAATTTTCCATTCTTCATTTAATTCTTTTTTACTAGTTTCTCAGAGTTGAGCTCAAGAAAGCCTTTCAGAAAGACCTTCCTGTCCTTTCATCACCTTCTGCTACCCAATTTTTAATAGTTTCTTCTATTCTCTGCTCCAGTAGCCTCTGAAATTGTACACTTGTAGACCTCATCTCACTGGATCTCTTTGACATGGCTCAGAGGATATTAACTGTGAGCATTTTGCAGGTGACCAGAGTACTTTTATCTCAGCACTCCCGGCACTTACTTGATGCCTGGCACATAGCAGATCTTGAGTAAATGCATGTTTGGATAAATGAATGACAGCTTAAAAGAAGTTAAACACCTCAGCTTTATACCATGTGTAGTCAAGATGGTTCCCATTGTGATTTGATATGTAAGCAAAGAATCTCCTGCTTCAGAAACTTCTGTGTAATGAGCCATTGAAGAGCCCTTTCCTATTGCAACTGAGGTACTGTATTAAAAATTTATTCACCATTAAGCATATTTCTTCTTGAATTGGTTTGTCACTTTGTGTATCCAATTGCTATGCAGGCTTCATCAGAAAGGGATCTAGGAGAAGTGAGTTTTAGTAAGGGCTAAGATTTAAAAATATAAACATATATCTAGATCATGGACTAATTTGTGAATGTAGACCTAGACTGTACACACTGTGGGGATCTTAGACAGCCAAGGATAGAATGAGGACATTTGACTGAGGCCCAAGGGACACACAAATAAATAGGTGAGGACAGTCACAGAAGATAAATGCCAAACTTTTATTGTTTTTGCCTTTGGACAGATCTTGGGATCATATATTTGTGAAATACAGAGGTCTGAAGGCCTTAATTAGGACTCATCTAGTGCAACAAACTTATCAACTTCCTAGGAGCCACACAAGGCAGAGTTAATGTCTCTTACAGTGAAAATCTCCTTGATTATCTTTAACATGAATTAAAGTGCACCATTGTGTAAATATTAATACATGATTATCCATCCCTTGTTTGACTTATTAGCATGGGAAATGGTCAGGGACTCATATCAGGGAGAGAATGTCAAAATCTTTTCTCATTTTCCTCCAATCTTATGGGATTGGATTGGCATAGAAAGATGAAATAAAGTTGTGACTATATAAATATTTCTTTCTTTCTTTTTTTTAATGTTTTTATTTATTTTTGAGAGGCAGAGAGAGACAGCGTGAGCACAGAAGGGTCAGAGAGAGAGGGAGACACAGAATCTGAAGCAGGCTCTAGGCTCTGAGCCAGCTGTCAGCACAGAGCCCGATGCGGGGCTCGAACCCAGGAACCATGGGATTATGACCTGAGCCGAAGCAGGACGCTCAACTGACTGAGCCACCCAGGCGCTCCATAAATATTTATTTCTAGAACATTTCCATTTACTCCTACAGATCTATTCTCCACCCCCTCTACCCTGTTCTCTTGTCTGTTCTCAAGTCTCTTGACTTTATCAAAAGTTTCCTTGTCCTCTCCTGACTACATTTTGTCATGGGCGGCAAGAGCAGTGAATCAGAAGGTGGGAGAGAGGCAGTTCAGTACACTTATCCATCTGGCTCCCTCCCTACAAGTTACCATAGGTAACTTTACATAAGGCCACAGGTCCTATAAGGTGACCTCCAGAGGTATGGTTCCTCTTGCAGGGTTCTGTTAATTGCTTCTTCTCCTAGGATTAATGTTGGTTTCCTGCAGTTATTAGCCCTATATTTTTTCCACCACTGTCTCATTAGTTTCCCTTCGCCCAGTAAGTAGTCCTATAACCACTGCAAAGTCGTTACTGAAGTTTTTGAAAAGTCTTTACTAAAGTTTCTTTTTGGAGAGTGCCAGCCGTATCTTTTCTCTGGGACTCTGATACAGTACCTCTCTAATTAACTAACTAGCAACATAATATTGAGCAGTCACCATAAGTCTGAAAATAAGAGTTATATACCTAATTCTTTTTCATAAGCTACTTGCAAAATGACTCGTGATTAATATAAAAAGTATCTTTAGTACTTTTTGAAGATCTCTCTCAGTGCATATAGCCAATCCATGATTCAATCTCTTCTTATAAAGAGTGCTTCAAGTAAGTGAGAGAGAGAGAGAGAGAGAGAGAGAGAGAGAGAGACTCCAGAATTAGGGCTTAGGGATATTAACAGATAGAATTAAAATCTCCAGTCCCATAACCAGTGCCCAATGACCTTTTAATGTAACCACTGGAATACTGTTGGTTCATTCCTTGACATTTTGAGGTCTGGAACTTGAACACTTACATGGCTATCCTAACATACCCTGTCTGATTGAACTATCACTGCATCTCTGTTTAGTTCTCCTGAAGAGTGTATGTACTTATGGCCATACTATATAAAACACTGGATGTATGATTTATTAAAAGTCATTTTTGCTTAATACATGCTAATATATAATGACTCAGTGTTCATGTTACAAAATAAATAAACTATAGGTAAAATGCCTGCTCCCCCACTTACCAACTGCCTTAGAAAGTTAATCTCTCTAAGCCTTGAGTTTCTGAGAATAAAGAAGGTAGTAATAGTACCTACATCACTGGTTGTTGTGACACACAAATGAATTAGTACATCTAAGTATTTAACACAATAACTGATAGAAAACACTCAATGAATGTTAGCTCTTATAATTACCTATTCTACTATCCATTTCTCCTTTCCTCTGTAGAAAATCGTTAAACAGTAATGTTCCCAAACTGGAAATCAGCCTCCAGGTTGCAATGTCTGTTCCCACATGATCATGATATTTATTTCTTTATGCAAACAGCATTCTATCTTGGAGAGTCCAAGAAGTTTATAAGAGGAAGGGACTCTGGACTTGTTGAGGTCAACCTGCTCATCTTAATGATAAGAAATCAAGGACTAGAAGACGCGGTGACCCACCAGCTCACTCATGTGCGGTGGCTGAGCAAGGACTAGAAGCTGTGCTTCCATATTCCCTGCAGGTGTCTTGTCCACCACACTAGATACCTACAAAAGTGCTTTTAAATGGCATAACTTCTGCTCTGAGTCTCTAATCTTTCTGGATCACTGACAGTTTCTTCAATGACCTGTTTTCACCACCACCAGTAATTCTACTGGACTTCATGACGTTCTATGAAAGGTGCTGAGACCCCTGCTTCCAACTCTCTAAGGCGTGAGGTCGAGTCAGAACCCTAATTTGGGCCTAAACTTACTAAGCAACATTTTAAAATAAATTATTTTCTCCTGCCTTCGGGGCTAAGGAATACAGGGAAGATGAAGACACATCAGACACAAAGATCACCTACTGATGATTTCCCTTATATGAAATATCCAGAATAAGTAAATTCATAGAGGCAGGAAGTAGATTAGTGTTTGCCAGGGACCTGAGGGAGGGCAAATGGAGAATGACTGCATAAAGGACATGGATTTCCCCTTTGATATGATGAAAATGTTGAACTAATAGAGGGGATAGTTGCACAATCCATGAATCCTCTAATGTTGAATTGCACACTTTAAAATTAATTTTATGTTAAGTGAATTTTATGTCAATTAAGAAAACACATGTATTTAAGAGCAATAACCTAAAATGTGAGAAGATGTGAAACTATAAAATATATGAATTCTATTAAAGTTAGGTTTTCAGTTTAAAATAGGGTGTTTAAGATATTTTATGTAAGCCTAATGATAACCACAAGGAAAATCTTGTAGTGATGAGATGAAAGAACAAGATAAAGGAGTCAAAGCATACTGATATCAATACATCCCAAAACACACACAAAAAAAGTAGGATGAAAAACAAAGAGAAATGGATCCACAAAAGAACCAGCAACCAATTAACAAAATAGCAATAGTAAGTCCTTCCATTTCAAGAATTTTTTTTAATTTTTAATTTTAACCTTAAAAAATTTTTATTTTTAATTTTGAGAAAGAGAGAGAGAAAGCATGAGTTGGGGAGGAGCAGAGAGTGAGGGAGACACAGTATCTCAAACAGGCTCCAGGCTCTGAACTGTAAGCATAGATTCCCCTTGCAGGGCTCAAACTCACAAACCTAAAGATCATGACCTAAGCTGAAGTCAGATGCTCAACCAACTGAGCCACCCCGGTGCCCCTCAGTAATTACTTTAAATGTAAACAGATTAGATTCTCTGATTAAAAGACATAGAATGGCTGAGTGGAGTAAAAAACAACAACAACAAGATTTGGGACACCTGGGTGGCTCAGTCAGTTGTGTGTCCAGCTCTTGAATTTGCTCAGATCATGATCCCAGGGTTGTGGGATCAAATCCCGCATTGGGTTTTGCGCTGAGTATGAAGCCTGCTTAATTTCTTTCTCCCTTCCTCTTCTCCTTTCCCTGGCTTGCACTCTCTAAGAAAGAAAGACAAAAGAAAGAAAAGGAAGGAAGGGAGTAAGGAAGGAAGGCAGGCAGGAAGGAAGGAACCAGATCCAACAAAATGCTGCCTACAAGAGAACCATGTTTACCTTAAAGAGAGCATAGACTGAGAGTGAAGGAATGGAAAAGAACATTTCAAAAAAATAGTAAGAAAGCAACACAAAAAAGCAGGGGGAGAGGGTATACTTTTAGCAGACAAAATAGGCTTTTAGCAAAAAACAGTAAAAAAATAAAAGACAAAGGAGGTCATTATGTAATGATAAAAGGGTTAAGTACATCAGGAAGGTATTACAGTTGTAAACATTTATGTACTCAACATTGAAGCACCTAAATGCATAAAGCAAAAACTATCAGAGCTAAAAGGAGATTAAACCGTAATATAATTACAGTTGGAGACTTTAATGCCCAACTCTCAACAATGAACAAATCATCCAGACAGAGAATCACCAAGGAAACAGTAGATTTAAACACTATAGGCCAAATGGACCTAACGGACCTATGCCGAACATTCTGTCCAATGCCAACAGAACATACATTCTTATCAAGCACACATAAAATATATTCTAGGATATACCATATATTAGGCCACAAAACAAGGTTAGCAAATTCAAAAAAAAAAAATGAACTCATACCAAGTATCTTCTCTGACAGCAATGACATGAAACTAGAAATCAATAACAAAAGGAAAACTGGAAAATTCACATACAGAATATTAACATTCTCCTAAACAACCAATGGATCAAAAAAGAAATTAAGGGAAATTTAAGTTTCTTGAGACAAATAAAAATGGAAACAGAACATACCAGAACTTGTAAGTTAAAGCAAAGGAAGTTCTTAGCAGGAAAGCTCACAAATATACAACTTAACTCTATCCCTTGAGGAACTAGAAAGAGAAAAAACTAAGCCCAAAGTTAGCAGAATAAAGAAAATAATAAATATTAGACCAGAAATAAATGGAGATCAGAAAAATAATAGAAAAATTAAACCAATTAAGAGTTTGCTTTTGAAAAGATAAGCAAAATTGACAAACTCTTAGCTAGACTAACCAAGTAAAAAGAGAAAAGACCTAAATCAACAAAATTATAACTGAAAAAGGAGACATTACAACATATACTACAAAAATTCAAAGGATCATAAGAGACTACTTGAAAAACTATATACTAATAACCTGGACAACATAGAAGAATTGGAATAATTCCTCAAAACATATAACTTACTAGGACTGAATCAGGAATAAATAGAAAATCTGAATAGAATAATTACTAGGAAAGAGACTAAATCAGTAATCAAAACTCTCCTAACAAAGAAAAGCCCAGGACCAGATGGCTTCACAGGTGAATTTCCCCAAACACTTAAAGAAAAATTAACACTAATCATTCTCAAACTCTTCATAAAAATCAAAAAGGTGGGAACACACTCCCCAAATTATTTTATAAGGCCAGCATTATCCCTATATCATAACCAGAAAAGGATAATACTGGAAAAGAAAGCCTTTATTTATTATAAACCATAAGTTCACATTAATACCTCAATTCTAGTCCAGCACTCCAGAATTCATTCTAGTTATTTCTCTCTATGAACTCCAACTCCAATCTCTGCCACCTCAGCTTAGTGAGATTTCCATGATCTGCATGGATTGCGTATCTGGTACTTGGGTCCAAAAAAACTTTAAAGCAGAAGGTGAGGGTGATAACGGAGCTCTCTGAAGTGTTTCTCCTTCTCATAGCCCTGGTGCTGTCTGCTGTCTAACGTCTGACAGTGTTGCATTATATATTTTGTCTAGTTTTGTT
The DNA here is from genome assembly GCF_006229205.1 of Suricata suricatta. NCBI lineage: Eukaryota > Metazoa > Chordata > Mammalia > Carnivora > Herpestidae > Suricata > Suricata suricatta. The sequence continues at coordinate 35,470,001 of NC_043714.1, forward strand.
GTTGTTGTTGTTTACAGTGGGAGGAGGAGTCTGAGATCAGTTACTGCATCATTGGTGGGAAAGTATACACATTAACTCTTTGTATCACTCATGTTTATTTATCAAACACCACTCACAGAGACTGTTAAAACAATCCAAATAATCTATAAAAACAGCTGTACTTCATAGAGGAAAGAGTAAGGGATTTGGAGACAGCCAGGCCCATGTCAACCTTGTTTTTCTTCTACTGTGTGACCTTATTCAATAGTTTATGGCCTTATTTTCTTCATCCCTAATGAGGATTTGGGGGAAAGAGGAAAGGATGCAATGTGTGTGAAGCGGCCACTGGCGATCATAACGCAGAAGTCTTCTATGAGTGGGACTTTACTCCTCAAGTGTTTTTACAAAAGTCTATTTTGAGAGGATGAAGTTTGCCCAATAAGATATACTGAAATTCTTACAGAAACATTTTCTCATAATTTTTAGGACTTCAAATTTTCACTGTTTTAAAGAAAAGTTTTTTAAAGCACACCTTAGCATTTATCATGTCAGCCACTGCTGAAAAAGCAGAGTCTCTATTATATATAAATTTTAAACAGATACTGTTCAGCTCAACTCTGAATAGAAAGTAAAAATATTTCAATCACCTGAATCTGTAAGGTACATTCAAATGTCAGGCAGGATGTCACTTCCAAGTCAGCAGAAACATTCACTGTCCTTGTTGTCTTCTGTACTTGTTTGGTTACAACTGGTTACTTGTCACTATTCATCAAGGATACATTTTGAAAATGTTGAATATATAGCATTTTCAACTTTGAAAATTGTTTTCCCACCTCTCTGGAAATAGAGGAAGTTTTTTATGTAACAATTAATAGGCGTATATACAGAGCAATCAGTTTCATGCAGCATCTAGTGTGTGTCTGAACACACACACAAACACAATCCTTTCAAGGAGTTCTTTAGTATTTAATGCTGACCCATTTCTCTTTCTCTCTTCCCTCTCTCTTTCATACCCTCCCTCCATTGCCTTCTCTCCTTTCTTCCTTACCTTCTTTCTTCTTTTCTTCCTCCACAAATGTTCACCAAGCACCTATTATGTGCCAAAAATACTGAGCGCTAGCTATACATGATGAATAAGGCATCTTTCTTGAGGTCAAAGGGTATACAATATATCAGGGGCAGTGAAAAACATATAAAATTAGAGCACAGATCAAGGACAGCCAAACCACTCTGTGGAATCAGGCAAGATTCTCTCAAGTAAGCCCTAAGGTGAATCCTCCCCACCCCACCCCCCCCAGCCCCATCTATTTTTCTTCAATTCTGGAATAGTTTTAGTGATTGTCTCTTTATCACATGTATTCCATTCTCTTTATATTCATCTTTGGAAATCCTAATGCTTATGATGAAGCTTTTAATTATTGTCACTGTGTCTTATAACTTTCATATTTTCTATTTCTTTTTCCCACTATGTTTTGGAAATCTGAGTGATTTCCTCAGGTATAATTTCTAATTCACAAATCCTTCCTTCAACTGAGTCCAGGCCACTGTTTATTACTTTAAACGTCAATGGTCATATATTCTACTTCTAGAATTACTATTTTGTTCTTAATATATTCAATTTCCTTTTCTCCAATGTCCCGAATTCATCCTGATATATTTTTTTTATTTTTAATCTCTTTGATTATTTTAAATACTTATTTGAAAGCCCCTCTTTTAAATAGTTCTTTAATCTATAGAGGCTGGCTGGGTGGCAGTGGGCACAGTTTATCGTGTACAGTGAGACTTCTTGTATGTTTTACACTTGAGGTCATGTCTGGTGGAAGTTGCAGAAATGCTTCCTATGCTGGACGGTCGCAGGGGAGGGAGTTTCTGCCTCAGGCAGTTCAGCATTTGCCTCTACCACAGTTTTATGAGTCTCATTGGTTTCATACCAGTTTTAACATTAGTGTCTCATCAAGGTTTCTACCATGTGACGGTAGTATACATTCACATCCCAATCATGGACTTGATGTTCATATTTTTGTAGGGGATTATCTATTATAGCCCAGTAAGGTGATCTGGCATCCAGCTGTGCCCAAGTACAGAGTGAATCTGTCCATAATTCACAGCCTAGACAATTCCTTCATGGCTCCACTGCTGAAGAAGTCCATCACCAACTTCCCATCACCTGTAGGCACTGGAAAAATATCCCGTAGCTCGTACCACCAAACACTGCATGACTTCACCTCTGCTTATCCTAATGGTTTTGAGCTTCCACTTTGTATCAGACTCCTAACTAGTTCTGGTTCTTTCTTTCTTTTCAACGTATCTAAGGTATAAAATTTTAATACATATTTTATCTAGTATCTCTTTGTGTTTAACCAGAAGGGCAGAGGAGTAGGCTGGTGATATCCACATCTCCTCAGTCTACCCTGTTACCTCCACTAATAATCAAGCAGTCTTGAAGACTGAGGATGTGTAGTTGCAATGCTAACTCGTGTCCACCCCAACTATAGAGATTTTACTCCTTATCTTAATTGTTTTTCTTTTCCTGAACCAAAAGTTGCATGAATCCATGTATTTTTACTTATCCATACCTCACATTCTTCCAACCTTTGGTTTTACCTCAGGAGATAATAACTGGATACAAGAGAACTTGGGCCCTGGACATTAATCAGGGTGTGTTCTGAGTGTGGAGGGGCACACTTAGGAATCCGGTGACCGGCAGCCAGCAGCACCTCCGCCATGTGGGTCTGGCAACAGAATAAGGTGGTGGTGAGGGTTGCATGAGTCACAAGGGGAGTCTTGGCAATGGTGCCCAACAGCTCTCTTACCCTCTCCTCCAACTTCCTCTCATTTATTCACTTAGTAGTCATTTGTCAAATACTTAATATGTGCACTGAAAACATGCACTGTGAACGTGACTATATATCATTTACCTATATACTCTCCTATGGGGCAAGTATATAATAATGCATAACACAGAGATGTTATAAGTTGTAGGATGCAGATGACACAGAGGAACTCTGGGGCCACATTTACCCAAGTACAACTTTGGATCCTAAATTATGTGTCAAGAGCTTATGAAAAGCTCACCCTTGCCTGTGTAATTCTACATTATAGAATATAATATAGTCTAGAATATAGTCCACTATCAACACGGGCAATATCCGAATAATAGGCTAGTAGATATTGTCTAACTTGACTATTAACCCCATTAGGTAGGAATTTTTATTCATGTTGGAGGAGTCTTTCATTCATTCATCCATTCATCCATCCATTCATCCATTCATCCATTCATCCATCCATTCATCCTTTCATTCATCCATTCACCAGTACGAATTGCATTCCTTTTGTGCAGGGCCAGGCCCTGTTATAAGGTTTGAAGTTACCTCAGACAGATTAGATTTAAAAAATTGGCCCAAAGCCACACTGCCATCAAAACTTCAAGGTAAGAATTTAAATCCAGATCAATTTAGCTATAAACGTGTTAGCCACCACCTAGTGTTACCTCTTGGATTTTGCAAACAAATCTTTGTAACTCTAGAAGTGTGGTTTTTTTTTTTCTTTTGCCTGTTTTCTGTTTGTCTTCCTTCTCCTCCCCTAGGACCACTTTCTCTTCATAAAGATGGTTGTAATAAAGTACTGGCTCTAATTTTCAACAGAAACGTAAAATGATGCAATAAAATCAATCCAATCAAGTCTCAGTATGACATCATATGCTGAAAAGATAAATTTTAGAGAAAATAACAATTCAGAATATTCATAGTTTACTTTTATTTTGATGCTTTCCCCCACTAAAGACTTTTCTAACTTCCTTTTCTTTCTTTTCTTCCTTTCACTCCTTTTCACAAGGTCCACATTTGCACATTATTTCAGCTCTACAGAAGAAGCGCCTTAACGTTCAACTTTTTTATCTTATATTTTCTAGTTGTTCACATCTATTTTTTGCTTTGCTTTCCATGTTAAATCTTCACATTTCTTCCAGTGTTAGTCTCTTCTCATTCTTCAAACATGGCTTCTTTATAGTTCTTTAGTTTTAAAAATTCTTTCTTCACAGGAAACTCACCTTTTTTCTAAAATGTTCTGAAGATTTTTCTGTAGTAAGGGAACCAAGACATAAGGGAAAGCTTTAAAACTTATGTTCCAGTAGTTTACAAAAGTTTCCTGCTGTACTGCAAAGGGGGAAATAAAAAGGAAAATAAAAACATTAAAGAGATTTTGTTTCTGCTACCAGCTTATGTTGACATATCGTTCTAAGAAAAAAAAAAAAACATTTTTGCTCATCAGTGTTTTGCTGTAAGAACTTATGATCCTGAACCATCAGCACAAACTGTGGAAAGGGCTGGTTTTATGTAGCAACAGAGGCTGTGCAGCGCACCCCCTACCCAAACACCCCCCTTCCCATCACTTGACATTTGGGCCAGGCACTAACTCCTGGTTCACCTGTCAGAATGAAGGGATAAGACTTGTAGTAGTTTTGAGTTACTAATGCCTTGGGGTGTAAATGTTATCAGATGTCTCTTTTCGTGGGTAGTTCAAAAAGAGGGCACTGATAAGAATGGCAGCAGATGGGGCCAGGCACATTAGGGGAACCAAATCGGGGGTGATGGATGCAAGGGATATTTAGCACCTTTAGCCGCAGGAGGCCTGGAGTGTGGAGTGAGGAAGTGAAGGGGCAATACCTAAAGGAAAGTGGGAGTCTGAACAGAAACTTATAACTGAGAGGAGGAAGGTTTTAGAGGAAGCTCCCTATGGGCTCCTTCAGAGCACTGAGTTTGTGAAGCGAGAAGGTTGGCACATCACTGCTGGTGCTGAAGGCTCTAACCTCCGCCGCCCTGTTAGTGCATCATAGCTTTCAGCTTGCAGCAATTACCACCACACAGTGGGCGTCCCTGGTGTGCTGAGAGAGAAGCCCACTCCTTGCCTCACTTGGCTGCAAAATCCCCTCTCACACCCAGGATGCTTTTACAGGGTTCCTAACTTGACCTTTTCCAATCAGAGCGGAAAAGCAAGCACACTGTCTTTACTTTGCTGCGACTTTAGGATTTAATATATAACGAGCAGCAAGATCTCTGAGGAAAAAATAACACTTCCAAAAAAACAAACAAACACCTTTGCAGTTTGGGCTTCACATTCCTTCATGAGAACAGAGCCTCACCAAGGTTGGCAAATGCATCAGCCCTCTGTCCCCTCTTTGCAGGCAGACACAAGTGGTCCATACTCTCTCCTACCCACACGGCTACCATCTTTATTTCTTCCATACTGTGCTCCAGGAAGCCATGAAAAATTAAGGAAGCCTGTGTGAACCTGACGATTTAATTCCTGTTACATACCAGCAGGACCCAGTGTGGGGATGTTGTGAATCTGTGTTTTTTATCTTTTCTTCCCTGTCACTGGCAATCCTACTTTCTTCCCTACATCTCATGCACATCTGGATGGTCGGGTCTTTCCTTTGCTCTCTAGGGCCTGCTCCTCAACCAAAGAGGAGAGTTTCTGTTGATTATTGTTTCTGCTGATTACCCATATAGGTCACTATAGTATTAGAAGGGCCAGTTGGTGATGCTGCCACCTTTTCCTTCCTCCCAAATACCCGCTTTGATTTCCCGGGCCTGACCTGGCTGGAACGCTTCCTATCTGAACAAGAAACACAGACGTGTTTCTCCTGGAGATAAATCTTCCAGTCACTGGTGTGGTGGCACCATGTGCTCGCTGTTAATCACAGACCATATGTGATCCTGTGAGAGGCAGGCAGCCACATCATTTCAGGCCTGGGTCAACTCCTTGATTATGTATTTAAGCTTTCTCACTTTGATTTCCTGTGAATCATTTTTATCTAGAGTATTTGGTTGGCAAGTGAGTTTTTTTCTTGAGATTCCAAGTCAAGCTAACTTGGAGAAGAACTTGAACCTGAACATTTTGAAAGAGGCAGAAACCCTCCGGGATCAGTCTCCTGAAGGACCAGCACGCAGCCTTGTAGGCATGCATTCCAGTTGAGGCTTCTCCTGACCCCCAGATGAGAATTCTGAGGGTTCTCCACAACTTATAATGCTGCTTGGGAGCCCCTGCCAAACTAGGATAGGCACCCTTTTCTCTAGGGTTACCTGACAACAAATGTTTGCTCTCAACCCCTCAAAATACCGTCCACTTTTCTGACTCAGCCCGTGATTCACACTGTGCACTTCTAACACACACACTCACGAGAACTCTCTTTTCCTGTTCTCTGCTAACAGAATTACCTTGTGCCCTTAGAGGTAATGCTCCCATACCAGCCAGAAATACTGTCTTTCCTCTGATCCCTAAGGTGAATGCTCGTTCTGCCTTATGTTGTTACTTTTCCTTTGGTATAAAGCACATGACTTCCCAATCTCCCGTGTGAAAGCCTGGTCCAAATTCCAGATTCCTGGTGATGTCCCCACCTTCTTGACCCACCGCACAGAGCTTTAGGAAGACGGGAGCTGCCCTCCTGGGGCCAAGGGGAGGGCAAAGATCATGCAGCAAGCATCTTGCTTTTGACCTTCAAAACACTGACCACCGTGGAAACTAAAGGCTTCTTACCAAGGTTGCTGCAGAGTCAGTGATAAACGAGGCTTTACCAAAGGATTTGAATTTGTCCTTCAGTGAATAATCTATTCAACAATGTTTACTGAGTACCTAAAAGTGCCACGTACTCTAATAGATAGCGGTGACATAGCAGTGACAAAGGTAAACAAAATCTCACCCCAGGGACCCGGCGAGCTTGATTGGTGAATGGACTCACTTGTTTAGATTCCAGGACAGACAGTTGTAAGGATTTTAGGGTTTCATGTAAAATGGGAGGCCAAAGGAAGTTTTTGAGCAGGGAACTGACAGGATCTGTTTGGGGCTTTCAAGTATCACTCAGACCAGTGTGTTGAGAATTGAGTGCAAGGACCGATGGCAGAATCAGGAGGACCAATCAGGAGGTTATTGCAGTAATTTATGTGAGAGACAGTGGTGGCTTCAAGCAGGATTATAGCAATGCAGGTGCCTGCAGAATTTGCGGATGGATTGCATGTGGAATGTGAAACAAAGGAGGTGGTCAAGGGTCTGTCCATGGTCAGGGCTTCACAGGGGCAGAATGTCCAGAGAGGCCTCTGAGAAGGGAAGTAGAATGGACGAGGTGAAAGCAGAAGCATGTACCTCCTCCTTGTTTCTCCTTCCTCTTTTCTCAGAGGCCTTAGGCCTCCTCCAGGGTAAAGTGTCCCCAAACAGGCTCATCACCTCAAGCTATTATCAAACAGTGGGTGCTGATTTAGGCTGATAAAGTGATTTTCATTTCCCACATACTTGCTTACCCAATGAAAAGACCAATAACCCATCTTAATCTTCTAATGAGGGGATGTTTCTGGGGGAGAGTGTTGAATGGAGTTAGTGAAGTAGGGAATAGACAGTGAGGACCGCCTCTGTCTCTAAGTCTCGATATGTTATGTCAATCTGATGCAGTACTGACTTGTCAATAAGTTATGTGGATCTGATGCAGTACTGACTGGCTGATACGTTATGTCGATCTGATGCAGTATTAACTGGTCGCAAACCATTTACTCAACAGATGTCTGCAGGGCATTTATTAAGTTCCAGGTACTGTTCTAGGCACTGAGGATATAATAGTGAACCAAACAGACATAGTCTTGGCTTTGTAGAGTTCCCAACTAAGTAAGGAGACAGACCACACAAATACATTTTTACATCGTATGGAGTGACTGAAGAAACAATTGTAGGGTAACTTAGGGTATAAAACAGGTAGATAAACACACTCCTCCTCACTTTTATGAAGTGGTTTTGTACCCTAGGACAAGCAGAAAATATGCAAAACCAAAGAGGAAGAATCAGGAAATCTAAAAAGCCTTTCATATTTTCAAATCATTATAAATCATATATAATGCCAGTCATGTGATAAGGGTAAGAAAATGAAACTTACTCCATAGTTCAAAAATTGCTATCAGTTATTATAAGGAAGAGCTCCCAAATTTAAAAATTTCATTTTTAAAGAGTAATGTCTATAAAATGGTACAGAAACATTCCCAGAAGTCAATTTTCCCCTTTAGACACTGTCTTTTTAAAATGAATAGATGAGTGGAATATTATGTATCTTTGTTATATGAAAAGACATAACTGGAAAAATTCAGATTCACTATATTGACCAATTTCCAATACCCAACACATATAACACATATATGACACTACCAAATCATATATTTACTCCGTATAATTACACACATATAAATGCACACTAAGTACATAAATAGACACCTGTTAACTAATTTTTGAAAGATTTCATTCATTCATATGAATTTAATAAACTGCTTCTTTTGTACCTAGTAGCTCTGTGGAATACTTTGTGGAAGATTTATAAAAGAATATAATTTCCCTGACTTAAAAGCCTACAAATAAAGGAGTTAGATTCATGGTAGTTAGTTAATGTGTATATATGTCTTTCAGAGAGAAAACAAATTATTTAATAGTTAAAAGTTGACATTTATTTATGTAAAGAAAGACTGCTAAATGGAAGCAATTAAATTCAAAATAAAACTTCAGAGTTCACTTTAGGAAAATCCAATGACAAAAAAAGTCTCATAAGGGTACCATGTCCACATAATTTAGATTTTTATACTCTACTATTTCATTCCAATTTTTTTCTAAGCAAAGCTTTCTTTTTTCAAATACTTAATCATAATTAGTGATTACTAAATTATTTAATTAGCAGTAAGTATAAAAACTAAGAAAAATGCAAAAACTCTAATCTGATACAAAAGAGATGGTTCCAAAGACTGATGCATACATAATGCTAGTTTTACCCAGTATATTCTAATGTCCTGTTTAAATTTAAGTTTATGTAGGCTTTTTCATCCTGAACTCTAGAAAGCTTTCTGAAATCCAAACAGTGATTCTCAATCAATTCAGTAGCATAGAATCAGTTATATATGTATTTTTTGTACACCTCTTGGAAATGAAAGTAGTGCAAATTTTCACTGTCTTCCTTAGGGAAAGTACTAAAATTGGGGATCCAGAAATAGGTTTATTGTTTCTTGTAGCTTACCTGAGAAATGGAATTATATCCTTCACTAATTAACTGACACACTAATGATTTTCAATAAGCAGTAGCTGGAGTTTTAGAATGTGAGTCTCTATGGTCCAGGAATGCATACATATTTTATGAGAAACATGATATTTATTGTCTATGTGGATCCCTGCAAATGAAATATTTGATTGACATCACACTTAGCCACTTACCACACACATATATAAAATTAAGTAAAATTCTACACGCACACACAGAACACGCTAGTCTTTTAAACACTCTTCTACTCCATCCTCCAAAACTGTTGTGGAAAAGTTCCAGACACCACAAGGCTTACGAAATACTGAGTCAAAAGTGTTAGCATCCTGCCATCCTGTGGTTACTTTTAGTACTACAGGGTTATTTTATTAGGACTACTTGTTGGAGTTTCCCCAAGTAATCAGAAATACAGTTAGCATCTGGAATGAAGTAACTTTAAAAAGAGTTAAGGGCATAGGGAATCCTCCTAAAGGATCTACAGATTTGTTTCATCCTAAAATAAAAACTTCCAATTGAGATAGGCCTCTGAAAACACATACAATGTTGTCCCTGTACATACAGTGTTTTGATTTAAAATTTTGACATCTATTTCTGCATAATCACTAAGAGTGATTCCTTAATAGGCTAATTATTTTTCATTTCAATAAACAGAAATGTCTAGGGGTGCCTGGGTGGCTCACTCAGTGAAGTGGCCAGTTTGGGCTCAGGTCATGATCTCACGGATCACAGGTTTGAGCCCTGCATCAGGCTCTGTGCTGACAGCCTGCTTCCAATTCTGTGTCTCCACCTCTCTCTGTCCCTCCCCTGCTCACACTCTGTCTTTCTCTCTCAAAAATAAATAAAGAAAGAAAGAACTAATAAAGAAATGTCTTGTCAGATAAAAGATAAAAACAATGCTAGTTTTTGTATTTTAAGCATAGCACTGACTTTAAAAAGATGAGGTTGATATTTTAGCTGAATGTGAAAGACTCTAGGAGTAGCTCTTGGATTTGAAGGGAAGGAGAGCTACTTATGACCATAGTCTCTGTGTCTGCCTAACTTGGTCTAGACTTTTTCTTTTTGTTATACAAATTTCATGCTAGGATCCCAAATTCCATTAGACCTATTAAACAAAGCATCTATAGGAGACTGAGGGACCAGAATGGTTATTCTAAATTGTAGTTAATGCTATTTCATGCCCACACCCTCTCCAAATATAATAACAAGCTGCCTTCAGTGCCAAGCAACTAGAATGGCCCATTGCAATCGCTGCCAGTAAACAGTGCAAGACCCAGAGCAGCCATCCACAATAATCTTTGTATTCCCACCTGTCCTGTTACAGAAGCAATGACTCAGTGAAAAGTCCTGGCACTTCGTTCCAACAACTGGAAAACATTGGATGTTTGGAAATATCTCAAGAGTTTACTGCAGTTTGCTCTCATCTAGCTTTTTACATTTTTTAAACTTTTATTCATTTTTGAAAAACAGACAGAGCATGATTGGGGGAAGGGCAAAGAGTGAGGGAGACCCAGAGTCTGAAGCAGGCTCCAGGCTCTGAGCTGTCAGCGCACTGATGCCTGGCCCAAACTCACAAACCGTGAGATCATGACCTGAGCCGAAGTCAGATGCTTAACCACCTGAGCCACCCAGGTGCCCCTGCTCCCCCCTCTCTTTAAGCAAACCATCATATGCCAATATGCACATTTGTAAGACTTAATAAAGTTTGCTTTTGTGATTTCATTATGTGGCTACTGACTCTTATCCTGGTTTGTGTGTCCATTTTATGTCTCTTAGAGTCTTCTTCCCGCTTCTCTAGTCTTGCTTCCTGCTTTTGGTTGCAGGTCTTCTCAGTGCCCCTCAGGGCACAGTTCACTTCAACTCCATTCCAGTCTGACTTAGGTCTTCTGTGACATACCAAATAGAAATAAAAGATCCCAACGTGAGACATGGGTAAATTCACCTCAGGTTTACAGAAATCAGCTCAGATCTTCAATCTGTTTCTCTCAATGTTTGCTTTATGGTAGTAATGAGCTAGTTGTGCCGCTCTGAATTTTTGAAGCTTAACTATCAAACTGGTTTACTGAGGGCAAGGGCCTCGGGAAAATCATGTCCAGAGATTAGAATTATTGCTGGTAAAATCAGATTTTAAAAGTATTCAATGAAGAAAGGCTACAAACATTGATTTAGGGTTGAGAAAAGAAAGCTCTCAAAAGCAAGAAAGAAGCGAGGAGAGGGAGGGAAGAAAGAAATAAAGGAGGAAAGAAAAGAAGGAAGGAAGGAAAAGAGAAAAAGAAAAAGAGGGAAGGAGGGAAGGAAGAAGGAAGGGAAGAAGAAGGAAGGAGGAGAGAGGGAAGAGAGAGAGGAAGGAAAGAAAAGATTAAATTTTGGTAAGAAATGACAAGAGTTGATCGAGTCCTTACTTTATACTTAGTATCTGCTCCTCCTAGTGATGATCGGTGTTAATGAGGCTCTGACTTTTCATAGAACAATGTGAATATTCATTGAGCACACACCGCTGAGCATCTTACTTGTGGCCTTTTAATCTTAGCAGTGACCTTGTAAGCTAAGCACTGGTTTTGTCCCCATTTTACAAATGAGAAACTACAATACAGTGGAAGGTGAGCTAACCTGCTACAAAGCTGGGGTGTGTGGCCCCCAGAGCCACACTCCGCTCCTGCATTGGACCCCTCTCCCTGCCCAGGAGGCAACAAGCTCAGGCAGCCGCATGTAAGGGAGGGGCAGGGACCTGAACGCAGACCTCTCTGTTTTCCAGCAGCACCCCAGGATACACACACTCTGCCTGAAGGTTTACGGCCTCGGTTTCCCCTTCTGCCAGTATACCCCTCCTCTCGTTCTTCTGGGATCTCTTTATTTTGTCCTCAATCCATCCTTCTTCCTGTAGTATCTTGACTTTCTCTTCTCTTTTCCTGTCTCTAGCTACCTTTTCTATATTTATCACAACAATACCCTTACTTCCTGTTTCCGTTTCTGTTAGCCTGAAAAGAATGAAAAGCAGGAACAAACAGTGAAATCTACACTCAAGTGCACATGGGTTTGAGTCTGACCCTTGCTGTGTGACTTTGAACAAAGATCTAATCCGAAATCTCAGGTTCCTCATTTATAAATTAAAACAGTGGGGCAGACTTCATGAGGTTAATTTTAAGATGAAAAATCTCACACACACACCCACCCACCCACCCACCCCCTCTCAAGTAGTCTTCTGGAGCAGCTGGCCCAAAACAAGAACCAGGCTCAGCACCTCCCCCTCCTTCTTCGTCATCGTCACTGTCATCATTATTACAATTAAAGGGTATTCATTTAAAAATACTTTTTAGTATAAAAGTTGAAATGCCCTTCCCATTTAAATTTCCCCTCTTCATTTCAGAGGGCAAGTTGCTCTAGGGAGGTGACCTCTCTTTTTGAATGGCCAGAGATGAACACAAGTTAAATAGTTGCTATTATAACACAATCTCTGGTCTCCAGTGTAAAGAAGGCAGAAGTCTAAATTTAGAGTAAATTGTTACATTAAAGGTCAATTCCTCAGTGAGGACAAGGGATACATTGCCTTTTGCTTTAAAGTGGGGCAGGAGCTTGATTTAAGAGGCACCCCGTGGCCACAATTTTTGGTGCCTTTTGTGGACAGCAGGCTGCTGGCGCAGTCAGGGTGGGTCTGCAGGGCTCAGGGTACTTCCCCTACCCCTGACTTTCACTTACCCATTGCCTTTCAATCAACTGTTGCTTTCCCTAAATAGTCCACCTGTGGTCCTCTCCAAAAGGAATAGAGGACATTTCCAAGGCCATGTGAATTCACTTTTCAAAAACAAAACAAAGCAAAACAAAAACCCTATTCGTTACACAGACACAGTTAAAACAGTTGGGAATAAAGGAAAGTAATTGCTCAAACAAGTCTCTTCCAACCAGTGAAGATCACAATGTTCCTGATTTTGCGTAGTAAAAAATATGAACACAAGTTCCAATATTAAATTCCACTTATCTCTGCGTCAAAGGACTTAAAAGCAAGCTCTGATCTCTAATTTCCAGTTTGTGTTAAACTCATGTTTCTAAATTGCCTCTCCTAAACATACTTACATTTTGTCCACCAAAAGGTGTTAGGAAACCCTTTTGATTTTCTAGTGTGTTCTCAGCTATTTTTACCCTTAGTGAAATTAGTGCCTCTTAGTGCTATTTTCACCCTGCCTCTCTCCCCACACGCCTTTTTTCCATTTAGTGATTAAAAAATGGCACAAGTAGATTTTCCAGGGCTTGGAACTCAGTTCCCACACCAAAGTGTCTGAGCGCTGCACACCTCGATAGAAGATACTTCGTGACCACAGTTGCCCTAATGGCACAACTGGTCTTTGTCCCGTTCCTTAGAATCCATGAAGGAGAAAGTCATTCTGATAAACCTCCAAATTCCCTGCCAAGACATCCTCAGACCTGATATGTATTTGTCTAACGGCAAGGACAAGAAGACCCTTCAGGTTTTATTATTGTTTTTGTTGTTGAAATCACACTTCTCCCCTCCCCTGAAACGTCTGTCAGATGGTACTTTGTGACTTCGACATTTATGCTTTTCATGACATTTCGGCATTATTGGTTTTGAATAACTAAATAATGTTCAGATTTTTACAGACTTGACATTCAAAATACAATCATGGATTATTCATGTGTCTGACTTAGCTTATTTATGCCTTCAGTGTTTTCCATTAATAGTTCATTTGCCTTTAACAAAATGATATTATCTCAAAAATTCTTTTGATTTAAAAACCGGTTTGTGTGAGGTGAGGTTCTCCTGGTCAACTCAGATGTGCCTTAGTCAAGTCAGTCTATTAGGTTAACGATTAACTTGCCTAATCTGAAAATCAGTAATATTACTGTAACCAGCCTCCACTGTTTGAACAAAATATATCAAAAGAATCTAGAAATATTTGTTCCCAGACAAAGCACCAAGATTGCACTTTGTTCTCAATAAAGAAATCTGGCCTCATTTATGAAAGACAGATCTACCTATTAGCATTTGCCTCTTCCATGACCAGGCTTGCGTCATGGCACAGGGACGTTGGTTGGCAAAATCATTCAACATATAGACACAGTGGCCTCTTTGGGCTGGAGGAGGTGTGTAGGATTAGCAGACTCAGCTATTATGGCTATTTGCCATCTACAGCTGCCCCCTGGTGGGGTGGACCGTGGAAGGGAACCTGGGTAAGGGTGGAAATGTTGCTGGCTCATTTTCACCTGCCTGGCATACAGCTGATGAATGACTTTACAGCCCACCAATCATAACATTGACCTCCCTAATTTGTGAGACTTTTACTGTGACTTTCCAGCTCTGCTGCACGCAGTGATTTCGCCTTGCACCTAGAGCCCCAAAGCCCCTGCCTGACTCAGATGCTCTCCCGGATCATGCTTCTCTCAAACGAGCAGGTTCCAAACTCTGCCAACCATGCTTACTGCAAACCCTTCCTCTATTTGCCCTTAGTAATTTGAAATTTTCATGGGTTCAGGAATGATTCATAGGTAAAGTAGGTAGCTGCTAAAGATGATTCCTGAGTTGTAAATAAGTCTCTTGGTGACTTTCCCCCCCAAAAAATTAATTAAAAGCACAATGTTGAAAACATAGTTGGAGTTCAAGAAATACATATCAAATTAATGACAGTATTAATAATTTTAATCCCCAAGAGACTGAAAAAGTTCTTCTTAATGTTTACATGGAAAAAGTCTCTTAAAGTAGCAAAGAAGGGGCACCTGGGTGGCTCAACCAGTTAAGCATCCAACTCTTGGTTTCAGCTCAGGTCATGATCTCATAGTTCCTGAGTTTGCGCCTCACATCCGGCTCTCTGCTGACAGTGTAGACTCTGCTTGGGATTCTCTCTCTCTCCTGCTCTCTCTCTCTCTGGTGGTCCCCTGCTCACTCTCTCTGTCTCTCTCTCAAAATAAATAAGTAAACTTAAAAAAAATTAAGTAGCAAAGAAGCCTGAGCATAGACCAAGGAAAGCTCAGTGATGTCTAAGTAGGAGGCACAGAAGCTCGGTAGGTCCCCAGATATTTGGCCTGCTGTATGTATGTCATTAAGGGGAAGCGGGAAGATGCAATGTACTAGAGTTTGTTCTTTTCTCCAAATGGATAGTGTAGAAAAAATTGAGCTACTTAGAACTAATCCAGCACGGATTACTCCAGTTTCTTGAGGTCTGTAGAATTTGTGATCCATGTGCCATGGAGGAAGGGACTCAGCCCCATTATGGATCCTTTCGCTGGGAGAGGGGAATGGAGGAGAGGCAGAGGAACAAGCACCCTGAACAGCTGGCTGGAGGTATACAGCCAATTGGACATTTTTGAATGGTGCTTACAAAATGTTGATAAACCTAAGCCATGACTTTGGTGTTCAACAGCCAACGAGTAACTGTGTCTCCCTTTGTTGTATTTCCGTTGCCTAAGTCCCGACCCCTGCGGCTCCCGCCTTTGCCGTGGGTCAAAAGCCTGCAATCCCTCCATTGCCTGTTGGCGTCATAAACCATCAGAGCCCTTCCAAACCCACTCAGCTCCCCTGTTCCTGATCGACCGTGTGTCAAGGCAAATTATTTACCCCACTCTAAGGTTTAGTTTCTAAACCTCTAAAATAGGGATAATAGCACAGCTAGGTCAGAGGGTAGTGAGAATCACGCATCTTACGGAGTGAAAGGCCACCTGTAGCACCTTGCACAAATGCCTTGAAATCTCTCACGTTGTCGGCCTAGAGCCCTTGCCAGTGCCGGGGAGAATTCCATCCTCTGCTTTCCTTGCTCCTGCTCACGTTGTCTACACTCTCAGGAAGATCGGCGCCCTAGCATCTTAGACACGTCCACAGACACTGCTCGGATGGTGGAAGGAAATGAACAGACATCCATAGAGTCCTGGGGCTGTTAGGGGTTGTAACCAAGAGCTGCTTACCACAAGCATTTAATTTATTTGAAATTTCTTGTTTACCTTAAAAAACTTTACCCTAATTTTCATTTTATCTATATTAAAATTATTTTTAAGATACTCACCTAAGCAATTAAAATTCCATTACAAATGGTTCAAGTAAAATTGACACTGGAGGAAGGTGTGTTGTGCATTCCAGGCACACTGCTGACAGGCCCAAGGGTATGGATACCTGAACTTAGAAAGCACAGACTCGCTGATTGTTCTGTTCTAGACTTGTGATAGGCACCCTTGCTCTAGCCCTTCTTCCAGTCAACTTTTCTTTTCAGTCATTTAATTGACTTTCTCTCACATTATTCACAATATTATCCTGAACATATCTGCCTTTAAACTCTGGTCTCACTTGTACCTTCTTCACTAAAATAATTGTGACATCGAACTTCCATCCCCACATCTACCAAACCAATACTTATTCTTACTTCTTTCTTTCTCTTCTAAGTCCACAACAATACGTCTTCTGTCACACAAGTAAGTTCTCTTGAACCCTCCTGTCTCTCTGACCTTGTGCTTCTATCCCCTTTCCTTTGTTATTTTCAGTATCTTCTCTGAGTTGCACCTTTCCCTCTAAACCACAAGCTCTTGCCCCTGGAACCTTTGTTTTCCCAGACACTCTGCCTGTTCTGCAAGCCTCTTATCTTCCTTTGACTCTGTAGTGTTTCTAAGATTTCCACTGAGATTTGAAGTGTGTACAATGAATTATGAAAAGGACTCACCGCCCACCCAGGGCATGCAACTTCCTCTCCAAAGCCAGTAATTGTTTTCAACTTGCAAAATAAAAACAGCATCCAAGTATTAAGAACTCTGAAGCAGCAATCTTCAGTTTTAAATATGACCAAACTTCCATTTGACTCAAATGTTCCTATTACGAAGTTTCAGATACCAGCAAATCTTCACCTACTCATTATCTAGGAAAAAGCTTTAAAGGATTTTCAATCATTAATTTCTGAATTACAATTAAGTGGTACGTGGTCAAAACTGGAAGACTGCCAGTTTTTAAACCAGGAGCACTTGCCCCGGAGAACAATGTAGCATCTTGTTCTAAGTCATGTTCAATAAACCCAGAAAGCACCTTTACATTTCCTTTTACTGAGTATATTCTTTAGTAAGTTACTAGCCTTGCTGAGGCTATATTCTTTAGGCAAGTTACTAGCCAGTGCCACGGGGCCTTGAAATCACCACAGCTAAGTGGAAAGTGGCTTCAAGGTGCTTTGGCGGAGCTCCAAGCAGCATCCAGAAATCCGAGCAGCAGCAGAACTGGGTCATGAGCCTAAGAACCTCTCTAAAATATTCACACCAATCCACTATCATTAGTCGCACTCTCTTGAGAGTGAAATTTGAAAAGGAAAGTAGCTAAATCCAAAAGTCTTTAGTGACGTCTAATTGAAAAAAGAGGTTTTGAATATAAATTCCTATCAGGACGGTGCTGGGGAAGAGAGGTAATATTCTGTCTTACAGGGTGAACACACAAAGGACTACCTACGTAAGGGTAAGGTTGCACGCTTGTTTGGCATTCTTTGGTAACCTGTCATCTGTTCCACCTTTGTGCAGGCCAAAGTGGCGTCTTTCCAGACCTACAATTTCACAAAGATACCAGGAATCAGCAGCTCGTCCAGATCTGGTGGACAGAAGGGAAAAAGACGAAATCTACAAAAGTAATAAATTTGTATTCTGTGGTCTGACTGTCAGTGCTACAAGGTCAGTGGGGGGCTCTGGTCAAGGACACTAAACTCTTCCTACTATGTCTTGTAAACAAAGGACACCACGCTATATTATGCCACATGAGCAAAGTTTATGACCCACATTAACAAATTTCCTGGAAAGAGGCATTGCATATTTTTTTAAGTTCCTTAACTGGGTTTCCAGCCTTATATTAGCAAAACCCAATGGAAGGTTCTTAGGAGTTATTGTTTTCTGAAAGGTTCTTGATAAAAACGATGGTTGCATTTCAAATACGTGGTGCCCATTGTATTTAAAATTCAAAATATGAGTAAGTTCATCTCCTATGGCTGCTGTGACTTGACACTTAAAATGACACACATTCATTTTCTTACAATTCTGGAGGTCAAAAGTCTGAAACTGGGCTAAAGCTAAGGTGTTGAGAGGGCGGCACTCCTCTTGGAGGCTCTGAGGGAGAATCCGTTGCTTTGCCTTCTCCAGCTTCTGGAGCCACACTCCCTGCGCTCCTCGGCTCCTGGTCTCTTCCTCCACGTTCAAAGCCAAATCTCTCTGCTTCTGTCACATCGCCTTTCCTCTGCAGTCCATTCTGCCTATTCCTCCTTTTATACAGACACTTGTAATAACATTTAGGACCCACCCAAATAATCCAGGCTAATCTCTCGACCTCAAAATCATTAATTTAATCACAACTGTAAAGTCCCTTTTGCCATACAAGGTAACATTCATAGATTGCAGGGATTAGACATGGACATAACCGGCCATTATTCAAGCTGCTAGAATGAATGCCAATCTAGTTGCTGGACTGAAATATTATAATATAAACTAAAAAAAAGAAGGAACATTGTGGTGGATAGATTCAAATGCCCCATGGATGTTAAGACCCATCCTGCCATTGTCCTTTGTGTGAGCCTAGCGTCGTTGAAGTTCCTGAATAAAGCAAATTCAGACTAAATAACTGTGATTCCAGATCCCCAACTTCACAAAAGGGCAAGATGACTAGGTCACTCTGAGATAGAACCAATCATCCTGAGATGCTGAGTCAAACTCAGAAAGCATATTTATTACTAATTCCAAGTGGACATAAATATTTGTCCTTTCCTGAACGTCCCTGTACCCAGAACTAACCTACAGTCAACAGCACTATAGAGAGAAAGAATAGGAGACATTAATGAAATGATAAGAATGGCTGGAAAGGGGCACAGGAAATTTTCTGGAAAGCTGTAAATATTTCATTCCTAAAGAATAAAAATGTATCAGGCAATATTGAACCTGGACGTGTCCAAACTGAGCAGTGACAACGACTGAGTTAGTTAGCACTGTGAACAGCACTGAGTCTTCCCTGAAACGTCTGGGTGGTAATACTTTAAATTCTTACAGACCTAAGTTTGCATTCTAGCTCTGCCACCACTAGCCAAGGAGTTACCTTTAATTAATTAAATCAAGATGAGGCAAGTAAGGATACCAAAGAAAACACCTAAAAAAAGCAAATAAAGCAAATGGTTTTAGGTACCCAAGTTCAGCTTTTGGACTATACACTTGAATTATAGTTTGGAGGCAGTGCACTTGGTTGAAAGCTTTCTAGGTGCCAGAGTAAAAGTATTTAACTTATCTGAGCCTCAGTTTCCTTACCTTCAAGCAAGGTAAATAAAAGTCTATTTTTATAGGGTTATTGTGAGGGTTACACAAGTTTATAAATGAGCCTAGAACTCATGGCTGTTCAAATAGCACTAAATGCAAGTGCAGAGGGAGACGGGGTCTAACAAGGAGCCGGCACACTTTATGGACATTCAGCTATAGGCAGTGGTGACAAACCTCCACTTCCATGGATAGAATCTGGGGTGTATGGTTGCTGGCCCTGTGCATCGCCGTGTGTGGTACATTGGTCGTCTGGAGAGTTGCTAAGGTTCACATTTGAATCCCATGCCATCCTCCCTGCATGCATGCATGCTCTGTGACATCACTTCCGGAGCTCTCTATTTCTGGAATGCTTTTGTCTCTGGCTTCATGGGCTTTGGTGCAAGGGTGAAGGCCATAGTTTGTATCACCAGACTGAAGACCTCACTGATATTCGATATTGACTCATTGACTAGCTTCATCTTGACATCAAGATATCTGCGTACAGGCAGCACTGCTACCAGAACCATCACTGAGCGTCCCTGTTTAGACTTTCACCAACATCAGCCCTCTTCTTCTGACTGCTCGTTTCTTGTTTCTTCCGAAAGACATCAGTCTTGCACTGTTTCTACTCATTTCAACATTTACACAAAAAAGATAAACCTTATATAGTTACCATGAACCAATGATATATAGTAATACTATTGGTGAACTGACCAAACACCATATGGGAAAATTTGGGGTCTTTGATGCTTTTTACTCGGGCTTGCACAAAAGTTTTCCTGTACCCAAAGGCATGATTCCCTCCTCCATACTTTTTTTTTTCTGAGTTAATAGCTATTCAGCACTCAAGACCCTCCAGCTGATGATTGCAATTTCTCTGGAAATATCACAAATCATGACTAATTTCGAGAGGGCATATGCCGCTGTTTATTTGCTTAAAAACTGAAATTGTGTTTTCTTTCACTTCTGAAAGACTTTAACTACTTATTAATTAAAACAAGATAAAACAAGTAAGAATACAACAAGAGAAAACATCTAAAAGAAGCAATGTGAGTAGTTGTTTTTAGGTACACATGTTCAGCTTTTGGACTATATGCTTTGATTATAGTTTGGAGGCAATGCACTTGGTTGTAAGCTCTTTGGATGCAGGAGTGCAGAGAGAACCACTTTGAGATACACTTTTAAGAAGGCAAGCATAAATATTAGCATAGTAAGACCACACTTTTTTCCCAGCTAAACTCACATGGGAGTTTATTACAATGGTCTTCATCGTAGCTTGTTGGTATCTTTAAAAACAGCATTATAAAATATGAAGGATTATTTAAACAGAACATGTTTTCATATCAGTCTGAAGGCAGAAACAAATGTACTTACTCCTAAATCAGTGAAGATCTTTTTTGAAACTCCATGTATTGGGGCACCTGGGTGGTTCAGTTGGTTAAGCATCGAACTTCGGCTCAGGTGATGATCTCACGGTTTGTGAGTTCAAGCCCTGCATCGGGCTCTGTGCTGACCACTCAGAGCCTAGAGCCTGCTTCAGATTCTGGGTCTTTCTCACCGTCTGCTCCTCTCCTGCTCACTCTCTGTCTCTCTCTTCCTCAAAATAAATGAACATGTAAAAAAGAAATGAAACTGCATATATTAGTTTGCTAGGGCTGCCATGACCAAGTATGACCAACGAGGTCATTCATTATCATGAGAGGTCTGAGATCAAGGTGGCGGCAGGATTGACTGCTTCTGAAGACTGTGCAGGAGAATCTGCCTCGGGCTTCTCTCCTCACTGCTGCTGGTTTGCTGGCAGTCTAGCTTTTCTTGGTTTATAGATGCATTACCTGCACCTCTGCCTTTGTGTTCACATGGTGGTTTCCCTGTGGACATGTGTCTGTGCTCACCTTCCCCTTTTTATAAAAGCATCTGTCGTGTTGGATTAAGATCCCACCTTGGCTCTCAGCATGGATCCACCACAGCCGGTAAAGTCTGTGAGCCCGAGTTTAGGCCCCGGGGAGCCTAAACCCGTAATAAAGCCCTTTGCTTTTGCATGCGTGAAAAAAAAAAAAAAAAAAAAAAGATCCCACCTCACTGCAACATGACATCGTCTTAACAAATTACATTTGTAGTGAGTTTATTTCCAAATAAGGTCACATTCTAAGGTCACTAGGGATTAAAATTTTAACATTTGAGTTTGTTGGAGACACAATTACCCATAATAGACCAAGATGATGTGGGATAAATATTTTATTTGCATATGACCTGTCCCAACACAAATTTAGACTTAGGACATTTCACTGAAAGGATTGTAGCTTTGTGCAATGTCTTACTGAAGCTTTTGCCAAGTCCTGAGTTGTATGTAATTCCTGACGAAGCACTATCATCTACTTGTTTGCAGAAAATCTTTGCTGTTGATAACCTAATGAATAAGATTCTAAATATGAGGAATACTCTGAAGTCTTTTTCCAGTAGTGATGGAATAGTGTGGCTACATCCATATTCTTTCCATTAAAGCTGTAGTTCAAAACTTCAAGATCATTTGCAAGCATCTCTAACCTGCTGAATCTTTACCAAGTGTCCTAAAAATATTTGTCACTGGGGCAAGTTAAAGGGTAGGACTACGTCTAGGGGCAGTCACCATCACTAGCAGGAAAAGCAACTCCAGGCTACTGTGTCCTGACATTATCTTCATACAGAGGCAGGATTATTATTGTCGGGGGGAGAAAGATAGAATCCGGGGATTCTAGGAAGACCACGTACTCCCTCTCTGAATATGAGAAGTAGTTTTTTTAAGTGGTGTCTGACTTCTAGGACACTTCTAAATCTAGGACACTTCTAAATCTAATTGGGTAAGAAAGAATCAATAACAAGGTAATAAATCACCAGGTAATGGGTAGGTAGATAAGACAAGCAAACAAAAAGTATTCATCATGAAGTGCAGTGTCCTGAGAAGCTGAAGCACAACGGTGTGGTGATTAAAAACAGGGTTAATGCCGGGTTCAAGCACCATTATTTTCACACTGCTGCTGCTTTCAGAGTCCTGACAGCCAGCATGTCAACATCGTGTTCTAATACTCTTGTTAAAAAGATACCTCTTTTGCAGAATATGTTCAGGGGAAGCCAAATATTCCCTCTGTAGCTATATGCTTGGCTAAACATCAGGCTCTAAATTCAAATAGACCTGGACTGAATCTTGTCCCCTGTTTACTAGTTTTGTGACCTTGCACAACTTTAGGTTTCTTAGCTTGGAAATGGGTATAGATAACCATTTTCTATCCCATTGGTTTTTAGTGTGATTCCTGCTACATAGTAAATGCCAACATATTTCAGGAATAATTATTGTGAGCAACCTCCTTTCTAAAATAAAGAAAAATCTTGTAATTCAATGCTAATTGATACAGACTGCTTGCTGCGCTTTCTTGGTGGAGAACTATACAGGTATATGATCACGTCAAAAGTAATGTTTAATTAAAATCTTTTATGGTACATTTCTAACATCACTCACACTCAAGCACCCCAAAGCCTTCTTGTCAGCATTAATTACCTGGCAAAAAGTAATGCTAAGAAACCAAACCTTTAGAGAATTTTCTATTGGTAACAAGGGAATGTGCCATTCGGATTCATTATGGTAATATCTTGCTCTTTAACCAAGTAAACAGTAAACAACTCCTAGAAATAAGAGGAAATTACACAGATGCTTAGCATTACCTCAGAAGACTTGTAAATATTTCATGTCTTCCTACATAGGCAGCTTAGTACAGGAACACAATATCTTCCCTGAGGTGCTAGAGATCGAATACCCTGAAAATAAAAAGTTCCATTTTATAAGAAGTTCAGATATAAACTTGAATCAAAGATGGCTTGGTTAGGAGACTCTATGCCTGGGGCTCCTGTACTTAAAAGACAACACTCAGTGTGGCATTTATTCCCTGTCTCTACTGCAGTTGCTGGTCTAGACAGAGGTTTTCCATCCCACCATAATTTGGATCGACAGTTGTCTGTTTTAAACCTGACACGTAGTCTGAAAACTGTGATGGACATAGTATATTGTATTTTGACTTTTCTTTAAGTAGAACTTTCGGAGACTTTCATAGAAGGGTATTTTTTACGACACTTTGATTACTAAATTTTAGGTCATATGCTCTCTTTATTCACCATTCAAATTACTGGAGCTTGACAGGAGTCAGGACAAAATAGAAAGAAGCCTAAAGGTAATCCTTATAAAGTCTTCTTTCATCTTCTATGCTTTTCCTCAATGTGAAATATTTGATACATTCTTTTCAATCATATATCTAGCACTTTTGCTGTGTAGTGTGTGTGTGTGTATATGCACACACATACATAAATATGTATATATAGAAGTATAAGTAGTATATATAAGAAATGAGTTAGCTCTGTGGATCTGGTGAAGAACTTGGGGAAAGTAGTAATAAGACAAGAGTGGGGCACGATAAGTAGAAAAGAAGAGAAAATGAGTGCGTTAGAAGTAAGAATCACACTAAAATCTGACATTTTTTGCAAGGTTTAATACATAATTAAATAAATGTATACAGGAAAAAACAATTCTGTCTTACTAAGAAGAGTTTAATTTTAAGAATTTGAAAGAAAAGATAGATTGACCCAATTTTTTAAAAAAGTATGTTCCCCAGCCATCAATAGGACATCCATAGAGATTTCTTGGGGGAAAAAAAGTACTGACTATTTTAGATATAATTAATGCATTATTATCTACCCTCTTTTATCCTAGACCCTCCCCACCAGGGAAGAGGGCACTTGGAACAAGAAAGAGATCAACAGGCACACAATTTTTGAAAAATGATTGTTATGGGAAAGTTCAGAGATGCTTTTTAAAATATTCTAGATTCTAAAATTCACAAGTGTCAAATCTTTATGAACATCAAATAGTCATAAAAATGGCGATGTAGAGACTTCATTGAACATAGGATTGAAAAATTGAAATTCTCTTTTGGAGTTATGTTGCATTTGATTAGCAAAATATCAATGGATATAAAAAATAAACCAAATACCTTGGAGGAATTTAATGAAATCTTCCATTGGCCGTGGTAGAAAGGTCATACCTAGACTTGCAGGGTGGAGACTTTTGGTGTGCCCAAGCAACGTTAGTGTGAGATAGTGTGGCACAACCATGAAACCAAGGATCGAAGACAAGATGGTCAAGACATTTCATCTCATTTTACAATCTCTTGGCTCTTTTGGGAGGCAGCACAGAGGACTGAAGTGTGCTTTGGCAGAAGCCTCAGGGGACCTGCATCTAAGCCCTTACCAGGTCACTTAAAAGTTATATGAACTTGGGCAGCTCATTTAACCTCATTAAATCTCAGTTCTTTGTTGGGAAAGTAAGGATAACACTAGAGCCTCATTTTTCATCTCACAGGATTTTATGAGGATTAAGTGACCTCTAATATATAAAAGAACAATGTAAACTATAAAATTCTGTAAAACTTTAATGGGTACTACTGCTACGGAAACATTTCTTAAAATTCACTAATAAAAGAACTTGATGTTTTTCACCCTTTAATGTAATCCCATTGCGACATATAAAGCATGTTTATTGATTCCAATTGGTGGTCAATTAATTTTTAAAAATTCTACCTCAACAAAGTGCCAAATCATCACAAACATTTCAAACCAATGCGTCCTAATACAATCATTCATAACAGTTTCCTCAGACCTTTAAATTGAGTGCTGCTCATCCCTTTGAGAATGCATGCCAACAGCCCAATTTATTTTCAATTAGTAGTTAATTTGCTTTAAAATGTAAGTTATCAACACTACCTCGTCCTGAGAGTTTTCAGAGTATTGGGAACCCACCTCATTTCCCTTTTGTGAAGCGTTAGTAGGTCACAGAAAACCCCAGCCTACTCTGAGCAAACTTTCAGAGAGACTGGAGGCTACACAAACCTCAGCGCCCTTCGGTGGCACCTCAAGTCACGGCTTGCTTTCTCTTCGATGCAGAACTGATATCTTTGGCTCAGAAATCATTGTTAGATAAGACAGTCCCCCTGAAAGATGGTATAAATAATAGTAGCTTTCCTGTACACCAAAGATGACATTGAAAACAGTGGTCCAAATAAATGTTGGATACCTGAACCATCTGAGGAAAAAATAAGTTGCTCTTTAATCATTTAGAAAAAATAAATTTCATGTGGATTAAATATCTATATAGCTATATATGTGTATATATATATGTATATGTATATGTATATATAATACCCTACCAAAAATATATAAGTGAGTACTTTTATCATCTTGAAGAGAAAATGGCTTTTCCAAGTGTGACACAGAACTCAGAAGCCACATAGGAAATATTTGGTGATTTTCAGGTTTGATTACATAAAAGATCAAAATGTCCATGAGTGAAAAGACAGCAAAGAGGTAAACTACATGAACTAGAGCCCAAAGGAAACAGGATGGGAGAAAATATTAACCTCCTACAAATCAACAACAAAACAAAGTAATAGGCAAATGAGCAAAAACAATGAGCAAGCAATTTATTGATGAATACAGGGGCCAATTTTAACATAGGGAAAGATGGTCAACCTCAGCTCCCCATAAAATAATCAAATATATTTTTAATCAGACTGAGAAAAATGTTTAAAATTATATCTGGTATTTTAAAAAGATAAGAGAGGGGTGCCTGAGTGGCTCAGTATGTTAAGTGCCCAGCTTTGGCTCAGGTCATGATCTCATAGTTCATGGGTTCCAGCCCCACATCAGGCTCTGTGCTGACAGCTCAGAGCCTGGGGCCTGCTTTAGATTCTGTGTCTCCTCTCTCTCTGCCCCTTGCCCTCTCTCTCTCTCTCTCTCTCAAATATGAACATTAAAAACTACTTTTTTAAAAATAGATAAAAAGCTAGAATTCTCTAACACTCTAGGTACATTTCTGGAGTACTATTTGGAATAATCTATTAAAATTTCAAATGGCATGCCTTCTGACCCACCCAGCAATATCACCTGATAGAATCTGTGTTAGCACCAGAGAACAAAGATATATCTGTTAGGATATCCATTTACTGGCAATTGTCATGGGAAAAAAGGGGGAATAATATAAATTTATCTGAAGAGGAGATGACTAGGTAATCTCATTATGTAATCCTAACAATGAAAAACTCTGAGCCTGACGAAGAGGATGATGAAGAAGGAAGAGATAGACGCATATGCAATGATCTCAAACTATTATTAACTTCAAAGAGCAATTTACAGAATAATAATGTAACTTGTTTCTGGAGGCACACATCATATTGTTGGCCATGCTATCTTTAGGAAATTAAATTAGAGGGCAGAAGGATTTTCACTTTTTTAGTTCATATCAGAGACTACAAAGTAGTGACCTATCAGCTTAGATTTAACCTACAGATTTATTTTGTACACACAGACACACACACACACACAGAAAGAGAGAGAGATTGAGGACTAAGGTTTAAAAAATCAAAAGAATTCCTGAGAAAATATGGATTTCCTGATCTCTTTTTCATTTTTGTATTTTTTAAAGACTTTGTTAATTAATTAATTAATTTTTTAATGTTTATTTATTTTTGAGAGAGAGAGACAGGGCAAGGAGGGGAAGAGAGAGAGGGAGACCCAGAATGCGAAGCAGGCTCCAGGCTCTGAACCTAATGTGGGGCTTGAACCCACAAACGGTGAGATCATGACCTGAGCCGATGTAAGCTGTTTAACCGACTGAGCCACCCAGGCTCTCCATCTGATCTCTTTTTTAAAAAATAACATTTGGAAACCTAGGCCCTGTATTCCTGCTTGGCAACTGTTGGCTGGAGCTGATAAACACCTTGTAAAAGGCATGCTCCTGGGGCGCCTGGGTGGCTCAGTCTGTTGGCGTCCGACTTTGGTTCAGCTCCTGATCTCATGGTTCATGGATTCAAGCCTCATGTTGGGCTCTGTGCTGACAGATAGCTCAGAGACTAGAGCCTGTCTTCGAATCCTGTGTCTCCCTCTCTCTCTGTCCATCCCTCCTCACGCAGTCTCTCTCTCTCTCCCAAAAATAAATCATAAATAAATAAATAAAAGGCGTGTGCCTCTCTCACTGTCAAACTTGACTCACAGTGTTACCTGCCAGTGTTCCAGGGGCATCAGAACTTGTTTTCCTTACTCTATATGCTCTTGTATTCTGTGAATTTGTTACAAGTAAGCATTACTTCTATCAATAAAAAATAAGGATTAAAAGTAATGATGGCATACTCTGTAAATTTGGAAAGAATTACAGAAGAATCACTATGATAACATATCGATAGTATTGTAGTACAGTTCAATTTCCAGGGGTTATAAATCCAGCATTTTCAATTAGCGGCAACAAAGTTGAGTCTCGCTAACCCAGAAACATCCTAGATGGTGAAATCAGACACTAACAGGTGCAAGCACTAAAGGCTCATGCACTTTCTGCTGTATACAGCTCTTGGCCTATCGTTTAGAGCCTCTTGATTCCATATTTATCAAATACCTATTATGTGCAAAGAAAAATTATAGAAGGCTGCACAGGATACAGAAAAGGAGTAAGACGCCATTTCTTTTCTTTCTAAGTCACTATCAAGTCACTATATTAACACCTCACTGGCTGCCAGGCATTGGAATATTTTTGCATAGTGCCCCTCACGTAACTTATTTTACGCTCTTTTATTATTATGCTCACTCACTTTACATCCCCACATATAACACCATAACAGAGGTTTACTGCTATTTCAGTACTCTTTTTAGTATTTTCCCATCTTTTCTGACCCATCAATTCTGCATTCTACTATCACTAATCCTGGCATGTCCTCTTTATTACTTCTGTTAATATTTTAATCATAATTTTATTATTTCTTAAAAAGTAATTTTGCTTCAGTTAATTACTTTAATTAATTTTATTAAAGTCCTTAATTTAGAAAATCAAAGCATGCCTCAATTTGACCCTAAAATGTCTTTTCAGCCTTAACTGGCATGTACTATTTTTCAGTACTCTCTTTTTCAGTCAAAACTTAACTGCTGACTGTTTTCTGAGCAATATAACTTCAGACCTTCTTGCACTTGCTTGAATATTTCTTTTGCCTGGATAGCCAAGCTCCTCTTCTAGTTGTGGTTCAAAACCCTAGCCAGTCTTCAAATCTTTGCCCAGAATGCCACCTCCTCCACGAAGCTTTCCTCCATCCAGTCAGAGACCTTTCTCTCTGAATGTCCGACATGGTTTCCTAGGCTTCCTAATATAGCACACTATCAATTGATTTGCATCATGGTAACTTAGGCATGTCATTTTTCTCCTAAATTACGTTCCTGAAGGGCAAGGATTGTCATTTACCAGCATGGAGCTTTGCACAGTATTAAAGTCCAAAAAGTCCATTGGAAAAGTGACGAAATGTGCAAAGTGATATCAAGGAGAAGCAGAGCAGACGGAGCTGTGATGGGGAAGATCAGAAGGTAGATGTGGGAAGGACATGCTCTAGGAAGTCAGGCTGCATCAGGGTGTTTGGGGATGAGAGGCGCGTGTCACTGCACATGTGTAACACGTGATCCTGCGACCTCCTTGACATGATGTTGATAATGAACCTCTTCTCAGTAAAGACGTGTTCCCGCTGACATCAACAAAAGGATCTGGGATGAGTGGCTTGCTTCGAAATTCTGAAGGAGAGGATTGCTTATGGGACAGTGTTTCTAGGAAGATCAGATAAAGCTTGTAGGACAGTGTCACGTGGGCAGTGGAGGACTTGCAACAGCTTTCTGTCATTCAGAGAGCTTTTGATGGTTTGGAAATGAATGATGTTGAAGTAATTAGCCTTGATTGTCATGAATCCTCATGAGGAAGCGACACCAAGCCTTGATAAAACTAGTCATCAGACCTTCTCATGGCTGTGACAGATGTATAAATCAGTTAGTGAAATTTCCAATATGAAACTAGGTCAAACATCCACTGGGGCCACCAGCCATGTAGTTTATTTCCGTTAGAACCAGATTACTGTAATAGACCAGTACATACGGCATATGACGAGGGGTGGGTGCCTGATTACCAAAGCTCACGAGGGTAATTAAAAGCAAAAGGAAGAAGTTCAAATAGGCAGCTAAAAAGTTCAAATAGTGGAAAAGTCTGGAGGATGAATGGTTGGCAATAGTGGAGTAAACAGGATGAAAGGCGGCCAGGAGTCACATTATTCATTACTCTTTTCCCACATGGGGATAAAAGCCTGACTTCTTTGAAATAAGTCAGAGCAATTAGAACACATGCCTCCAAAAATCTGCAGATAAACAGGGACTCTGAGAACTTCCATCATTCTGTCCCTGCATAGTAGGAGCTTGTCCCTACGTAGCTGGAGCTGGACAAAGCCAGGACTAGGGTTATATAGGGCACCTCCAAAAATCATTGAACAGGAAGGAGATTCAATCTTTGCTCCTTGAGGCAGAGTTTCATTTGGCAGCTCAAGTAGCATCTGGGAGGTCATTAAGAAATGCCTGGAGCTGATGAGAAGAGGTAACAAAAGTTGCACTTGAGAGCAATGGATTATGAATCAGAAATTGCCAGAAAAAAAGAAGCAGAAATATGGGAAGCTTTCAGGGCAATTTTCTTCCCTCTCTCTCCCTTTCCTCCCACTCTCTTCCTCTCCTCCTCCTTCTTATCCTCTCTCTATCTCTGTCCCTCTGTCTTGGTCTCTTTCTGTCTGCCTCTCTCTGTCTCTCCTCCCCATAAGGTCCTCCCTAATGAGACACCCCAGAGCATGCTGTCTTCCATCCATTAGACAGCTGACTGGGACTCCAGAACTACCAGTCTGAGTCTGCTATTGAAGTGAGCAGTAGCCTCTGAGGAAATCGTTACACAATTAATACCGAGGAAGACCTTGAATCACTAAGATAAACTCATGTTTTCTTTTCTTGTAAATAGATAAAACTAGTCATATTTAAAGGCTTACAATTATATTTTTCACATTAGATTCTATTGTGTTTTTATAATTCCATTTTTGACAGCTAACAAATGCACATGATTTAAAATTGGCGTTCCTGTGCCCAGCCACAGAGCAACTAATGATAATAGTTTATGTATATGCTTCCAGAATTATTGATGCGCTCACAATTACATATGTAGGCATCTGACCTGCCTGCATAATTAATGTTAATACCTGTAATGTATTATTAACATTAATAATACAGTACTGAAAATAGGCAAGACAGTGTAAGCATTTTCATTCCTGTTTTTCATCATTCTAACATATGTTACGTTGTGTCACGGCAACCCCCAACCTCCATTTCCCAAACCACATATCAACCACAGTAGAATGTTTACATATATAGAAAAATATCACATAAAAATATAAATTACTTAAAACATTGCTTCCTAATTATCAACTAATAGAATTATCAACAAACCTTGGCTATGTATAGATGTATAGGGACTCTTCAGGCACCAGCCTCACGGAAACAGATGACCTTTGTTGACACTTGTGAGCTTCCCCAAAGTGTACATCTGATTCTTAACCTACCATTTATGGCTGTACTATTATTTAAGGTTTTCCCAAACATTGTTTTCTTCAAAATATGGTATTAAGTTTAGTGGACATAAATAGTCTTTTTCTCTGTTTAAAACTTAGCCAAGAAGTGTTGAATTGAGATATATATTTTTTCTTTTTTTTTTTTAACATTTTTTAATCTTTTTTGTTTTATTTATTTTTGAGACAGAGAGAGACAGAGTACGTGTGGGGGAGGGGCAGAAAGAGAGAGAGACACACACAGAATCTGAAACAGGCTCTAGGTTCTGAGCTGTTAACACAGAACCCAACTCGGGGCTCGAACCCATGAATCTTGAGATCATGACCTGAGCTGAAGTCGGATGCTGAACTGACTGAGCCACCCAGGCGCCCCAAGATATATATTTTTTCTATAAGATATCTAAAATCAGGATGTGTTCTATCAAAAAACAAAAACAAAACAACAACCATGAACTAAGGAGACTGTACCTGCCTTTTTCTATCATTTTTCACAAATAGGTGTTCCATATATACTAGTTTACACTATTATTTTCACTTATTTTTATACACATGAAGTTTTAGATTAAAATTTAACAATTATGTAAATATTAATATTAAAATATTAATAATACTTGTCCTCACACATAGTTGAATTATGGGTGATTATGTTCTTTTTATCTGAATTTTCTAGATTCTCCAAACTGTGCATCAAGAAAAAGGATTTTCAAGAGTATATTTTAAAAAAAAAGCAGTTGTTATTTTTTTAAATCACTATGTGAGTTCACTCCTCAAACCAGATAACTAAGTTATGATATTTTTGGAAAGATAGACTCATTAATACGTAAATCCAGCTCAGGCTGTTCATAGTTTGTGATTAGTAAGAGAACATGTTTCTATGTATACATGGTCTTCTAAACAATCATTTGTGCTTTTAGTTGAAGTATGTTATTGACAGTTACAATGATAACTATTATAATGTGAGCCTTAGGATGCTTACTTCATCATGTATTCAACCATTAAAAGGCAAACAATATCCTTAAATAAGAATTTCACACTTAACTTCCAGCCACTTAAAATAATTTTCTCTGTTTATTGAAGATCGAAAAGAAAGCTTTGTATACTAAGAAACTGACAAATCAATTTGCTGTGCTTTGTAAGGCACAATCTTGAGAAGATATTAAACAGTATCACTAGAGGCAACAAAAAATTATTGTAGAAATCAATCTTGAGAATGGTGCTTATTTGAGGACCATCTGTCTATTTTGTTTCAGTTAGCCTTGGGGAGAAGGAGGTTGAGCATATCTGCAATTCAGATCCACGAAAGAAATGAAATTCAACACAATGAAAACTTATGTAAAACACTTTCCAAATCAACTAACAGGCATATAACGTGAATCTGAATTCATGATCCAGAAAAACAGCCGAGGAATGGTTCTAAGACACCATCTATTACGATTAAACAAAGTCAAGGTCATATTTGAATTAGGACACAAACAGAACAGAATTTCAAATAATTCAGCAATGTTTTTGCCTTCATAATCAAATACAATTTTGCTGACAGTGTGATTTCTAACATCCTTGCGAGTCAACTGGATGTTAGGATAAAGAAAATGCATCTCTTGATTAAAAAAAAAATTTGGAACTGAGAAAGAAAAACATATTTATTTTTCCATAATAGGGAAAATTTACATTAAAAGAGTGATTGTAGGTCAAGGGTCAAATGGCAGACAAAATTTGGTCTCATCCCAAACCAGCTTGATCTTTTACTGTGCTGTTTAAGCATATTCTCTTGCCCTCTGCTCAGCAGCCTTATCCAGCTGACCTCACTCTGGATCAGCGCATAAGGTTTTGCTGACACTACCTAGAGGACCAAGGTTAATGTCCTGTAGACTGTGAGTATTAACAAAACCCAGAAATACTAGCAAGATTAACCTGTCAGTCTAACAAGCTAAAGAAAGAAGAGAGGACAAGAAGCAGAAAAGAAAAGAAAAAAAAAAAAAAAGAATGGGAAATAATTGAGTCAAGTGAAGATAGCAAAGCATCTAATAAACCATCCACAAAGTGCAAAGCAGCTGATGAGGGAGTGTGTGCCGTGCCACGTCAGGGCTGGAGAAACTTTTATATCCTGCAAGTACAAAGGCGTCAGGCATGCCCCATTATTTCTCTACATAGACTTGGGTCCAGGGAAATGAGACCAGATAGTCCAACCTGCCTATAATGTCAGTGAGTCTCACAAATTTAGGGCTGGAAGATAGACGTTAAACCTGCATTTCAACCAATGTTAAAGGCAAGGAGAGAACAGAATGCCACAGGTCCCACAGGAGAGGCAGCTAATATTCCAGCTGAGACTGAGAGGATGGGGAGAGGTCAGCCAGGCAAAGAACAGGGAAGGGTGTTTCTCTCATAAAGAGGAGATGGATTCTGGGCACCTGGGCGACTCAGTCTGTTAAGCATACAACTTCGGCTCAGGTCATGATCTCACAGTCCATGGGTTCGAGCCCCACCTGGGGCTCTGTGCTGACAGCTCAGAGCCTGGAGCCTGCTTTGGATTCTGTGTCTCCCTCTCTCTCTCTGCCCTTCCCCTGCTTGCTCTTTGCTCTGTCTCTCAAAATAAAATAAAGACATTAAAAATTAAAAATAAAAAGAGGGGATGGATTCGGTTAATGCCCAAAGGTAAGACAACTGTTAGAACGCAGCACAGACTTGAAGAAGATGAGTGAAGAGCAGTGAGGCAGGATGGGCACCATCAGAATACTAGACCTTATCAGGGACATTACCAATGACTGGCACTATGTATAGTTTTACTTGTAGACTAGAGGAATTAAGACCTTTTAGGCTAGAGAAGAACTAAGAATTTTACATTCCCTAAGAATTTCATTATGGCTTTTAATCATCATTATACTTTAATGTAGATGGACCTGGCACATCCTACAAGTGGCCTTTTAACTTCCTCACCTGGCATATTTGTTTATGATGTAGCTCTTTCTTGCAAAAATAATTTTATCTTTTAAAAAGGTTCTGATCCTTTGGGTTACAAAAATAAATTCTTGTTACATGTTAGAAATGCTGGAAGTTTAACTCATTCATGAGACTTCCTAATATTTTATAGTGTTGAATGTTCTTTAAAATATGCTCTCTAGACTATTTCTTGATCACTCATTTCATCTATAAAACTGTTGAATATATCATTCATATACATAAATAAAAATATAAATATATAAAATAAAATAAAAATATATGGATATATGTGAATATATTCTATATGTTACAACGTACATCATAATGTATAATTTCAAATATAAATTATATATGATAAAATATATGCATTATAAGGTATACACAAAAATAGAAGCTAAAAAATAATAAGAAAAAAAGAAAGAATAGAAATAGAAATTCTAATAAAAGAAATAAAATCTTCCAAAAAGGTTATCTTCTGGACCGTGTCTGGAGACAACTATTATAACCCACCCACATAAAATCTCCTAAGTAACTCTTGATTTTTTTTTTTTACATAGAGACTATCAATTCTACAACTGGGACTATATATTTCTTGCTTGACTAGAAAGCATTCCTAATTCTTAAACCATAGGTACAACATCACAGAAAATTAACCAAATGGTCTATTTTGCTTACACACACACAAAAATTCCAACCACAAGAATCACTGAGGTCACCAGTTACTCTTGAATGGATTCAGCATGTTAGGTTGACAAGGAATATCAAACATGCACAGTTGTATGGCCCTCTTGAATCCTTGTTTCTACTGCCAGGAACTGAGACCAGATGGATTTTAGTATTAAAAAAAATTAAACCTAAGGACCTCAATAAAAGAAAAATAAGAGGGCAAAGTGGAATACATAATTTAAGTGTAGTAATCCATCATTTAAAGCCCTCTAGAGACTTTAAATTTAAAGAAGTCACTCGGTATTACTGTTTCTGATTGAGAGCCTGCATTTGAACATGCCACTGAACGTTCTGGCATGGTGTCCAGACCACTGGTTCTTGGGTCGGCTCTTTTCATCCAGCTCCACCACTTACTGTGTGAAGTTAGGCAAAGTACTTAACTTTGTGTTTTTTATTTATACCATGAGTATGAGTGGCTTCCACTTCTAGGATTACTGGAGTGGATTGAATGAAATAACATATGCAAGGTGCATAGGACTGTGCCTAGGCTCTAGTAAGACTCAAAAAATATCAACATAGTTGTTCAAAGAAATGTAAGTATACTTACTACATTACACGTATACATTATACTACTATACATTATACTAGTATACATTATACTACTTATACATTACACATATACATTATACTACTTACTACATTACACATATACATTATACTACTATACATTATACTAGTATACATTATACTACTTATACATTATACATATACATTATACTACTTACTACATTACACATATACATTATACTACTTACTACATTACACATATACATTATACTACTATACATTATACTAGTATACATTATACTACTGTAAGGATGCAGGTCTGAATCAAACTGACTCCATGACAGGCTTCAAGTTTCCTTCTGACCTTGGAGGCCTAAGTGTTGGTTTCTCAGAATCATTAGACAATAAAAGGGCACACATTGCCCAAGGCAGGAGGGACCACCCTTTTAACACCCTTAACATTCCTAAGTGCAGGTCTAGAAATAGAAGCTATAGATAATCACTTATTGCTTAAGGCTAGTTACACCCTACGTGGGGGTCCTGGGTCCTGGGTCCACTCTGTACTTGGTTAACACTCTAAATGTTGTGATTGGGTCACTGTACCTGTGTCACAATTTCCTGTAACTCCCCCTTCCCAAACCCATAAAGGCCCTACCCCGCCCCTTTGTCGGGGCTCTCAGCATGGATCCACTGTGCTGGTGAGGTCTGTGAGACAGAGTTTAGGTCCAGCGAGCCTAAACCCGTAATAAAGCCCTTTGCTTTTGCATGCGTGACAGTCTCCCTGGTGGTCTCTGGTTTTTGGGGTTGATATTGAAATCTTGGGCATAACAATACCAAACATAGCCTCACCTTTTCTGACAAAGACCCCAGAGTTAACATAAAATGTAAACACTTTTTCTTCCTTTCATTCTTGCAGAATTTTTGCCTCTCTTCATTACCACAGTCTCCTTTCAAATGTCTGCCTGAATCATTGGCATTTCGTGTAGATTAAAAGCTAAAGATAGGAGGCTATCCAACTTGCTCTGCAAAGCAGCAGAGTCCTGAGGGCCAAGGGTATGGATGAGATAAATGTAATTAAATCACAAGGGCAGTGATTTCCAGCCTACAGTCTTAGCTTGAGCTAGGCAGAGAGCCCGAGGCCAGACAGGCCTTGCTAGCAGAAGGGCAAGTGAAATGGAAATTTCAGCTCCCAAATACTGGAGGGAGGAGCTGTGAGATGGCTGTTGGCAGAGACAGGGAATCAGTCTCAAGGAGAAAGGGTGCTGGAAAACTACAACGCATACTCACATGCGTCTTTCCTAAATCTAATATTTACCTGCATTCCTGACTACCTGCTACACGCAGCACTGGGTAATTTTCACAGGCTGTCTTTATCCACCTATTTTACAGATGAAACAGCCAAGGTTCAGAGATCATTGCTTGCCCAAGATCACACAAAGAAGCAGAAATTGCATTCAGAGGTGGCATCTGTTGTTTGTAGTAACAGTTGTAGTGATCTGGGTCACAGGCATCGGAAAGACTAGGCGTGAAGGCGCTGAGCTAAGAAGAAACAGTCTGCTCCCAGATACTGCAGTTTTAGGGTGTTCCACCTGGTAGAACCGCATTTGCATTGAAAAGTCATTGGAGTAAAGAGATTAATGCTCTAAGAGATTTCATGTGGGTAATTCATTGCGACAGAAACAACTTGCTTGGTCCTTGGTGGCTACAGGCTTAGCACTTCTTACTTTTCCTCCGGGAATTAGAAATTGGCATCATTGTACAGAAAGGAATGCAGACTTGCCGGCAGGGAGAAGGTCCAGGATCTCAGATGCGTGATGAAAACAAACAGGTTGTGTAATTGCTGCACATCTGTGAGAGAAACTTTTAAAACAGAACTTTTTTCTGAATAATTAATCTTATCTCTTGATTTAGTCCCTCATTTTTTAGTAATGAATATTTATGTCTCGTTGCTATTTTGCTTACTGACTGCAAATTTACAGTCACTTTTTGCGAGAGGAGCCGTGAGGCTGATGGCTAAAAAGCTGCAATATTCAGGCTGAAAACGTTTAAACTCAGCCACAATTAAAGCTCTGAAGCATTCGGGCTCCCTGTCAGAAGTATTCCAGATTTTATAGTCTCTAGAAAAAGAGAAAACCTTGGTGTCTGCGGGACTTGCGGAAGTCGATTGGGCATTGACAAGATTTTCCTACTGAGATTGTGCCTTAATTAGTAAATACAATCAGAAGGGTAGAGAAGTTAGGCCTTTTGAATGTGGGCCATGTAGTACAGAAACACCAGGAATCAATGACTAAAAAGTGTGGATTTAGCTTTTACTGTTAATTTTTAAAATTTATTTTATTAAACAATTTTTAATAAGCCAGACAAAAAAGGACAAATGCTGAATGTTTCCACGTACATGAAGTATGTAGAATAGGCAAACCCAAGAGAAAGAGAAAGTAGGATTGTGGTTGTCAAAGTCTGGAGGAGAGAGAGATGGTAAGTTACTGCTTAATGGGTACAGTTTCAATGTAGGAAGGTTAAGAAGTTTTCAGGGTGGATGGTGGTAATGGTTGGACAGTGTGAATATATTTCCTGCCCCTTAACTGTATGTGTAGAAAATGGTTAAAGTGGTAAATTTCATGGTATAAATATTTCCCACAATAAAAAAAATCCTTAAGCCACCACAATAATGCCAACAATGCCTACCTGTATTGACTCTTTTCCTGGGCAATGTGCTAAATGCTCTTCCTGTGCATTCTCCTATTTAACCCCGAGGATAAATACCAAAGAGAATGAGATAAAAAGTTTAAGTCATCGGTCTCAGTTTCACACAAATAGCAAGTGGTAGAGCAGGGTTGAACCTGGGTCTATTTACAAAGCCCTTGCTGTAGGGGAGCCTGGGTGGCTCAGTCAGTTAGGTGTCCGACCTCAGCTCAGGTCATAATCTTGCAATTTCGTGAGTTGGAGCACTGTGTTGGGCTCTGTGCTGACAGCTCAGAGCCTGGAGCCTGCTGCAGATTCTTTCTCCCTCTCTCCCTCTACCTCTCCCCACTCATGATCTGTGTCTCTCTCTCAAAAATAAACAAACATTAAAAAATTAAAAAAAAAAAAAAAGCTGGGACACCTGGGTGGCTCAGTGGGCTAAGTGTCTAACTTTGGCTCAGGTCATAATCTCACAGTCCTTGGGTTCAAGCCCTGCATTGGGTTCTGTGCTGGTAGCACAGAGTCTGGAGCCTGCTTCAGATTCTGTGTTTTCCTCTCTCTCTCTGCCCCTCCCCCGCTTGTGCTCTGTCTCTATCTCAAAAATAAACCAAAAAAGTTTTTTTAAATAAAAAAACAAATCCCAGGCTATACCTATATCATTATACATATGTTAATATTTATATATACTATTAAAATATATTTAGGACTTTAGAGAACTTTTTAAAGTTTACATAATATGTTCACATTTAATAAATATTTTCACATCACACCAAAAGCAAGTTTTAAACAAAAACAAACACCGAGGCTCAATGTTATAATGCTAAAAAATGGCTTTATAATCAGCTGATGCTTTTGTAACTTTCCTCCATCTATAGAATCTCAAACACACAGCAAAGGCAATGTGAGCCTCAGCATCTTTCTGACAGTAATTTTGTAATTTTGACAGTAAGAGGAGGGGGAACATGAATTACTCCCTTTCCCTTTGTACCACACCGTTGCTTCACTTGATGGCCTCTGTATGCTTTCTAGAATGGACTTCTGTTACTTTGTATTGTTTTTGCCCTCATATCTCATGCTACTTTCAAAACTGTCCCCGCCTCTCCCCTGGGTGGTCCATCAGGGGCTCCACTTGCTCTAGGCTCACAGAGGTAGGAAAGTGACCACAGCGGGAACAGCGTCATTTGGGAGAAGTGAATGTTAACTTTGTTGTCACGTAGAGAAAGCCTGCCTTCACGAAGATGAGGCCAGTATCTAGAAAATCAGAGCCAAGAAATAAAGAGTCTTATTGACACTGTTTAAAAATTTCTGGTCTTTTTCCAGGAATGGCTGACATACAATGGGCATTCTGTTATATTTTCCTTGAAATAACATGTCATCTGACCAATTTATGAGAACACCAAGATCTTGATTTCTGAAATGCGGCCTGAGCACATTCTCTTCTTCTACTCATCCAGTTCATTCATTCAGTGAAGATCTTCTGTGTGGCAGGTGAGAAAGAAACCTGAACAGGTAACTGTCAGGATCTGTGGTGAATGTAACAGCAGAAACAGACCCAGAGCATTAATGGGAGCACAAGGGAAGCCTTCTAATTCTGTGGGGAGAACACTCCAGTTTGGAAGTGAAGGGGGGTCAGATTTGGTGGGTTCAGGAACATCAAAGTGGACTGTGTCGCCTTTGTCACCAGCCTTTTTCCTCCTGTGAAACTGGTCATCCCAGTAATGTGATGTAAATCTTAAATTTATCCTTATCTTAGAGCGAATGTCTCTTTCACCTCTAAGGCTACGCATAGATGTCTCCAACTGAAAACTTCTAGTCCTAATCTTTTCACATGACCCCCCACAAACATTTTTGATTGCTTTCATGAGATTGCCACTTGAATCTCTTCTTGGTTACTTCAGATCTACATGTTCTCCAAAGAATTCATCATCTTCACCCCAAACACACTCTACCCTCTCCTCTTCCTGGTAATACTTTCCTTGACAGTGGCCCGTTACCACGGAATTAGCGATGCTTGCAACTTCACAGCCACCTTTGTTTCCTCCTCCCTGGTATTTTGCATGGAATCAGTTATCCAGACCAGACGACAAAGAGTCAAAGCTACAAAGATGGCCCCCACCACATTACTAAACAGGATTGGACATGTGTAAATGGGCAATCATTTAGTGGCTATTGCAATCAAGAGGAAATGATTTTTTTTTTCCCTCTTTGACCACTCTGCAACATGTTTATCTTTACCTGAAAACTTCTTGAGGTAAAATATGGAAAACCACAAACCACACTTCCAGATGAGGTTCCATGATTAATGCATTGTGAACACATCATTTTAAACACAATGACTATATTTGAGTGCATGTGTCTATATTTTAAGCCAGCTGGGATTATCAGTTGGGTTCATTCTGAGCTGTTTCTAAGGTTCCCAGGGATTCTAAACTATTTTTGTCTTTATTTCATTCTGGTACTGAAGTGATGTGAAGTCTCCAAAGTCACTTTAGCTGCTACACAAGAGCTCTTATGCAAGAACATACCTATTCTCTTCCTCCTGTTTTTCTAAACCTGCAAACACCCTTTCTGCTGAAAGCATTCCCCTATTAACCTTATGTACGCTTATGGTATGTGTTTTGTCATACCTCAACATTCAAGGTGAAATATTTGTCAATTCGATTGCAGGCAGCCCAAATAAACAGTCAAAAATGCATTATCAATAATAATTAAAGTCAGCTTTAATGATGTTAGGACTTCTTGGGAGCTCTAGTCAGGGTTAATGTTGCCAGGAAAGAACAATTAATACAAATTATAACAAAATATCAATGGAAGAAATGATTAGCCTTTGCTCTCAAACCTTTTTCATTTGTAACAGTTGGACAGGAAGCAACATAAAGTAGGATTATGTAAAGTGCACATGTGATCTCTTGTCAAAAGACCGCTAAATCCGAAACTTTATCTTAATGTCATTACACAGTAGGAAACATAGTTAATATATTTAACTCTGAATGTTTACTTTGTTCTAGGGTGATGTACTTGTCAAATACTTTCACACTATGGCAGACATTTTAGTGACTTTTTAAAATGTATTCATCTTTGGCTATATTGCCAATAGACCTGCCCAGTTATACGGATAATGATGACAATTGAAAACAATCATCTTTGAGCAGCGCTGTGTAAGTGGATGAAGATGCTAACAGCCATGAGAACAGAATGGGGTGTTGGTCTACAGGTCCTTCCAGCACCCCAGGAGACCCATATCTGTGCACAACTCTAGTCTAGGAAATGGGAAGGCAAGATAGTATACTGGTCTTAATTTCAGCTCTGAAATCAAACTGTCTTCTCAAGCACTTCCTAGCTATGAGAGCTCTTTGCTCTTCAGTGTCCTCCTCCATAAAGGAGGCTAATAAATTCTACCTCACAGTTTCAATGATCCCTGTAAAGTGCTTAAAATTGTGCCGGGTACTCAGTAGGAGCTCAAAAACTGTTAGCTGTTACCCTGGGACTATCCAGAGGAGGAAGCCAGATATATGGAATAAAGAAGTACAGGAACTTCCCAGGAGATGGGTGGGTCACTAGAGAAAATGCTACATTGTTACCATGGAAATGTCCCTACTCGGCTCCTAAGAACAGTATCATAGCTAAAATGAGTGTGGTGTACATTTTTCCAAAGAGTAATTCCAGATACATAATAGAATTCAATGGGAAAATAGGATCTAACTTACAGGATTTACAGTATAGCCTCTAGTTCAGAAATGAATCTATTCTGTGAAGTAAATATCATTTGAATTAGTTATTTTGACCATAACAGTATTTTCATATTAAGATTATAAGATAATTTGGGCTTTGGACTATAACTTAATGTAAAAATTTTATAAATCTGAATGTGAATTTAATGAAGTTAAGAAATAAATTTACTTATCTGGAACAAGGCTGTAATATATGAACTAAACAGAGCTTGTTAATATAAAGGGGGATAATACTTAAATAGGATTTAATTCTCAGACTTTGTATCTCTACTTTATTCATATAATTAGCATCTCATTTAGTCAATTCATGCATTCTGTGGGTGAAGGGCAAATTTAGTTAGTACTTTATTTCCCAATAGATAAAATTAGAACATATAATCCATATCTGAAATCTGTTGAGAATTACTTTGAGTTCTTTATATCTTCCCTATGGAGATTTTGCTACAAAGAAATCTTTTTATAAAATAACATAATAATTCTACTGTGGGATAATACACATTTCAAGAAGCACAAAAAAGAAAATCCAAGATGAACAAATGTCAATATTAATTTATAATGGCACGAGGGTCAAAATACTAGAATACATTTATTGTCATTATTTTGAGTGATAGTAATAAGTATATGAATCTGAAGTAAGAGCTATCACATGACATGTTAAATAGGAATTGTTCAAATGTGCTCTGTGTCACAGACATTTTAGTAACATTTTTTTTTAATGTGCTCATATTGGCTACATTGCCAATACACCTGCCCAGTTGTATGGGCAATGATAATAATATTCACCTCATATAGGCAACTCTTTTACCTGGAAACATAAATGCTTTGCCATAATTTTAATCACAACTTACAGACAAACCATAGAAATCATGAAATAGTATTTTTACGCTTAGGAAAATAAAGAATTTATTTTTAACTGAGTAATGTTAAACCATAAAACTTTCTTCTTCCACTGATTAGCATACATATCAAAAAGCTTTAAAACTCAAAGGAAAATAAGAACACTTTTAGGAGCACCTGGGTGGCTCAGCTGGTTAAGCGTCTGACTCTTGGTTTTTGCTCAGGTCATGATCCCATGACTTTGTGGGTTTGAGCCCCCTACTGGCCTCTGTGCTGGCAGTGCAGAGCCTGCTTGGGATTCTTTCTCTCCCTCTCTAGCTGCCCTTCCCCCCACTCGTGCTGTCTCTGTCTCTCTCAAATAAATAAACTTAAAATTAAAAAAAACCACTTTTAGAACAAAGCAAATCAACCATAGTGACAAAAGTTCAATGAAGAACATTGTTTGCCTTTCATTAATCTCTATTATCAGAGGGAAAATGGTAAATTTGATAGCTTATTTTATTACAAATGTAGACAGATATTAAATCATCAACATAATCTATATAAACTATTATGTGCCATTACCATACTCAGAAATCAGTTAGGTAATTTCAATACTTTTGACTATTTAGAACTCAGTATAGATTCTGGTTCCACAAAGAATGCTTACAGTTTTAAAACATTGTTTTGAGAGAATGATATTTGCAGACCAGTTGATTTATGTTCTTATTTCTAAAAATCTGCATCTACCTACCTAAAATAAATTCTCACTCCCCTCCTTTTACAAAATAAGCCTTACCAACTTGTTTTTACTGTAGAGGCCTCGATGTCATGGAGATTAGGAAATACACCAAGTAAGATGTTTATACATTTTATTTTATATTTTTATCGATAGCCATGATTTCAGAGCTTTGGAAACAAGAGGAAAATATTTGCAAATTATAGATTACATAGAAATAACTTACATGTGGTTTTCAGTAGTGATAACACTGATTCGGATTGGTTGGTATAGCACTATAGGATGCAAGAGATGTAATCAAGTATTGAAATAATTTTGATGCCAGAATATTTGGTTGCTACCTTAGGGGAGCCCCATTTTAATTGTGAACAAATAAATTTTTGATGTTACCAATAATGCATATCTATTATTTAAAAAAAAACAAACTAGGAAATAAATGTTTGAGTCTTAGCCCTGTCATTTATACATTCCATAACCTAGGGCACATTTAAAAAATTTTTTAATGTTTATTTTATTTTGAGAGAGATAGAGCATGACTGGGGGAGAAGCAGAGAGAGGGAGACATAGAATCAGAAACAGGCTCCAGGCTCACAGCTGTCAGCACAGAGCCCTACGTGAGGCTTGAGCCCATGCACTGTGAGATCATGACCTGAGCCAAAGTTGGACACTTAACCAACTGAGCCAGCCAGGTGCCCCCCATGACTTTGGGCAAATTACTTTAACCTCTCAGTGCTAATCTGTAAAATGTAGATAATGATAGCACTTACCTCTTAGAGTTGTTGTGTGATTACATAAATTGATATAGTTAAAACACTTAGAACCTTGTCTAGCATATAATAGGCACTCAACCAAGATTAGCTGTTATTGTTTTTACTAAAGTGTATATTTTCCTCCAACATTGCATACATTTGATGTTATCATGTGTGTGTGTGTTTTATTTTATAGAAAGAGAATGCATAAGCAGGGGAAAGGGGCAGAGGGAGAGAGAGAGAATCTTAAGCAGGCTCCCCATTCAGCACAGAGCCCAACTTGGGGCCCCATCCCATCAGCCTGGAATCATGACTTGAGCTGAAACTAAATCGAATGCCCAACTAACTTAGCCACCCAGTGCCCTTTTTGGTGTGTTTTTAAGCTTTGGTGGTTTAACAGAATCATATCATTGTCATCTTCATTTACACTTCCTTAATTATTAGTAAGACTGAATTCATTTCTAATTATTTACAATCTGGATGAATTTCCAGAAAATTATACTGCGTAAAAAAAAAGCCAGTTCCAAAAAATTACATACTATGACTCCATTTCTATTAGCAATTTGGAAACGACAAAGTTGTAGTAATAGAGACCAGATTAATCCTTGCCAGGATTACATCCGGGGTAGGGGCAAGAGGGAATGTTGCTATCAAAGGGCAAAATGAGGGACCTTGTGATAGAACTCATTTACATCCGGACTGCATCAATACGAATACCCTGGCTGTGATCCTGTACTAGTAGTTTTGCAAGATGCTACCACTGGGAGAGACTGAGTCAAGGAAACCTGGGATCTCTATTATTTCTTACAACTAGATAAAAATCTTTAATTAAAATTTTAGATATGTGTAAATCATCAATAAAATGAAAACAGA
Source organism: Suricata suricatta (assembly GCF_006229205.1). Lineage (NCBI taxonomy): Eukaryota > Metazoa > Chordata > Mammalia > Carnivora > Herpestidae > Suricata > Suricata suricatta. The sequence goes on from NC_043714.1 coordinate 35,514,502, forward strand.
TTGGGAAAAATACTTCTACAAATATCAAAGGGTTAAGATTTTGCAATTGCATGTCAATGACAGTGAGGTGACAGAGAATGTCCTCAGCAAAGGACACAAATAGGCAATTCACTCCTATTTCTCTCTCTCCCTGCCTCTCTCACAACATAAATACAATAGTCAAGAAATTACTCCATTTTTATGAAATATGAAAATTTCTCGCTTAAATGTAGATTTTAAATATACAAACATTTGAATTACTTAGAGTAAAGCAAGAAAATAAATTTCTAAACCTAATGACCATTTATTTCCGTTATACTGAGCTATATAATAGCCCTTAATGAATTTTTTAAATCTTCAGAAAGTTTTTATTAAATTCACAAGAAATTAAATGTTGTTTTAAGTAGTCCAGAAAAAGAAAGATCCTCTGGTATAGCATAATTGTATTATATTGTAATCCCTGGCTTTTATATAACATATAAAAAGTGAAAAATGACTAAGGGCCAACATTTTTGGAATATTTATTAAATCCAATAATGTAAGCAAGTCATAACCTTGCTACACAATCTACATGAGGTTATTATACTTTGACTATTCACTAAGTCAACAAATATTTCTAAAGCATCTACCAGGGGCAGGGCACTATTCTATGTGCCGGCAATGCAGTAATGAACCAGGCAGAGAAGAGAGATAGATGGCTCTGAAGAGAGAGTGAAGTAAGAGAACTGCGTCCCTCAATAAGCATCTCTAAGACTTCATGAAACATGTTATCTCCATGTATCTGCTTCAGCTGAGTCCTAGCCAGGGTCCTTGGTCAACTCTGGGAAAAAGGAGAGAAGTAATTGTGTATAGACTGGTGACATGGAAGAAAGACTGTCCAGGCGGCTCCTTCTTTTGCTCTGTGCAATGGCAAATAGCATTCAAGTAACTCAACAAACTTCTACTACTGATTCTACTATTAACACTTTAGAAGTTAGGAGCAAAGAGCTCTAGCTAGGCTTGTTGATAAATGTGAGAAGGACAGAGAATAGGAACCTGGGGGAAAGCCAGAGCCAAAGTCCATTTAGTGAAGCTTCTCCCTAGTGAATGGCAGAGCTGAGACAGAGCTCTTCCGTTAAACACACAGATTAAGTGAAATGCTGTAAGTTGCTCAACATCAGCTCTCTTAGGAGCTCTCAAGGCAATCTTGAGTAGGGATTATACAAAATATACACCTTACAGACCCTGGAACGGATGTCTTATCACTATGAGTATTTGTGACACCTTCCGAGAAATCCTCTCACCAGGTGCGCCTGTGGGGCTCAGCTGGTTGAGCATCTGGGTTCAAGCCCTGCCAGGCTCTGCATGGATAGCATGAAGTCTGCTTGGGATTCTCACTCTCCCTCTCTCTCTGCCCCTTCTCCACTTGTGCAAATGCTCTCTCAAAGTAAATAAATAATTTTTTAAAAAATCCCCTCATTGAAATGTCATCAAGATCACCCCCCTCCCTTTTTTTCACTCCTAAGAAATTGTTTTCCTGCCTTAGTTTTGTTTTTGCTTTTCTATTCACCTATTACTGGGGTACCCCAAAAGAGCTCCCACCTATCTTTATCTATAGAATATTGGCTATTTTTATTGAATTTGGGTAAGAGCAAAGATATAAAAATATATAAAATCAATCTACGTATGTTTATATCTTTCAGACACACATCAGAGTTAAATTTTTTTTTCTTGGAGACAGCACCAACGGGGAAGGGGCAGAGGGACAGGGAGAGAGAATCTTCAGCAGGTTCCACTCCAAGTCAGCACAAAGGCCGACACAGGGCTTCATATCAAGACCATGAGATCATGACCTGAGCCAACATCAAGAGTTGAAATGCTTAACTGACTGAGCCACCTAGGGGTCCTGGCCCAGAGGTACAAACTTTTAAATGAGAAGGTTTTCTGAAAGAATATGTAAGTAGCCTTACTTAAGCTAATTGTATTTAAGAAAACAGTCATGTACAATTCCCCTTGATGATAACAATGGTAGTGAATTGAAAAGGAGAATAGTCTTCTCTCTCTTACATACGTAGTAAGTCAACTAGTTATCTGTTTGCTAAACCTAGGAAGCTTCTAATGAGACCCAGGAGAAATACTAATTCCCAAAGTTCTTAACAAAGAGTGAGCCTAATACCAGTGCAAATTTAAAACCACCTTTAGAGTACAGCTTGTTTTCAGCCACTATTACAATGAAGGATGATGCTGGAAGGCAGGAAAGGCCGGCCCATGTAGCCTGAAGGAAAATTCTAGTAAGGGACGTTTCCTGAGGTAGGAGCTGACAAATCCAGGACTCCGGCCTGCCTTCCTTTTGGATAAATACACAGAATCCTACCAAAAGACTTGGACAGATGAGTAATTATTTAAATTTGTTTCATCATAATTGGTCTCCTTAGCTGCATTTCCTCTTCTAACTGACCTGTAAATGTTGGAGATCATCAGGGTTTAATTGAGGGACTTTATTTAATGTCTTTTCCATTCCTCCCATCCATCTTAATGGCTTTATATCCTGTTAACTACTAAAGTCATATCTCTGTTGCAGGCGTCTAAGTCCCAGACCCATATAACCAACTACCTACTAATACCAGGCTTCTTCATTATAACATATCTAAAAGCCAACGCTTGAGTTTCTTCCCAAACCTATTATTCCCTCAATCTTCCTTGCTACACTGAGTAGCTAGCCTCCACTCCATTGCTAAAGACAAAAAATAAACAAAAAATTATCTTTAAATCCCCTTTTCTTACCCCCCATACCCAATTCATTAATGAGCCCAGTTAATTCTATCACTTAAATCTACCTTGAATCTCTCTTTGCTTACCAAACCTGCTGGCCCACTCATTCTTAACTGGATATCTGCAATAGCCTTCCAACTTGTTCCAGACTTTCCTTCTTGGCCCCTCTCCATCCTTCATATTCCATATTTACTTTTTGAAAGATGAGATTTTCAAATTTACAGGCAAGTTTCAGGATCAGTGCAAAGATCTTTATCTTTCTGAGCCCATCTTTCAGAATGATGACCCATTCATTATCCCTGCAATGTCCAGTGAGCATTTCCTCCCAGGCCATCCAGATGGCTGTCACTATCTAACACAAAGAACCAGTTCAAGTTTTCCAATTATCTTAGTAATAGCTTCCGTAACAATTCAATACTGGATCACACATTGCATTAAGTTATCTCGTCTCTTATTCCTTCAACCTGGAACAGTTTTTCAGTCATTTTCTATCACAATCTTGACAGCTTTTGAGACTATAGGCCAATTGCTTTTACAAGGTACCTCAGTTTGGGTTTGTCTGGCATTTCCTCATTAAGAGGGTAACATCGTGTGTTTTTGGCAGAAATATCACAGAAGTGTATTTTTGTCCCCTCACTGCATCACAGCAGATTGTATAGGTCTGTATGCTACAGATCCTAGCAGCCATGTGGTGGGAAGGAAAGACAATCAGGTTCAGTGTCCCCAGAATCTGTTCCAATCTGTCCTAAGAAACAGATGCACGTTGAACTAAACACAAGAGATTTCCTGGGAGAAAAGACCTGTGAAGAATAAAGGGGAGGAAGCAGGTATTGGCAGAAAGGGCCTTTTGACCAAGACTCGGGACTAACACCTGTGAAAGGAGAGAAGGCGGACCTCAGACTGCAGTTCAGTCCTGAGAAAGCCTCAGCCAGACTGATGGAGTGTTTCTAAGAAAATGCCTCCTTTCAAAGGAATCCCACCCCAGGCAGGAATGGACAGGTCAAGCATCCCCACCTGGCCCAGTGACTGGCTGGGAGAAGTGGACCTCCGCGTTCATTGGCTCACATCTAGTGCTTCCTTTCTACCAAGTGGCTGTCCCATCTCCACGGTGGGTGTAAGCCTTAACTTGCGCAGCCAGTCCCCTACGGCAGTGTGCACTTTGTTTCCAGTTGTTTGACACTAAGAACAATGCTGCAATTAACATGAGACCTCAGAAGTGCCAGGGATGGAATGTGAAGCAGGTGAGTGGAGAATTCCTCGGAGAAGTTTGCAGGAAGCTTCTCTGGGTATGGTCTTCCTGAACCTTCTCCTTCTCACTCAACAGGAAACTTTCAGGCCACTTAGTTGCTCTCAGCCCGTTGGAGGCCGCGGAGAGTGGACATAGTTTGGGGGGCCCATATCAAACTTTCATTCAGAAAGCCCACGAATTTCAAAGTGAGTCTCCCCAAGGTCTGCAGCTCTCTGTTCTTTCTTCCCAGTGGAGAAAGCCCTGCTCTGGTTTTCTCTGCCAAGACCCCCACCAGAAAGCAAGCCTCATCTGTGCCCAGCAGTCTACAGATCCTAGGAGCCATGTGGCGGGAAGGAAAGACAATCTCAGGTTCAGTGTCCCCGGAATCTGTTCCAAGTCCATCTAATAATTTAATGCACTGTTATGAAAATTACCTAGAATGTGAATTCCAAGCAAAGCTGTTCTTTTGTAAGTTTGAAGTAGAAATGTGATGACACAAAACCAGTTAATTAACTTAAAATCAGAGTAATGAACTGAAAAAACTTAATGGAAAATCACTCAGCTCCCTGCCCTCCTTGCTGAGGTCAACTTAGTGCAGGACTGTGAAAGATAAGGAGTACAGAACAGGTCATGCTTCAAAACATTTCTACTGAAAATGTCTTTATAACTAATAATGACAGAACCAAAGAATTCCCTCCTGGCGTTACTACATACAGTAGTCATGGATTCTATGCACTCTAGGATAATACAGTTACATCACAACATACCACTCTAATTATATACCTACTGTAAGAATTTTATAAATTTCAAATTATTCCTTTTTGGTTCAATGCTTACTCTACTGTTTTCTATTTAACTTCTCTGCATATTTTGTGATTTTTAAGTCTTTCACTCAGCAGATTACCTTACAGAGTATTCGTCAAAGAGTAGGATCAGTAATTACTCAGTTTGGATAATCAACTTTGTTGAAACATGGCAGAATGATTAAATACATAGGCTGTTTTAACACTACTATGCATTTAATGCTATCTCTAAACGTGTTCAGTACTGAAGTCTGAATACAGTATGCTGCGTACACATTTTCTCTGCAACGAGCGCTGACAGGTGCCCTCAGCCAAGGAGGGCACGCCTGGCAGAAAGTGCTACACAACCTTGGGTAATGAGCACATGCACTGCCAAACACGCTTATCCAGTGTGTGCTCCACTGCACCTCTCTACCTGAAAGTAGTCTGTAACATGTGGTGTCCCCTCTTTGGCCTACTTTGTGTTTTAGCAAGCAATTTTGACCAAAAATGGCCAATAAGGGCATATACATGACAGCATGGGACCTGCTACAAATAAGCAAGGACAAGTGGTACTCTAAGTGTGGAGATGCAGGTGTTATGACAGCAGGAATATGCCCTCAAGGAAACAGTCATGGAAGCAGGGTAAAGATCAACAGGAAATTATATTAGTCAAAGTCTTTTGACAGTGTGAAGGCATCATAAACATTCCTGCAGCCTGAAATGACTAATAATTATTTGAAGGCCACATAACAATTTCATGACTTAGGAGTATTAGGAGAAAAATAAAACAAAATGGAAGACCAAGTGCCAATGTTAGACATCAGAGTCATTTCTCCATGGGACCTCTGCTATACACCGTAACCACCCCGTCTTAGAAACATGTCCTCCCTTCCTCCTGACCTGCTCCCTCCCATGGCATATGTCTCTATATCCATCAAATTATAGAAAGAAAGAGAGAAGGAAGAAGGAATATAAAATATTACCTTTTATTTTCTCAGGCACACAAGTGATCTGGGATAGCAATTATTAAGAGATTTTAATGATTCACCTGTAGAATTATCTATTTTAAATCTTTAGCTACCATAGAAAATAGTTTGCAGCAATCACTTTGCGGTTCAGAAGTACCATGTTATAATTTAGTTGTGAAATAAATTAACAGTTTGTGTTCAATATGCAAGGTTATTAGAACTCCTGAGTTTCAAATATCCTGTGGAACACATGATTCCTCTCCCTTCTTTAAAGGCTTTTAAACTTAAAGAGATGACCATTAAAAAAAATTATATCCTAAATAGCTAATTCTAACAGAAATTAGCAACATCTAATCTGAAAACCAAATAGTGTTATTCTGACCATCATTCTGATACAGTGAGTGAGTGGCCTCTGTCTGATTTGATCACCAAAGTCATCAGCCTAGGTGTCACTATTCCTGAGGTCCTCATAAACTTTTCTTTTTCTCTGCAAATGCCACTTGCTTTTGAATAGCCAGGATTTACCATGCATCTAAGGATTTAGCTGTATCACCCTAGCACAAACCTAGCTACTTTCTCCAGCATTCTAAAGCTAGTCCCACAAAAACTGACGTAAGCAAGCCATGGCACCTTCCCCAAGAACAGTCCAAGTCAGCACTGCACATTAATATGCACGGAAATGCTGGGAAACGCTTGTAGCTATACCACAAAGCTCAGTTACAGCAAGGACAAGTAAGAGTAACTACTGAACTTAGCCTCTCAAGGAAGGAAATGTTTTACAGTCACATATTTGACCCTACCAAAGGAAAGACACCTTAGAGAGGTCTGCAGTTGGTTACAAAGTACATAAACCAGAACTATGAATAAACCCACACGGTCACTCTTGAACACAAACTCAAAACACACATTCTAAAGACAGAGATTTGGTTCTATTATTTTCATAACCCAAAGAGTACAGATTTTAACTTATTTCACAAATTGGATGATCAAATGAAAATGGACATGAAAGCACTTAGTAAATTATTATGTACATGTTTTTAAACAGAGGTGGTGTTTTAAAATAATTTACATGACAAAATTTGGCAGAGTACAAAAAATCATTAACAATCACCAAAAAGTATGGAAAACTAGGGGAAAGGCCCAAAGGATTAAAAATTGAGCATATCTTTCATCAGATTTAGAAATTATGTAGATTGTATGCTTTTTAAAAAATGTGCATAAAGCAACTTTATACTGCAGTTTGAGAAATCAAAAACATTTTATTTTATAAACATACACATTATATGACTGGAGACATTATCCGGGCAACATAAAAAGATCCTGTAGAAATTTGTTGCTGCCATGAAGCTGGATGCAGAGTTAAAGATGGAGTGAAGAAGGCATGGCAATGCTCTGTATGACTCCTAGGAACCATGTCTAAGCCCCAGCAACCAGGTTCAGCTAGCAAATAGCATGAATATGATGGATTCTTAGTACTTGGAGGCCAGAAATAATGAAGAAAAGGAAAACTGCAGCTTTAGATTAGATTTTAGAAATAGTAAATACATACTATTTTAAGTAAAAATGTATGAGTTTATTATATAAAATTATGACTGGCAGAATACAGAAAGTGTATTTCTCTTCTCCCTTTACATATTTAAGTATGAAGCAAAATGTAACAACTGGAAGAACTCAATACAAACTACCAAAAGGTATTCATTTGGTGAAATTTTTCAAGTTACAAAATACTAAGTAAATAAATGCACTTTAAAACACATGAAGTGTAACACAAGTATGAAAGTAGTGATCTTAAATGATTCCTTTAACAAAAACTAACACACAAGAAGCACAAGAAAAATATTGTCAAGTTAGACAGAAAAGAATAAATCAAGCGTATTGTTCACCAAGATTATTAAATTATTAAAAAAATAAAAACACCTAAACAAGTAATTAGGATTTAAAAAAGAATAAGAATATTCTAGTACTATATATTTTTTCTACCAATGAAAGAAAGACTGGAGGCCAATTAAGTAATATAGACCTAGGTGCCTCTAAGATCATTTATTTGCACTGAGGTCTTGGTATGAACATATAAATGATACCCAAAGGTGGGAAAATTCATGCATTATAAAGGAAATAAAACAACTATGACTGTAATAGGGCAAAAAAACGTATGCATTAAAATGACTAAATGCAATGTGTCCTCTAGCATAAGCCTAGAATAACCTGCTCCCAAAGAACTCTTTTGCACTTTAGTAAATCAGGGCAAAGGTGTTACCCTGATGAAAAGGCAAATGGGAGGTTTCTGATAAGGTAGACTCTTCATAGTCAAAAAAGACACAAACCAGAAAATGTGCATTCAGGTCTATAATCAGGGTGGTAAAAAACTAATCATTAGTTTACAATTAAACCATTTTAAAAACATAAGATGATAAGTGGATATTACATATGTCATATGGATCATATGCCAAATTACTGTATGCTATACTCCTAAGTGCTATTAATAAATACACTCAATTAATGCTACAAGAATTGAGACTTAATTTCACATTTCAGAATTCCTGAGTCTTATCAGAGAAAAACAAGTACCAAAAAACAAACAAAACAAACCTACTTTATAGTAGGGCAAATCATACAAATTTGGGTATTAAGTCAATATTCTATCTATAGTTTTAAAGCTGAAGACTATGGGGACAAATATATATGTAATTCAGTGGAATTATAAACATGATTTTAAAGCTTGGTTTCTTAAAAAGGCGATTTGATCAAACAAGGCCACCTGAGTGACATCTTTAATGATGGAGAGCCCATCATTTTAAGAGAGTAGATCTTTATTTCAAAGCCTAATGATGAATAAAAAAGAAAAAGAAATTTATTTTACTAAGATTTTTCAGTAAGACTGCAATGGGACAGCCCTTTGATGAAAGATCTAATGAGCGTAAAGCCAATGTAATGGAATTAGAACATGAGTTCTAATTTGAGCCACAATCCATTAAATAATTTCCCTTTTGCCTTGCATATTACACAGTGAAAATAAAAAGGTATCTTAAGAGCACTTCAGTCCCACAATGTAGGATTTAAGCTTGTGTGAACAGGTGTAAATGGCCCTGCAATGATGTTGCAAAAATACATTCAACCAAAAGTTAATGTCTATTTTCTAACTAGTAAAGAAAAGGGAAGCAAAGTGGTCCCTCTTAAAATAACAAAACAAAACACTATCTTTTCTGGAAAGGACAAAGAACATCTAAATAACATCATACATTTAAAATTACATACTTCTACTCCTCATTATAAGTAGGGAAGATGCATACAACTACTCTGGGACTTTATAAATAAAGACACTAAGCAGAAAAATATTTGGGTTATTTCTTTGTTGTTCATGAGGAGCCAGAAAGAAAACAATTAAAAAAACGCTAAAGTGCAGACCTACAGGCCATTGCGGGCATAAACAACAATAAAGAGGCGCGGCCCAAATTTGCATCTACATTTACACTTTCACATCCAGAAAATGATTCTTCCTTTAAAAAATTGTGCAATTTAAAAACTAGTCAGTTCTGTTTGTGCCGTAATAAAATTAGAACTCGTCTCTGCCCACTAGTAAGGTGACCACTAGACCTTGGGCAGCACACTAGCTCTTGACAATCGTACATTTTGTGAGAGTCATACAATATTGATTCCACCTCCAGAAAATGTTAGGGTCCTCTTGTTGTAGAATGAAGAGCCACTGGCATTTGGTTGATTGCCTTTAGCCGGAGAGGTTTTCAGTTCCATTTCACAAGCTACAATAGCTGCATTCAATTCCACTTGAGCTCGATGAACTACATAAAACATGAGGCCTATACTTATAATAATCTGTGGATAAAAATAAAACATTACAGTTAATAATATTTTATATGGAAAAAAAGAAATAAATTCAATAAATATCTGGCTTAGAAATGTTTCAAACAGAGTGCTTCTCAAATATGGTCAGGTAAGATTTTCAAATGGGTTATACACAGTTTCCATTCATTCTTTTCCTGGTTGCTCCTACCGGGAGTGGAGGGCTGAAATCAAGAAGTAACCATCATAGGATATCAGGTTAGCACAAGGCAAGCATACAGCCTTTTTAGTCTATATAAATAATGTTTGCTTAGTAGAAGTCAAACTTGTCTCTTTGTACCAAACAGCTTCCTTCAAGGAATAATAAAAAAAAAGTCTAAAAATAGAGGCAACAGCTGGCTAAACTTTATTACTGGAATTAATATAATAACATATCTTTGCAGGACTAGAAATGTCCATAGGTATTCCTAAGCCCACTTGGAGAGAAGCACTACCACTTCCAAATGATCTAGCACAGCCAGAATTTAAAATATTATGAACCACTTTAAAAAAGTGAAATGCCAGTAAACTTCAAAAGAAATTAACAAGAGATCATGAACATGAAATTGTCTGTACTTAGGGAAAAACAACAACAAAGGAAAACATAATTATCAAGAAAAAAATGCCAAAGGGATATGAGAAAAAAGTGGTTAAGTCTTGACTTAACCACTCAGTGATGTGACTTCACATCACCATGTAGGCTTCTCCCACTGTCCAATAGGAACTTGTGGTCCGTCTTTATATGTTAATGTACCTTAACATTTTATATACAATTCATCAGAATGTCTAGGCAGTACATATCTTCTAAATGGTATTTACTCCAAACTTCGTTTGTAAATCAGTTCTTTAGAGTTTGGAGCAAATATTTTCAGGCAACAAGATTAGGACAGGTGATGTTTAATGTCCCAGGAAGGTCAAAGAAGTTCAAAGGCCACTCTAACCATAGTGACCCTAAAATATTAACATAATATAAAATAAAAGCCTATCCATAATTTTAAGTTTTGTGGATAAAGTATTCTAAAAGCACTGAGAGTCATGAGGGAAGTGTAGAGGCAGAGCATAGTGGGGGTGGGATAGTGAGAGGAACTTGGAATTCGTGCAAGGGGGACACTAGTAAATGGGTATCCAATGCTCAATACAATTCTTATTTTTATAAGTTTATTTATTTTGAGAGAGAGAGAGAGCGCGCACGCAAGGGCAGGGGAGGGGCAGAGAGAGGGAGGGAGGGAGAGAGAGAGGGAGTTGAAAGCAGGCTCTACACTGTGAGCATGAAGCCCAATGTGGGCTTGAACTAAGGAACCACAAGATCATGACTTGAGCCCAAGTCAGATGCTTAACCAACTGAGCCACCTAGGGCCCCATAATTCTGAGAAAATTAAATATTTTAAAGGTGGGCCTTCAAATGACTGTGTTTGCTCTCCTAAAAAGACAAGGCATACTAACTGATATGTAAGTTTGATACTTAATAGTGTTGTGATGACACCATGTAGAGCCATGGAAAACTAACTTGGGGAGGGTGTGGATGAGATGCTGAGCACTGCCTCAGACAAGCTGGACTTGAGGAGACTACTGGATATCCAAGGCAGTGCAGTGAGTGGGTCCAAAGCTTAGAAAGAAGGCTGAGCTGAAGATGTGTGTTTGGGAGCCTTCATGCAAATAAACATAATAGCCACCATACTAACTGGATTTCCAAGAAGAAAAGTTTTCAGAGTAAGAACACAAAGCTTAGGCTAGAACTTGAGGAATACCAATTGTAGAGTGAAAAGAAGAAGAAATGCTGATAAATGTACCAGCAAGTGGGAGAAAAAATCAAAAAGCTAAGGGAAAAAACTCTTAAAAAGAATCTTAGGTTGCTGAAAGTTCAAGCCAGATGACAACTGGAAAGTACATCTGATTTTGACAAAGTTAATAATGACAGCCAGAGAAAGTAGGCTTAGATCTGTGAAAAACTTTTTCATGTTCTCAGTGATGGTAAAATCTTTACATGGGATTTTCCCCAGATGCCTTGTAGACCCAAGGCCTGGCAATTTGTGCTGATTCTTTCCTGAACACACTACCTTACTCAAGTGTAAAAAAAAACAAACAAAAACTTGTTTTATAAAGCTTCCATAAGATCACAAAAGTATCAAATACAACAGGACCAGCCTTCTACAGAAAGGCGTCTCCTCCACTGTTGACTAGAGAGCAGGCTGACAGCAAGAGTGGAACATGAGACAGCAGATTTCTTGGGTGGAAATTGAGGGGTTTCCCACTTGAAGGCTTCTGATTTTTCTGTTAATCAAGAAAGGCAATCTGTTGAGAATGAAGTGGAAAATGGGGACAGGAGCCAAAATTGTGAGAAGTGAAGACAGGTTTGCAATGGTCATTGAGGAAATGGCGGGTAGGAAGACAGAGGAAACAGGCTCTGGGGAAATGTTGAGAAACCAGCAGGAGTTTTGCAACCATGAATTAAATATTACCAATCTGGTTGTATGACTTCCCCAAAACAACAGGTGCAAAACATATCAAAACTTGGACTCATCCAGGGTTTTGGCTGGTGGGTACCCAGAAAAAGACAGGGCATGGAGAGGAGTTAACTGAATTGCAAGACCAAGGAATCTTAAATTGGATTTTTGTACAAGAAACGGTTGTCCTTCCTCTGAACATCTATTTATTTTGTATTGCTTTAGTTTTACAGACACTCTGGATTCTATTTAGGTGGCTATAAGGCTCAGAGGCAAATGTGTGGCTTATTTCTAGCAAATATGAGAAACCTCGTGAACACATATTCTACTAACTTAACCTAAGCTTCACCCTTAGTTCCTATGTTAGTTTCCCTCTTCAAGAGGACTTCTTTTCCTCTCTTGTTTTATTCTGTGTATCTTTAGTAAGCTGAATTAAATCCTTTCTGAAATATACTAAGCTATAAGGAACATCAACAAATAAATCCGAGGCATAGAAATGCCTTTACTTTTGTTGTGGTAGTTAACTGGTATTTTTATAAACATCTGGGCTAAAAAATAGTTGCCTTTTCCCCCCTCTTGTATCCTCAGCTTAAATTTATCAGTTCAAAGGGGTATGAAATCACTGGGAAAAAACCCAAGACCCTATATTTTTAGAAGCACTACTGACAAAATGCATGAACTATTTTGTTCTATTATAACTCCACTAATTATAGTTAAGTGATTTACTAAGATGTACAGAAACAAAGTATCAAATAATGAAAATCTTATGAAAATTACTGATAATGACCAATTCTAATTACTTAAACATAATGTAATTGGAAAAAAGTATTTCAAATGGGTTAATCATTTTCAGAAAACTAAACATAAATATGTGCTTAAATGTATGCTAAAAAAATCTATCATTCAGGGGCATCTAGGTTGCTCATTTGGTTAAGCTTCAACTCTTGATTTCAGCTCAAGTCATGATCTCATGGTTCGTGAGTTTGAGCCCTGTATATAGGGCTCTGTGCTGACAGCATGGAGTCTGTTTGGGATTCTCTCTGGCTCTCCCGTTTGCAGGTGCTCTATTTCTCTCTCTTTCTTAAAATAAATAAATAAACTTTAAAAAAAATCTATCATTCATGGGGTGCCTGGGTGGCTCAGTTGGTTAAGAGTATCACTTCAACTCAGGTCATGACCTCACGGTTCATGAGTTCGAGCCCTGTGTCAGGTTCTGTGCTTACAGCTCAGAGTCTGGAGCCTGCTTCCAAGTCTGTGTCTCCTTCTCTCTCTGCCTCTCTCCCACTCACACTCTGTTTCTCTCTCTCTCAAAAATAAATAAACATTAAGAAAAAAAAATTTTTTAAATCTATCATTTAGGTTATTCAAAATAAATACACATACACACATATATATAATGTGTGTGTGTGTATATATATATATACACATATCTTTGTACAAAAAAATAAAAACAAAATGGATTCCCGAATAGCAAAAATATTATAAAATTTTTCTTAAAGGAATCCATTCAATTGATAAGCTTTATTTATAGTTCAATGTAAGTATTCCTGGGCTTACTTGTTTACTAAACTTATACTACATAAGCACAAAGAAAATCAACTCTGACTTTATCACAGTATTTTTAATACAATATAGTAACTTAAAAATTAAGAATAATGCTAAGTGCAAATTTATAATATGATATCATATATTTAATAACTACCAATTAAAACTAGCACGTGAAGAGACCAGGAAGATAAGTTGGCTGTCTCAGTGTTATCTGCTCAGTAAACTATCATCCTGGCTGTGAGCATGGTTCCTAGGGCCAACGGCCTGGGTTCGTGTCCTGGTCCTACCCCTTGCAGCTGAGACTTTACACCGATTACTATCCACTGGCGTGCTGTTAAACTAGCTCTTGGAGACCAGAGGTTGGAGTCTTGATTTGAGCGTCTGCTGTTTTCCATAGTATAAATATTCCTGCCTCTGCTGATGCCGCTGAAGAGTCGGAAGAGATGTACACAATTAGTTGGACATAAGAAAAGGATGTACCTCCTAGTGTTTTGGTAGGAATTAAATGACCTTAAATATGTGGCATATAAAGCTCTCAAAAGCTATTATCCGTGTCTTACTAAATCACCAAAAATTATGGTGATTTTGTATTTTGGTAAATCTCAGGAAGCAAATTATAGCACAACTACAGAAATGAATTTTGAACTCTTCCTGTTGCAACTTAAAGGCACTGATTGAATGTGTCTAAATTTTTTTTTAATCAGCCTTCTATATGGAATTGTATGCACCCTAAACTACATTACAATTTGCATGGCAATAATCCATTATGCCAATCTTATTTGAATTTGTAATGGAATACTTCAGACCCTTTCATAAAGCTATACTTTCTTAAAAAATATTTTGTTCTACATCAAATTGTACTGGGGAAAAATTACACTGCCAGTATAATACTTTTTATTTTTATTTATTTATTCTTAATATTTATTTTTGAGAGAGAGAGAGAAAGAAAAAGAGAGAGAACTGGGTGGGGCAGAGAGAGAGGGAGACACAGAATCTGAAGCAGGCTCCTAACTCCGAGCTGTCAGTACAGAACCCTACGTGGGGCTCAAACTCACGAACCACAAGATCATGACCTGAGCTAAAGTCGGACGCTTAACCAACTGAGCCACCCAAGTGCCTCAGTACAATACTTTTTAAAAATACCAAATTGGAGATTTCAATAATTTGAAGATAAACTAAGATAAAAACCCAACCCTCCCAAATCTCACTAAAATAATCTTCAGAAATGTAGTATTAACAACACTTCACAAAAACTCAAAAATAGAGTGATGACTTTGAAAATTACGGCAAAAAGAACCCTATTTTTGTCATTCCTTTTTGTTTTGTTTAAGAGAATTTTTAATAAGCATCAGTTCAGTTCTATATACTTCCATATATCCAGACAGTTAAAATGTAAATGTTGTAAAAATATGAAGTATAATTGAAAGAACAAGAAAAGAGATAAAAAGGAAAAATTCTCTTAAATTATTCTCAGTGAAATCCGTTAGGTTTAAATAAGCAATGCCATATGAAAAGAAAAAAAAAAAGAGACAGAAAGAACCCTTAGCCTTAAACTCACCTGTAAACAAAAAACAAAATATCCACTAACACTCTGTTCTGCAATGACATCTTCCATTGTCCGCAGGGTGGTACCCAAGTAAGAATTCAGAAGCTGGGTAGGAAGCAGTCCAACCGAAGATGCCATCAGATAGTTGGGTAAGGAGAGATCAGTAATCTAGAAGAGCAGATTAAAGGGAATGATTCATTATCAAGTAAAATTTCAGTTTTACATAAAACTGTGTGTACAAGTCTTGCTCATGGTTTTTCCTTGGGACTAGAAGGAGCTCGAATATTTTCATAAGCATTCTGATTTTTAAAAATGATTACAAAGGGAATATATGCAGGATGTAGATGCAGAATGAAGTTAAGAGTTTAAAGAAAAATTTTAATATTCTGCTTCTACCAGGAAAGATAACATTTGTGACAATCTTTTTCTTGGATGTAAATAAAATGTGCACACATATGGATCACTTTGTAAAACAGTTCCGTAGATCTTCCTCGTGTCATCAGCAATCTTCATAAGCAAGCTTCAAAGGCAGTGTGGTTACTAGGCTCCAACGCCAGATAACCCTATAATGGCATGTCAATGCTGAACTTTAATGAACTCTTTTCCTCTGAGAGGCAGTATTTTCATCTGTGACATGAGGGTAATAACATGGTTGTTTTCAGGATCAGAAATATTTGCACAGTCAGTAGCAAATGCCTAGCACATGACTGATGCCCAGAAAAGGTAGACATGATCATTACTATGCAATTATACTACCACTGTGTGGATGCAGTAGCAATTTAAGCATTCTTCTGCTATGGAATATTTAAATTACTTCCTTATTTGTTTGTATATATGTGATTATGTATTTATATTTTTGCTATTATAAATTTTAAAAAATACTCTGATGAAAACCTTTATATATTAAGCTGTGTGGGAATGTCTAAAATATGTCCTTTGGTATTCATCAAAAGATCGTTGTGTGATCTTTTCCCCTAGAATGTGGATTGGACCTGATGCTCACTCCTGGCAAACAGACTATGGCAGAAGTGAAGAGATGTAACTCTCAAGATTAGATTACAAAGTAAGAGAACTCCGGCTGTCTCTCTAGTAGGTGAGCCGTGCAGAGTGCCATGTGGCAAGAATCTAAGGTCTTCAGCCCATAGCAAGCCAAGGTCTGAGGCCTGCCAACAGCCACCCGAGTGAGCCTGGAAGCAGATTCTCCCCCGGCGGAGCCGTATTATGACTACAGTCCTGGCCGACACTTTGATTGCAGGCTTGTGAAAGGAACTTGAGTCAGAGGCACCCAGCTCTGCACAGAAATTCCCAACCTACAGAAACTATGAGATAATAAATGCTTATTTTTAAGTCAACCACTTCTGGAGTGTTACACAGGAAGAAATGACTAATACATTATGTATCTCCACTATTTAGAATAGATCACTAGGAGTAGAATTATTGGAGCTAATAATGAAACCTGTTTTCCAAAAAAGTTCACGCTGATTTATCTATCAATAAGTAATGCATGAGTATGCCTATTTCATCATACTCTTACCAACTTTAAGTATTAAATTTCAATCTTTCTCAGTTTGATGGGGTTAAAATGACATTTTATGATCATTTAACCTATACATATTAATTTATATTAATATTAGTTTTAAATATACATTTTTCTATTTGTATTTCTTTATGGCTTCCCTTGTCCATATTTGCCCATTTTTATTGGAATGTTAATTTTTTTATTTATTCATAAGAGTTCTTTATATATAAGGGCAACTTTTGTCTACTATATTTGGCAAACTTTTCCTCTAAAGTGTTCTTTATCTTTTAACTTTGTTTTGACATACAAATGTTTCATGATTTTTACATAAGCAAATAATCAAATATTGCCTATCTCTTCCTCTGACTTTTCCTTTTTATAATTTCACCTTTAGAAGGTCTTTTTAGATTTATTTCTTTACCTATATTTCTCTTCTGAGTCTATTTTCCTTTTTAACACTTACCACTTAACCCTTCTGGAATTTAACTAAAGGTGAAGATACAGCCTTATTCCTTCCCCAGTAGCCCGTTTTCCTAGAACTACTTATTGAATAACACTATCCACTGACATCTTAAATCATGTATTGAAACCAGGTTGTTGTAAAGACTGTCAGTTAATATCTGGATACAGAATTCCCTATCCTGCAAACCCTTCATTACACCTCTTTTTAAAACTGCCATAACTATTCATACTTATTCATTTTTACAGATAAATTTTAGGATTATTCTATCATTCAAATAGAAAAAAAATCAGCAAGTTTTATATTGGGAATGAGATAAATTTCTAAATTAATCTGAATAGAACTGAAATTCCTGTAATATTCAATATTCTTATCCAGAAATGTTTCTATAATTATTCAAAACCTTTTACAGCTCTTACTAAAGTTTGATAGTTTTATTAACATATATTATATATTTCTTATTCATTTACCTTTAAGCATTTGTGTTGTGGTTGGTACTGCTATTAATTTTGATAGTAACTTTTCTATAGTCCCATCTAGGTTTACTTGTATATAAGAAAGTTTTTGGCCATTTTACTAAACTTTTATTTGCTAATGTTAAGATCTAGTATTTTATTTAATTTTGTTTTTTAATTTTTTTAATGGTTATTTATTTTTAAGAGACAGACAGAGCATGAGTGGGGGAGGGGCAGAGAGAGAGGAAGACACAGAATCCAAAGCAGGCTCCAGGCTCTGAGCTGCCAGCTCAGAGCCCAATGCGGGGCTTGAATCCACAAACTGTGAGATCATAACTTGAGCTGAAGTCTGATGATTAACCAACTGAGCCACCCAGGTGCCCCCAGATTGGTATTTTAAAAGAGTAACCTACAGCTAGTCTAACTACAATCTAATCTTATCTAATAATCAAGTAAGTCCTATTTTCAGTAAAGCTACATTCATCTCTGCTCAGAGATGATTAACTGGAGACGTGCCACTGCTATTTGGAAAGAACACTACAGTGACTGGTCAACAATTCAACTAAACAATCATGGACTCCATGTTGCCCAGGACAAGATGTTCAGGTAGGTGCCTGTAAGGGACAGAAAGTAGGATCCAGCTCCTACCTCAAAGGGTTTACATACTGACAAGGACACATCCACTACCTCAGGAAGGGAGCCCTGAGAAGGGCTGTGTGTAGAGCATTAAAGAGTAAACAGGGATTAACACGAGCTGCAGGAAGAGGGGCCAAAGGGCAGCGATGTGAAAAAAGCAGCATTCAGAATGGACTCTGAAAGCTAACTATGCATTTGGCAAGCAGAGATAGGTGGGATGAGAAAGCTAAGGCGTGCTAAGAAGAGAATGAACAAGGACAATGTGGTACAGAAAGTACAGGATGGATCAGTGAAGTTGGCAGTGAGGCTTGGACTGTTTACAGAGCGCACGCAAGGGAGTTCGGTACAGGACAGATACGTGGGGTGATACTTGTTAGGGGTCTGGGGCGAAGAGAGAAATGGGTTTCTGCCCAGTAGAAAAGCACTGGGGAGTCTAGTCAAGGAATGATATGACTGGGGTGAAGAAAGGTTCCTCTGTCAGCCTGGTGTACTTCAGGAACAGAGACCTTTGTTTGGAATAAACATGTCAAATATATAAAACGAGTAAAAATGACAAAAAATGAATCATAAAAATTATGCTATTGAGGTTAATTACAAGACACTGCATGTTTTGGAAGCTGTCTTTTTTTTTTCTTTTATTTATTTATTTTGAGGGAAAGAGAGAAAGGCAGAGAGAGAACAAATCCCAAGCAGGCTGTGCACCATCAGTGCAGTCTGATGTGGGGCTCGAACTCACAGACCCATGAGACCATGACGGAGCTGAAAACAAGAGTCGGACACTTGACCAACTGAATCACGCAGGTGCCCTGGAATTTGTCTTTAACATAAACATTTCGGTTCCCAAAATGTCAGAATGCAAAGCTTCAGTCCGTAGTCTTTAAATGTAATAAAATTTCTCTAAGATGTAAAATTGACATACAGATATGACATCAGTATTATCCAAATGGCGATGGTAAGAATAGATCTCATAAATGTGAAACAACTCTGCAACTCAACTCTTTAACCAGCCCTTTGTCCAAAGCATATATTAAAGTTCATCAAACCCCTTTTCAACAAAACCTCATCCTGGGGAAAAAGCAAGTGTTATTGCTTTTATATATATGCCCCTTCTGAAAAGCAGTATATCCAAAGAAAGCAAAAAACTAATTTTAGCTAATTATTGCAAACAGTGATGCTGGAGTGTCAAATAATTTACCAAGAACAGCAACAGAATCACATACACACACAGGTTTTTAACTATTACTAACTTACTAAGTTAAGCAGGTTCCAGATTATTAAAATACAGCATTTCCTATATGCTAAGATCTTACTCAGAATCTGCATCTAGCTCCATTCTTTGAAAAACATAATAAATTGAGGATACTTGTTCCCAAAGAGACCTCTCCAAACTTCTCTTGCCAATAAGTGCTTATCCACCATCTTCTTAAAAATCTGTCTGTTTGCCTACTTGCCAGAAACACATTAAATGTGAGCCCAGAAGATACCCAGGGGATTCCTGCCTGCACTATCCTCGGGTCTTGGCTCAACGTAGTTCTCCTACTCCAAAGAACTTCTAAAATCTCAACTTAGGATGCCACTGTTGTCTTACTAGTCGGTTTCTATGATCATAAATACTCCAGTGAGAGTTTTAGGGGTGGTGAATGTGACTTGACTGCCACCCTCCCATGCTTTTAACAGTCTAGAAGCACCGTTAAAGTATATGCATTCCTGCGGGGCCTGAACTCGGGAACCCTCAGCTCAGGACCTGAGCCAAGGTCAAGAGTGAGATGCTTAACCAACTGAGCCACCCAGCAGACCCTATGCATTCTTATTCTCAAAGGTTCTGTGCTTTTACTTGGAGATGTAATTCACTTCTCTGGACCAGGAGGGGCTAATGTAGAACATTACCTTATACCAAATAGATCCTGAAAACAAAGAGCCCATCTGAGGAAGTGAATAAAAACAAACAAACAAACAAACAACAACAACAACAAACCAACAACAACAAACCAAGAGAGAAAGAGCAAGAGCTGACTTATGTTTGGGGCTGAAGGATCACTCCTTTGCTTGAGGAATCCGGGGCCTGCCGGCCTCTCAGGTACAACACAAAGCACCCTCTCCAGGCGACCCTGCCTCCAGCCTCTCCACTTTCTCAGTTTACAGCTCTTTATACAACGGTTTTACCAGCTTTAATTTAATCCACTAAGAAACTTTATCTAATTTTTGCACAGAATATCTTGACATAGATCTAATGAAGAATATAAAAGTGATCTGTGTTCAGAGAAACTCAAATTTTATCCACAGTTCTGTAAATCTAATATTAGTTTTAGTGCATTATGCTTTCCTGAAATTTCTTCGTTTATACCATAGGGAGGCTGTTTTATTGACAAGGTTGCATTTAGGTAAATTCCAATTAAAAACATATTTAATAATATTATACAGAAAAAAATCATGAATCACCAAAATAATTTTTAAGAAAGGAATGATCAAAGGAAATGAAAATGAGTACAGTTTGATCTTTTCATCTAATTACTGTTTATTAATAGGCTGTGTTTTATTACATATACATCCTCAATATACTTACTATCAGCATTTCAGAAACAGAAATGGCAACTACAGTTGACCCTTGAACAAGGGTTTGAACTGTGCAGGTCCACCTGTACCTGGACTTTTTCCAGTAAATACAATACAATACTATAAATGTATTTCTCTTTCTTATGATTTTCTTAATAACATTTTCTTTTCTCTACCTTACTTTATTGTAAGAATATAGTAGATAATACATTATTTGTATATAATAACATACAAAATATTTGTGAATTCGCTCCTTATGCTTCATGTCAACAGGAGACTATTAAGAGTTGTTTTTTGGGGAGTCAAGAAGTTATATATAGATTTTTGACTGAGTACAGGGTGGGGGATCAGTGCATTGTTTGAGGGTATTCACTTCCAGGAAAACGAAAATTTCAAAACCAGTTTAAGAAAAAATATTAACTGCCCATTCTCCCTTCCTTTCTCCTCCCTCCCCAAATACCTCTCCCTGTGTCCCCAATCTCACATCAGAAGTCAGTCACACAGCTCATTCCTCCCTCATTCCCAAATCCAATCATTTGCCCTGTCTTGTCAATTCTACTTTCTAAACACCTAAGAAATCCACTGTCTGTTATATTCCTATTCAATCTCCTCTCTCTAGTCTCCACACCCAGACTTAATGTGCACTCATCACCTCTGCTCATTCCTGCTGCAATCTTTCAAAAATGCAAATGTAGGGGCACCTGGGTGGCTCTGTCTGTTGAGCATCCAACCCTTAATTTTGGCTCAGGTCATAATCCCAGGGTCATAGGAACAGGTGAAGCCTGCTTGAATCTCAGTCTCTCTCTCTCTCTCTCTCTCTCTCTCTCTCTCACCCACCCCGCCCCTCTCTCTAGCTGCTCTTTCTTTCTTTAAAATAAAAAAATAAAATAACTTAAAAATAAACTTTAAAAATGCAAATCTAGTCCTGCTTTAACTCTTTCTGACTGCCATCAGAAAAAGGTTCAAGTTTTTCAACAGGTAAAGTGCTTCACGACCCAGCTGCTGATAATCTCGTTTCAAATAACATTATGTTCCAGGCACATCAAAATTCTCTTGTTCTTAGAACCCTCCTTGCTCTCTTTTCCTGTTGGGCCATTGCACATTGTTCCTTGTGGCGAGGAAATTCACATGCTTCCTCCACTCCTCTTACTTGGGCCAAAGTCCTAAACTGTCTTTCACTACTCAGTCATCAATGTCTTCTAGAAGACCTTCCCTGAGCTTCCAGGACTGCACTAGGAACAGCATTCAAGTTCTCTGACAGGACACTCTCACTCCCCAGTCCCCTTTACACTAGTGAGTACCTGACGATTTCACCTGTTTGCCCTTCACCCCTTTCGAAGACTATAAATTTTGTACAGAAAGGGACCTGTCTCTAGTCCTGTGTCTCTAATCTTTAGCATGATGCCTACTGTATATTAGGTGCCAAATATATGTTCATTGGATGTTAACTATATCAATATCAGAACTGTTTATACATGTGGAGACTTATAATCTGTCAGTTTACAAACAGGCTAGGATGCAAGTCCACTTGTAATCATCTGTTCTCAAATGGAGAGTACTTTCCTCTGTCCCCCAAAAGGAAATAATGATGTAAATGGAAATTATCAGCAAAATGTATGCCATAGTATACCTAGAATGCTACTTCTCCACTAGATTGCAAGCACCTTAAGGGATTTGGGATGAACTCTGCTTTATGTACTGCTATAACTTCAGCATCTAGACCGGCAGTGGGCACAGATTAGAGACTTACCAGTTACTTATTAAGTGAACACTGGATAAATACTGAAAGCATTTGCAGTAATCTTTGAGGTCAAACTAATGTCATGGCTAAGACCCTCTGGTTAAGTGGCAACTATGAAAGTACTGAGAAAAGTCTTGCTACTGGAAAGAGAAACCAAGGCAGGGGCTCTGAGAGACCGCCCCCGCCCCCCAACAGCTGAAGACGCTTTCAAGGTACAGGACAAAGATAGTCAGGTCAGTGAGTCTACCTACAATGCAGAGAACATCTTCACATACACAGACTTTTTCATTAGTTTGATGTCCCTAAAGTAGGAATTGTTTTTATTGGTTCCTAAATATTTTAGGAGTCGCCGATCCACTGGAGTATCTGATTAATACACACACACACACACACACTAAATAAACCCTTTCCTCAGGAAAAAAATACACCCATACGTTACTGCATATAATTTCTGGAACACAGTCAAAAAAGATCTTATTTATAGAGTTGAAAAACTATATAGGCTTATTATTTTTACTCACCAAACAAAAATTTGTCAAATGCCTTCTATACAGAAGACCCAGCTCTCAGCAGGGATTAAGGTACAAAGAGAGAAAACCATAGTTGACTATGTGGTCACTGCCACTCTGTGCCATACTTAATAACCACAATGTTCACTACATTCAGTAAGAGGTCAAAAAATTCATTTATAACATTTACTCACAATGTACTCACATTTACTCCACAAAATAAGGAAAGCACATGAACTCATCAATGCAAAGACTAGAAAAATAAACATTAAACTGTTTATGCTGTTTTCTTCTTTGCACTTAATCTACTTTTCAAATTTTACAACTAACACTGCTAAACAGACATTGTTGAAGTGTTTTAATGAGACTCATCTGCTTTTAAAGAAATGCTTTACCTAGGAAGGGGTAATAAGACATACAGTATGTGTTAAAAGATGCAGTAGGCTAGAGATACTGATTTGTGCATTGTAAGCACAAAAACCACAGAAGCTGATGAGGTAACTGAAGAAAAGCACAAAGAGAGACAAACAGTTTTGAGGAAGTAATGGCCACTATACTGTGTACTGTGTGGCCTAAGGGTGTGGGGTGAGGTGGCATCACGTTTGTCAACTTGGCCATCATATCTGACCCTTCAGAAATAGACCCCAAACTCCTTCAGAACACAGCTTGGTCTCATCTTCCTATTCCATCCATAGTGCACCACACTGGCAGTGAGTCAGTGTATTTTAACAGAAGAAAGGATCATCAGATACACTGGTCCAGGGACAAGTGTCATAACCCATCAGCTATATCCGACCCTGTGGTTATATCCATAATACAGACTACGAATTTCAGATAAAAAAAATTTTTATAAAACATACTATCACCAAACTGTTAAAGTAAAAAGTTACATTGAATTGTTGCTCAGAATATTTGCTTAAGAGCAAATTATATGAGACCCTGTCTAAACTCCCTCTTTACAAATAAGAAAATTGGTGGCCAGATCATTAAATGACTTCACCAAAGTCACGCAGGAGCTGAGAAAGAACTTCAGGTCCCCCAAGTGTCCACGAGGCTAAGACTTACCATAATTGTGGTCTTACAATCACTAGCCAAAAGCTTCTATTTAGTTGTAAAATAAATTTCAATTTGACTATAAACTAAATTACTAAAACTTTTCTTTTTCTTGATTACTCAGTGCAAACCTGAGGAAAATTCATGAGTTATATTTGCTTCAACTTCATCTTTAATCATCTTTTGCTATCGTTTAGTTAGTATACCAGTTTCATAGCTCCCTGCCCCTCCCCAAACCAACAAAGAATCTTTTTGTTGCTTGTTGCTAACCTAATAAGGGCTCATAAAAATAACCAAAGTAATTAACAATTTGAGAACACATAATTCTTTTTTTTTTATGTTTGTTTAAACATGAGCAAGCATTCGCGGGGGAAAGGCAGAGAGAAAGGGAGACGAGGACTCTGAAGCAGGCTCCAGGCTCTACACTGTCAGATGAGAACCCCACGTGGAGCTCAAACCCAGGAACACTGCGATCACCTCACCTGAGCCGAAGTCGGATGCTTAACCGACTGAGCCACCCAGGCGTCCCAGCGAAGGCCTAATTCTTTAAAGTGGTTCCAGTGAGAAGTAACCCAGGGTGATGGGTCAGGCGGTGCACTTTCAAATTTGCTCATTTCTATTTTATTTTCATTTTACCTACAATACCCATATATTTACTGCTTTTGTTTTCAAAAGGATAATTTTGTTAGGGGCACCTGGGTGATTCAGTCCGGTGAGCGGCGACTTTGGCTCGGATCATGATCTCATGGTTCATGAGGTTAAGCCCTGGATCCAGCTCTGCTCTGGCAGTGAAGCCTGCTTGGGATCCTCTCTCCCGCTTCTCTCTCTGCCCCTCCCCCACGTGTGTGTGTGTGTGTGTGTGTGTGTGTGTGTGTGTGTGTGTGTTAGCTCTCCAAATACACACACTAAAAAGAAGGAAGGAATGAAGGAAGGAAGAAAGGAAGGGAGGGAGGAGGGAGGAAGGAAGGAAAGCCACACTATTAAAGAAAAAAAAGATACTTTTGTTAAATACAAAGGTTAAGTAAGATACATAGGAGAGCCTAAGGGCCTCTTCCTACCTATGCAGGGGCTCAGGCCTAATGGGTGCTTTATTACAGTGACTAATTAAGCTCTAATGCAAACTTTTCCAATCAAGTGCCAGGCAAGAAATATTTTAGGCTTAGTAGGCCATAGGGTCTCGACTACAACTATGCCATTTTAGCTTAAAATGAGCCACAACCAATATAAATATGAATGATCATGGCTGTAGTCCAATAACACTATTTAGACACTGAAATTGAAATTTGATTTTCATGTACCCCTCACATGCAAAAAATATTCTTTTGACATTTTTTCCAATCATTTAAAAATGAAAAAAACTTTGGGGATTCTGGGTGGTTTAGTTAGTTAAGTGTTCGATTTCAGTTCAGGTCATGATTTCATGGTTCGTGAGTTCAAGCCCTGTGTCAGACTCCACACTGACAGTGCAAAGCCTGCTTGAGATTCTTTCTCTCCCCCAGTATCTCTGTCCCTCCCGCCTCCCACCCCCTCACTCATCCCCCCTGCTGCTCTGACAAATAAACTTAAAAAAAATGAAATAAACCTTTTTGGTTTGTATACCATACACTATCAGACAGCGGACCTCGCCAGGGACCCCGTGGCTGTAAAGTTCCGGGATGGTATCTAATGCAACTATCTAGAACCGTGCCCAGAGCTTGACACAGGGCACACCCTCCATAACATTTATGTGATGCGCTATCGGGCAAGCGCTCTGCAATTAAAACCAGAAAATCTCTGAGACATTCATCTCTTCTTGGATCAACAATAGAATATTGGGTAAGTTCATTTCTCCACCGTTTACTAACTATATGCTCCTAGGTTACTTTGCCACTTAGTACCTCAGTTAACTTAGTGGTAAGATGAGGTTTAGGGTTGATATAAGCATCAAACAAGTAATATGTACATGTTAGAACAGTGCCTGGTACTTACGAAGTTCAATATAAATATTTGTTAAGTTATCTGAGAAAAAAACCTCTGAGTTTCAATGTCCTCTTTTTGGAATGCAGAGGATAGAGAGAAGGAGACAGTAAATAATCAGCAAACTATATATTTTATCACATCACATACCAGGTGTCATTAAACACATTTTACAACAGAAAGTATGGCTCAAAAGAGTAACTATAAGTATCTCAAGATGTCACAGTAAATGTTAGGACCGAGTCTGATTTCAAATGTGTGATATCTGTCCTCTATTTAACTCTACCTCTTAGTGACAGATAGCTCCTCAGAGGGCTGCTGTGATGATTAGGGGAATCATATACGTAAATCTGCTCTGCAAACTGTGAAGTGGTATATAACGTATGAATAAGAGAATCTTTCATGCTGTGCTTCATGTTTTTATTTTAGGTTTCAAAGATTAAATGATGATGGAAACAAAATTTCCTATGGGGAACTATTTAAGAAAAGGAACCTATCAAACATTTGATTTTTTAAGTGTTTCTATGCCCAAAGCGAAATGAGACAGAGAATGATTTTTAGGATCTCCCTTCTGGAAGCTGCAAGTATCATTATGAATTCTATTACCCATAACAACCAATTATCACATAATATTTTGGGAATTAAAATTGATATTTCACAGAAGGTATCTGTAAACTGTAGAAAAGTCCAGATGTCTCCAAGGGTGGGGGCGACTCTTAGACCTTACAAGACCATTCTAATGCTCACTAAATATAAGATAGGATGTTATTCTCTTGAATGTTTTTAGTTTTCAACTTCACTGCCAAGTTTCTGCTAGATGGCTTTACTCTTAGGATTCCAGCTCCTATACCTCTACCGACCATCCTTTCCTTTAGAACTAGTGTCCTTTCTAGCAACTTATAAAAAGGAAAACTTGGTTTCAAAGCTACACAGGCAAGACTGGCCATTTGAATCAGTAATATCACATGTACCTCTTAGAATGCTGGGGATTCAAGAATTTAAGACATCAAAAGGCACCTAGTAATTGAGGAAAGGCAGGAGACAGGCTGCAGAGGTATGTATCTGTGCAGGTTTGGAATTTTCCTGAGGGGAAAAGAAAACTCACTGGAGAGTTTCCTGCAGAGTAAAATTCAGATTTGCATTTTAGAAACAAATCCTGGAGAGAGAAAACACTGGAAATCCTTGGCCCAAAGGCAAGGAAACCAGGTAGGAGGCTCAGACACCTGAATTAGACCGGATGGTAGTGGGTCACACACACGTGTTTAGGAGGCAGAATCCATAGGACTTGGCCAAGATTAGTTGTGGGGGAGAGAAGAGGTAATCCAGTGACAGAGTCATAAAGACTGCTTCCTGAAAGAACACCCCAGTTTTATCTCCTTCCTGGCACCTGCGTCGCTCTTCTGAAATTAGCACTGGCCACGTGACTTGTTCAGGCCAGTGAAAAGTGACATTGTGTCCAGATGAAAGCTTTCAAAGCCAGTATGCAATTAACCACCATGTCACAGTAACCAAGAGAAAGATGGCGGAACTGTCAGCCTGGATCCCAGGGTAAAAGTGACATAAAGCAAGGATTTCCTGCCCTCTTCCCCAAACCAAGCTGAATCTGGATCTGTCAACAGGTAAGCAAACCTTTACTTTTTAGCTTACTGAGATTTAGGGGTTTTCACTACAGCATAATTTAGCCTGTCCTGACAGAAGCTGTAAAAAATGCTCACCCTAGGGGTGCCTGAGTGGCTCAGGCAGTTAGGCGGCCATTTCTTGATTTCGACTCAGATCACGTTTTCATGGTTCAGTTTGTGAGTTCGAGCCTTGCCATGAGGCTCTGCATTGACAGTACAGAGCTTGCTTGGGATTCTCTCTATTACTCCCCCACTTGTACGCTAGCTTGCTCTCTTTCAAAATAAGTAAATAAACTTAAAAAAAAAAAAAAAGAAAGAAATGCTCATCTTAGAAGATGTCCAGGTAAGAACAGTAGGTAGAAGCACATATAAACTATAAATCTATAAGTCTTTCTTAATAAGCAGTAATAACTCCATTAAAATGGAGAGGGGGAGCTTTAACTATTTCAGCAAAACAATAGGTGTATTCTTTAGAAAGGAAAAAATTTAAATATGTACTTGGGAAACTATATTTCTTATGATCTAAGAATTGATACTATAAAGTGTTTTTGTACTTTTTTCCTATTTCAACAGTTTCAAAAGGGGAGTGCCAGCCTGCATATCCCTTTTTAGCACACATGGGGAAAGCAAAGGAATCTGGTTAATGACAGAGACAAAGCAAGGGAAAACCCCTTTCTTTCTGTATGTTAACCTTTACAACCAACTTCTGCCTCTAAAATGTAAATGTCACTTACCTCCACCTCTAGTAATAACAATTGCTAACAAAGACTGAGAACTATGTGTCAGGCAAATCCCACCTTCACTGCACTAGCTTATTTCACCTTCATAACTCATCAGGAGCTAAATCAAGGACTGATTCCAAGGCCTATGCCTCTCATGATCACTATATCTCACCTCCTCTTTAAGGTAAGCTCAGATAAATTTCTTGAATCATGGGCATTAAGAAATTGAGTTTTAAGTGGAATAGAGGAGAAAGCGGCAGGTGTGTGTGTGTGTGTGTGGAGGATCTTTAAAAAGACAGGAAGGGAAGAAGAAAACGAGAAATATGACTGGGAAGCAGGCAGCTATGGGCAATCAGAGGACTATGGGGGTACAGAGGATGAAAGTAGAATGAAGTTACAGAAAGCAGAAGAAGAAAGCCAAACTAAAGCAAAAATCAGTCTAACTAAGCTTTAGTTTCATCCACATACCTGGGTGAATTCAGTAACTTTTTGGTTGAAAGAGCTACTAAGCAGATAGTTAAGAATAACAGAAATGAACAAAATGTAACAGACCGTATCCACTGGCTCTTACAATCCACCCTGCTTTGGGCTAGAAGTAAGAATTTTACAGTGTAACTCTGCTTATCAGCCCATCCTGGTTTCCAACCTCAGCTCCCCACCTGGTAGGTGGGTGACCCTGAACAAATCCCTGGAGGGCTGAGCCTCTGTCTCTTCCCCAGTAAAATTGTGCCAATAGTATCTATTTCAAGAGAACATTTTTCTTTTTTTCCTTCTTTTCTCTCGAACCCACAGCCCCAACTTGAGAGTTGTCTCTTGTCAAGTGTGGTTTCAACTACATAATTACTTAAATTATTTCCAAGCACAAACTATAGCTTTTATTCACAGATTTAAAAAGACATTATAAAAAACTGGCTTACCTTTAATTAATAACTATATAATGAATCCTCATTATGTACCCAGGACTACATTAGGTACTAAATAGACAATGCAGAAATAGAGCCATGGGTTGAGATCCGATCATCAAACCACAGTGCAGAGTTTTACTTTACCATTTATTTAGTACCTAGGTGCCCTTGGATAAGAACAATAGTAATGGTGACAAAAACCAACATGTGTTTGTTAAGCCAGGCTCTACTGCATGTATTTATCTTATGTAATTGTCCCAATAATCCTATGAAGTAGGTACCACTTCCCCCATTTTTCACATAAGGAACTGACCACAGAGGGGATAAGTAACTTGACCAAGGTCAATAGATTGTGCGCTGAGGGCAGACCTCCAGAGCACCAGTCCTGTGCTATTAAACAACAGTCTATACTATATGCATAATCACGTTCTCCAGGGCTGGGTTAAAGATTACAAATAGTATTTGTTAAGAACTTAGGAGAGTAAGCACACAGTAGGTGAAGAAGAAAACATCCAAGGATGCAAGCTATACTGGAGATCAAAGCAAACCAGCAGAAGGAAACTATTCAGGTTCCTTAGTCCCAACCCTCTTCCAAAGTCTTAGGACCTTTGATCTATTATTACCCAAAGTTGGGGCAAAGTTCCATGTTTATACTTCATACTACAGATTGTTGTAAAAGGGGAAATTTTAAGTCAAAAAACATCAAACCACCCTAAACACCAAACTCTGTTTACAGAAAACCTCTTAGCTATTTCCATGCCTCCATTAGCTTCATTCTACAATCATTGCTGTTCGTTAGAACCAACATGAGATTTTAAAAAACGCATTTAAGAAAAAAAGAAGTTCTTAATTTTCTCACAAAAATGGTATGTTGGTTAGAATTATTTTTTAAAGATAAACTCCTAATTTATCCAAGTTGTTTACAGTTTGTTTAACTGGTGGCTACGGTTTGTTAAAGTTATATATTGCTTTAAGAGCTATTAGCGGTGAAAAAAAATTATTCACAAAAATGAAACAGAAGACATTTGGGCTTTAAAAGGATGCCACACTCCTAAAAATACCAATTTTTAACTTTTAGGAATCGTGATTGGAATGGTTTGTAATACAAGAGAATTTATTGTGAAACAATACAATGTATCAGAATCGCTAACATAATATAAAATACATCCATCTCTGTGGTTTTGAATGTTGTATTTAACTCAAGCTGAAGGGTTGAGTTCCTAGAAATCTCTATATGAACTCTTTGTAGTTTAGAATCATTGAATTTGGGGAACTTGGTAATCTAGTTCAACCTCTTTCACTTCAGAAAAGAGGAAAGCAAGTTAAGAGACAGTTAATAGTTTATTCCAAAGTCACGAAATTTGTAAAGACTGGCTTCCTTTCTTCCAGTCAGATCATCTCCTCACTAGTATTCCCATTCCTCAGTTGCACTGCACTAGAGAAAACTAAATTGGATAAGCAGAACATATGAATATAAGGCAAAAAAAAAAAAAAGTAGAACGTGCGTATAAAGAAGAAAAATATATGCTCACTAGGCAAAAGGTCATCTGTCCTATTTTGTTTTATCCCCTACATGGTGATTTCAAAACCAAGTTCCTCCAAAGGAAAATGACCCGGAGGATCTCTCCCTTTGCAGTGTACTAAAGCCAACTAACTACTTTATGAAGACAAGGCCTACTGCAAATTTTAGGAAACTCTGTAATATGGAGTCTGAAGCTACTCTCTCCACTGTTTACCCAAACACTTCCTTTAGCCCCGCGTACTTAAAAACTTGAGTCAAAACCCAGGATGCATTTATGCAGCAAGAAAGAAAGCTAGGAAAGTGAAGCCCTCACTCCGACTGTTGCCAAAGCTGCTACAGAAATAAGATGCCAAATGTTTACAGTGGACATTTTCATTCATCTCCCCTTAAAGTTAAAAGGACTCTTCGTTTTTAATCAAACTTATATGCCAAAAAGGAGTAGTTCCTTCTCTACCAGATCTCCCTTTGTGGCTCCGACTTAAATTTGTTTTATTTGTATAGGATTTCATGCGTGCGCCGCAGAGTGATTGTAACTCCTGTTGTCAATGTCACTTCTCTTTTGGCGTGTATTTGATGGAGCGCCCTCCCAGGGCCGTCACAAGACCGCTGGAAAACAGCCCCGGAAAGGGATGGGGGCAGCGGGATACCACTTACCGAGAACACTGCATTCTGAAGCCCAAAAGGTATGGGGGTCAGTCTGGCCAGCGCCACCACTTTCAGGCCGCTTCCTCCCTCCACCACGCGAATAACGGCGCTCAGCTTCTCGCTGCTCTGGATCCTGGCGGCCACCCAGGCGGTGAGCAGCCGCTTGCAGACCACATGGGCGATGAAGGTGCCGATGAGGACGCCCACCACCATCAGTCCCATGCCCAGCACGAAGCCGTACAGGTAGCCGGCGGCCACGTTGAGCACGATGTAGCCCCAGCCGCAGGGGAACGACACCACGATGAAGCCCACGACGAAGAGCAAGACCCCCAGCAGCGAGTCGAGGCTTTCCACCCAGAGCAGGAGGTGCTGCAGGTAGCGGCGGACCAGGGCCAGGGAAGCGAAGCACAGCGCGGCCAGCACGCACACCAGCACGAGGCTCCGGCACCAACAGGTGCTGCCGAGGCAGCAGCAGCGCCAGTTTCTCACCTCCGCCACGCCGACCACCACGCCGCCGCCGCTGCCGCTCCCGGGGCCGCCCGCCAAGGC
>NC_043714.1:35546531-35572939 GCF_006229205.1 Suricata suricatta
TAGTGAAGCCCCCGTGCAAGTTTCCGGTCATCGCTTGGTCCTTCAGGAGACGAAGAAATTAGGTGGAAAGGCTCACCATTGACAAAATGCCCCTTCTGACCCCAAAGGTCCATTACGGAATGCCGGACACTTGGACTAGGGACTTCTCAAAAAGGCTCACAGAAGGACATTTTTTAAGGATTCACACTATCAAATGACTCCTCAAACTTTTTTTTTGCTTGTCCCCCTCCCTTTAAACTTTAATGTTCCCCAGATCCTCTTTCCTTCTTTCCTTCTTTCTAGAGTCGGTAGAGCTATCTCATTCATGCCCATAACTTTGACCCCACCATATTTCCCATGTGTTGATGACTACCAAGCCCGTCCTTCCCTTGTGTTCCAATCTGGACACATTCAGGTGGAGTTCCTATAGACACCTCAAACTTAGCGTGGCTTTGTTGACAGAGAGCAACTTGGGCTCCAGTGCAAAACAGATTTACTAAGTGCATATGTAGTCAAGACATTAACCTCTGAATTTTAGTGTTTGCTTTTAAATTGCAACATGAAGATAATGGTGCAACTTCACTATGTAAAATTGTGAGGATTAAGTAAAATACAGCTGACCCTTGAATAACACTGGTTTGAACTGCATGGGCCCACTAATACTCAGATTTTTTTCAATAAACACAGTAAATGTATTTTCCCTTTGATTTTCATAATAACATCTTTTCTCTAGCTTACTTTATTATAAGAATATATAATACACATACAAAATGTGTGTTAACCATCTATTTATTGCTAAGGCTTGCAGTCAGCAGTAGGCTATTAGTAGTTAATTTGGCGGTGGGTGAAAAGTTACACTGTGGGTGATTTTTGACTGTGTAGGGGTCAGATCTCCACAGTTTTCCAGAGTCAGGTGTAATAAGTTAAGATGCTTGGCACTATGCTTGGAATCAGTGTTGAACTATGTGAAAGTATCCATATTTAAAAGTATCATCCCCACAGGGGTGCCTGGGTGGCTCAGTCAGTTGGGCATCTGACTTCGGCTCAGGTCATGATCTCATGTTTGTGGGTTCAAGCCCCATGTCAGGCTCTGTACTAACAGCTCAGAGCCTGGAGCACCCTTCAGATTCTGTGTCTCCCCCTCTCTCTGCCTCTCCCATGCTCATTCTCTGTCTCTCAATAATAAGTAAAAATGTTTAAAAACATTTTTTCAAAGAAAAAGAAAAAAGTAAAATATCAGCCCCACAGACCTGTCCTTCCTTTTGAGTTTCTTATCTCGATGAATGACTTTCCACCACTTGCCTACTGGATAACTGACCAGGACACTTTGGGTTCTTATTGATCAGGTTCTTGGTTGCTCCTTCATGGAGTTCGTCTCAATCCACCTTGATTTGGCTGAATCAGGAAAAGTATCTTCATGAAATCAGACACATGCCTCTTCCTTCACCGTTTCCAACTGCTGTGGTTCACATGATAAAGCAGTTTCTAATGCCTCCTCATTTAGCTGAAGTTTTACTTCTGCTCTAAAAGCTTCCAAAACTACCTTCCCATCAGCACCACACTCAACTTGATGTTTCCTTTCCATTTTTACACTATTTGCTACATAATTGTTATCACATTTGTCCACTGTGTTGAAACTTATTTACATCAGTCTCTGTCTTTTGACTGAATTTCTCCAAGTTGGGCCCATTACTTACTTAAGCAATAAAAATCAGTAAGCACTCTATGAGTATTTCTTAAATGAATAAATGATTGCAGTTTATAGGAAAAGCCATTAAGGCAGAGAGGAGGAGACTTAACAGAATTATCTGGGCAAGAACCCATGAAGGGCTGAAGTTGGGTAATGGTCATGGAGTTAGTAGGATGAGAATAAATTAGAGGAAAACATCTGTAGGCTTGGCAACTAACTGGATATTGGAAGAGAGGGAGGAGTCAAAGATAACACCTGGATTTCTTATTTGTTATAGTGGCTTGATAATGGGATTACTAACTAAGAGAAAGAACATAGAAAGTTTCTGGGAAAGATAAAGGGTACAGTCTTGGTATTTGATATTTGAAATGTCTATGATATAATCTAATTGTGGCATTCCAGTAGATAGTTGAAAATATGGATAAGGATTGAAGATGGGGCATCTCCTAGAAATTTTGACATTAGTATATAGACATCACTTAAAGCCATGGTTATAGACGAGTGAATGGTGGTCAGTGTATCAAATATTTTCTGTTCTCTTTCAGGTACAAGTAGGATTGCATTTCCAGGCTTTCTTGTAGCCAGGATGAGCCATGTGACACATTCTGCCATGAATTGTGAGCGTGGCATTTAATTGCTGATGCAAGACCTTCCAGAACTCTTTTCATCTTTGCCATGGCAATCAACAATGTTCCGGAGAGTATATGCTCTGTAAGCCTTGGTCTTGGAGAGAGGATGATGCAGAAGAGAATCCCATTCACCTCATGATGGATATTTAAAGTAAGAAGTAAACACTGGTTGTTTTAGGCAACTGAGAGTTGAGGGGTTTATTGGTTACCAGAGCAGATCTTTGTCACTTCTTGACTAATGTGAAGAAGGAGAAGAAGAAGAAGAATGAAATTTTGAAGATACTGGTGTGCTCATTAGACTATTTTGCATGCAAGATATAGAGACCCAGTGACCACCTTGATTAAAAGGATGAAAACAAGAATGTTTACATGGATATATGAGTAGTTATTAGGAATCAAGTCACTTCTAAATAGAAACTGTTCTCATTTCTTTTCCGCTGGATCTCCAGTTTTCTCTGCCTCCTTGATCTGTCCTCAACTACTGACTACTAATTATCTTCTTATCATCTAATCCACATTTTAGAAGCACACAGTCCAGTTGCAAGAGCCCTTATCTCATGGGCTGCCATCCAGTCTATAGTTTGGCTGATCAGGTGTCAGGCACATGACCTGACCCAAACAGTGCCACCCCTACACAAAGCACCACCTAGCTCTCCTGAACATGAGACCTCTAGTCAGGGGAATGCAAACTGTATCAGGATGTTTCCACTCATGCCCTGCTAAAGCTTATTTTTCACAGAATTGTGGAAGCATATTTTACAAATGGAAATTAGATATGTCTTAACTTAAAAACACAGCACTCTGACCTCCCACTCCCAGCCTAAAACCTTTCTGTTGTATTAACAACCTTCCCTCCCGCCCTCAACTCCTTGCCTGTTCTACCAAGCCCTTTATGGTCTCATCTCTGCCAGCCACTCCTACGTCATCCCCTGCCACCCTCCCTCCAGCCACACTGACCTCCTGTCTCTCCCAGGGAGAAGCCAAACTGATTTCCACCTCAGCTTGTTTGCCCTCTGCCTCTGCTATTCTCTCTTGTTTGAATACTCCTCCCTTGGTGTTTAGAAAGTGTATTGTTCTTCCTTCCTTCTTATTTTAAGTTCTGCCTCTCAGAGATAGAATCTACACTAGAGTCGTGGTAGTCAGTCCTTTTCTTCATGTGTATCTATGATCTGAAATTTGTATGGTTACGGTTTTACTGTCACGGAGAATGAAAGCACGATGATGATGGCTGTCTTTTCTGTCTCGCGATCCTCTGTATTCCCTGGAGTAGTTCCTGGAACCTAAAATATTTCTAAGTGTATAAGGGGGTGGTAGGAAGTGTGCTCGTGCCCTGGCTGTTCTCTGTTGGTCCTCCATCTGGGTTCCTTCTCTACTTTTCCTGCCTTGCTATGTGTCTCAGGAGGCTGAACTCTAGAGTTTGTAATCACCCGGCCTCTTCTGTGCTCTAGGTTTCCAGTTAGGTTTGACCAGTGAAAGGCACCAGGGGACTGGAGGATAGTAGGAGTAAGAGGTGGTCAGTGCATTTACCTCTTCCCGAGCCAGCTTCACTGTGTTTTTAGCAGTGACTGAATTCTTCCATGACCAAAGTTCCTTTATCAAGTTTCCAGCTCCATCCTGGCTCTGGTATTGGTTTCCTGTTGCATCACCATCCTTGTAATACTCCCATGATTAGACTCTCTTTACTATGGTTTCTGTTGCCCACTGGGACAACTGGAAAGGTCAAAGACTGATTAGTTCAGTACAACTAATGCCTGAGTTCACTCAGCTTACCCAAGGCTACACAGAGGGAGTGATGGAAGCAGGTTTTAAATTCAAAGTTCAGGGATTATGAAAGATAAGAAAAAAATTGTTGTACTGAAAACCCAAGGAAGAGAGAATGTCAAGAAGGAAGGAAGGGTCAGCAGTGCTCAATGTTACAAAGGGTTCAGTGTGAAAGAAGACCAGTGAGTGTCCCTTTGATAATCGGTTTTAAAAGTAGCCACTGGGGCATTAGGGAAAGTACTTCAATGAAAGACAAATTGCAGAGGTGTGAGAGTGGATGAAAAGGGAGTCTAGCAGAGTTTAAATAGCCTATTTGATGATCCTGAACAGAAAGGAAGGAAAAAAGGGGGTGACAGCTAGAAGGCAATGCCGGGTAAGGAAGATGGGGAGATTGGATGAGGTTGTGGTGTGTTTATGAGTTGAGATAAAGACACCTGGGGAAAGAAGAGGTCTGAGGAGCAAAAGAAGTGATGAAGTCAAGTTCTGAACAAGATGAGGGGGTGGGATGAAGATCTAGGGAAAGGATTAGATGGAGGCAAGGCAATACTCTCTCTCAGGGTTAGAGGAGCGATGTAGAAATGAATGCAAATTTGCCAGTGCTGATTTATAATTGTCTGTCATTGGGGACATTTATTTGGAGAGAAGCAGATAGTTTTTCTCTTCCCTTTGATAGCTTAGGGCATGATGTCCATGAATTTCCCTAATCACAAATACGTTCCCTGATTTATCTTTTCAGCTCTTCAGGTGTAAGTCTTACAGTGGGCAGATATTTTCAGCCTCCTTGTTTTGAACTTTCCATTATGTTGCCATTTGGATTCCTTATTTTGTTAGTATCTGTGAGAGGAGGGAAGAAAGTAGAAGAGGGAATCCAACCAAACATTGTTAATTAATCACATTTGAATGCAAAATGGTAAGATGCTATTAAAAACTAATTCAGTGGTACATTACTCTTCAAACTCTAAATTATTTTATTATTATGGATTTCATAATATTTCATAATATTACTTTCACTTAAAAGCACATCCCTAATGATAAATACATTGTGATATGTGGGCATTGAAATTAATAGTTAAAGTTAATTTGCTGAGATTTATTGTTATTCATATAAATTGTTTTTCATGCACAGAGTCTTTGAACAATTGTGATGACTTTACCTTTCTCCATCTCATATTTATATCTTTGATTGGTGTGCTTTGGGGGAGAGTATAGGGTTCTGGGATTGAAATTAGAATCTGGCTTGTTTGTGTGTTTTTTAAATTTAAGTTTGTTTATTTATTTTGAGAGAGACAGAGACAGCATGAGCAGGGGAGGGGTAGTGAGAGAGGGAGAGAGAGTATCCCAAGCAGGCTCCGTACCGCCAGCCCAGAGCTCAACGTGGGACCCAGACCCATGAACTGTAAGATGATGACCTGAGCTGAAACCGAGTTGGACACTTAGCCACCGACTGAGCCACCCAGGCGTCCGAATCTGGCTTATTTTGTAATAGAGTTCCAGAAACCTTGAATTCTTCATGAAACTCTGTACCAAATGAACACACATGCCAGGCATCCTTCAGTGATTACTCCTGCAGCCAAAAGAACTCAAAGTGTGGTATTGGAACAATGCGGCAAAGGGTGGTATCAGACCAGTGCTGTTCTTAAGCTGTCCAGCTGGCAAGGCAAAGTCTTTGAACGCCCTTTTGGAGCACTTCACAGAAGACACATCCCTTCTCTTTTCAATCTTGCTTAATGAGTGTCTGGACCCTGGCTCTTTCAGTGTTAGCAAGTAACTCTTTCTGACTGATGTGTATCTAACTTATTTGTTCAACAGGATCATATTGGGAATATATACTTTGCTAGCTGCCTTGAGACTATAAAGATGAAGTAAAGACATTTCCTGCCGTCAGGAAGTACGGTCTAATTGTGAAGAAAACAGCATTAACTCAGTTACAGAGCATGGGTAACGGGTGCATCAAAGTGACATCAGGAGTTTGGGATGGCAGGGCAAGGTAGATGATTCCTGACGGCTGGCCACTTCTAACACGTGTTCTTCATTCTGTTCCTGGGTTGTATTGAACTAGACACTTCAGAGTGAAGGTTTCCTTAATTCCATGAGCTAATGGTGAATATAACCAGTCTTCTATAACTCCCTCTGTCCATCACTACAGTTGTGAAACGCTACAATCTTACCCAACCTTGGTATATTATCATTTTGTTTATATACCTGTCCCTCCTTTACTAAGAACACATCTTCCCAGAGAGTATATCTCTAACCTCCTCCTCTACGCTGCTTTTCAATACATATTTGACCCAGAAGAAGTGAGTCTTGATGAAGGTGACAGGTAAAAATTAGTGGACAAGGAGCAAGTACCCACTCATATCAGCTAAGTAATTCAGTAGCTAATTACCACTCACAGTAAGAAAATGGAAAATTACAGGCTGATGCTACAGATTTAACTTCCAGTCCAGCACAGTCAGAAGATGTGGTGTTTCTAATTTCAAGTATTTTCAATTCTGTGAAAACAGTATATCAAGTTTCAGTTAGAAAACCGCTGTTCATTCATGATAGGGGGTGAAAATGCCAATCTTTGCAGTTATTATAAATCTGTTACTATACAAGTAGATTTGCACACCAAGTGTTGCTCAGTCTAGCTGGTACATTAATTAACACCATATAAGATATTAGGGAGAAAATGAGTATAAAATAGTATGTTTAGAAAAAAATCAGAATATATTACGGACAATGGGCCTTGTTTCCCAGTATAGGAAATATGATCAGAGACCAATATTGGATATTTCTATGGACTAAGTCTATTATTTTTAGGCACACCATACACATAATTATGTTTTCTAACATGGCTTTTCAACTGTTCTATTAAATCAATATGTATGAAGAAAATATGATTAGAGGATGTTTTTAAAGTTTGGATTAGTATCAAGACGGTTTCATTGATCAAGTATGAGTTCAGGAGGAAAGCCATACTCTGCTGACCTCTGGGCATAAAATGGCCCAGCTGTCTGATATTCTTTTGCCTCATCTCTTCCTGTCATTCCTCTCAAATCTGTGCTCCCATTTGAAGGAGAGAGCAATCTTCCTTGGAAGACGAGGATTCATCTTCAGTTAAAAGAAAGGAATTAAAACAAAAACAGAAGTAGACAGGCTTGCTTATTAAACCACCACATAAGGTCTTATATTAGTAATTACTTATTGGGAATATCTATGATTTCAGCATTTTAAAGGACACATTGAGGGTGAGACTCCACCCTCACAGATCCCTCTTGCCGTGTGAGGGGCATAAACACCTATAGCGTGGAGTGTTAGGTACAAGGCAGCACAGAGGAGGGAGTGACTAAATCTGGGAACCAGAGAACGTTTTGAGGAAAAGATATTAGCTGGGTGCTGAAGGATGAGAATACATTTATTTCTATCCTGCTCATTCCAAAAGGACTTAAGGTGCCTTCTAGGAGTTGACCAGACAGTGGAGGAGTGGAATAGCATTTCAGGCCAAAGCACAGAAGTGTGAAAGGGCACGATATGCTTGGGAAGCTGTGGGGAGATCTGAGGGGAGAGGCATGGAGTACACATGTGAGCCTGGGGGAAGTGAGGCAGAAAGCATAACCATTGTGCCAATCGCTAGCAGTGGTTTGCAAACTTGAGCACACATCTGAATCCCCGGAGGCTTTTAAAAGCACAGAACCCTGGGCCTTGTCCCCCAAGATTTTGATTCTGCAGATTTAGGATGGGAAAGGGCAAGAATTTGCTTTTTTTTTTTTTTTTTTAACAAATTCCGTAGTACGTTGATGCAGCTGGTCTTGGGACACACTTTCAGAACCACTTCTTTAGTCTGGATTTTATCCTGTAGTCAGTTGGGAGTACCTG
The DNA here is from genome assembly GCF_006229205.1 of Suricata suricatta. Taxonomy (NCBI): domain Eukaryota; kingdom Metazoa; phylum Chordata; class Mammalia; order Carnivora; family Herpestidae; genus Suricata; species Suricata suricatta. The sequence goes on from NC_043714.1 coordinate 35,554,449, forward strand.
GAATGTGTGTAGCTTGAGAAAGAAAGAATCAGATTTGGATTTAGAAAATCTACTGGCAGCTGTGAGGAGAATGAGAGGCGGAAACCACGTGGTATATTATTTCACATGTCCAAGAGACAAAGTAAATGGGCCTCAACCCATTTATGGAAAGATAAAATACACTTGAGAAGATCTAGAGTCATAATCAAGATTACTTGGAATGATGGGGCACTGGTGGCTCAGTCAGTTAAGCATCCAGCTTCTCCTCAAGTTATGATCTCATGGTTCATGAGTTCAAGTCACATTTTGGGCTCTGCACTGACAGTGTGGAGCCTACTTGGGATTCTCTCTCTCTCTCTCTCTCTCTCTCTCTCTCTCTCTCTCTCTCTCTCCCTCTCCCTCTCTCTCCGCCCCCGCCCCGATCCTGCCCCTCCCCCTCTCCCTGTGTCCCCACCCCCTTTCCCCTCACTCTTTTTCTCTTTCTCAAAATAAATAAACTTTAAAAAATTACTTGGAATGATTGAATATGTGGAATGAGGGAAAGGGAAGGAATCTCAGAATGTTAAAGTTACGTTCCATAATGTAAATAAAATACTATAGTATTTATGTACTTGAAGAATCCCATGCTACCAAAATCTGTAAAATGAGGTTGAGCAAATACAAAATTTCAGATGACTTTCTTGCCGGTGCTATGTGTGATGGCTGTAGAGCTAAGGACAGGAAGATGGCTTGGCCCTGGTCATTCAGCAGGAACTCCTCAAAAATGTGTGGTATGAAGCCACTCTGATATGGTCAGGCCTTCCTAAAGCAGCACCATCAAAGGGTGCTGTTCACCCACTGTGCCCACCCTGAACATCAGAACTTTGGCTGCAGGTATCTAGCCAAATAAATATACTCTCTAGTCTCAATATACTCTTAATTAGGCATTTCCCCCACTGCACAGGACTTTGCAGATAAAACATGAAGGATAAATTGCAACTGGCTGAAACTACAACATAGGAAGAGAAGTATATGTGAGAAACTTGATCCTAAATTGAACCTATAATAACATTCAATGAAGTTTTGGTTTTAGCTTCAAGTTTCTCTCAGCCAAGTGTGCCCGCGGAACCATCTCTGTTCTGTTCTCTCTTTGCTGTTTGTTCTTAAGGTGCCAGGTTCTGCTGACCCTCTCCTTGTGTTTTGTGCCATTCTTTCCTCTTGCAGGGCTGTTGATATGGTTGCTTCCTTGTACAAACCCTTTTTGCAATTTTTGAATTTTTCCATCAATATAATCTCTGCCAGTGAGATTTCTAAAGGAGGTTGCTTTGTTCACTTCTCATTGCTAAATACTTACAACCCATTAGCTTCTCTTTGTTTTTGTAGCCCATTAACCCTCTGTGTTGTTTGGATTGGACTACAGCCTCTGTGTGCTGCCCCTTGGTAGTGATGAGGTGGGAGGCAGGTGTGGAGTGGGGTCCCGGCAAGGTGATCTATTTTGCTCCTTTTGACTAGAATAACTTTCAGATTGGGTGTAAGCTGAAAGCAAACCTCTCCTTTGGAAGGAAATGTTACCCTTTCTTTAACAACATTAAACATAATCTTTGGCTGTAGCCTTTCAGGAACTTTTCTGATTCACTATTTTATGCTCACAAATTGTGTGGGAAATAAAAAAGCTTCACAATACATTTAGCCATTGTTGAGGTGAGGGGTTCATATGGTACTCCTCCTCACCACTAAAATTCTGACCTGAGAAAGACAGATGAGTCAGGAAGAGGAAGATCAAAACTTTATCATGGAGAGGGTTGGTGGGGAATGTGTCTTTGAGTAAAAGCCAGCTAATGACAACCTGCTGCCACCTAGTCCTTTGAACAGTTGGATAGAGGGATAGTGCAGACACATTAGTGCAGACACATTAACCTAAGCCAGTGGCTGGCACCCCCTCCCAGGTAATTCCTTCCACCACCCTGCGGAAGAGTAAAGCGGTGGAGGGTGAAAAGTCCAGGTAAACACTCTTCCATGGAAACCAGGCAATGAATTACTCAAGACAGATGTTTTCTAATAATGTTTTAACTGTAGTTTTAAGAAAATAACAATAACTAACCATAACAGTGTCTAACAGTTGACTTCTGAGCGGTAGAAAACTAATTTCTTCCTTTAAGATAATTCATGTCAAACACGTTAGGAATTTTAAAAAATCAGGAAAGTTACAGTTTATTTCCCAGTCTCTGAATGAAGATGAGGAGTACTGTAATTAGATGCAAAACTTGTGATAATTCCACTAATGATCTATTTAATTTAGAAATAGATGATTCAGAGAGTTGAAGTTGGTGGTGGTTGTTGTGTCACATGCTGCTAGTTATCCCCACTACATTTCTCCCCCTTCTGGTAGTGCAAAGTTATATCTGGCCACACAGCCACCCCATGAGAGAAACCATTACCCGGTCTTTCTAACAGCGAGAGGTAGCCGTGTAAATATGTTCTCAGCAATGGAATAGCAGAGGATAAGCCATACGTGCAACTCCAGCCTCATTTGCTTAGAGGAAATGCCTTGTTCTCCACCTTCTTTCCTTTTCTGAGGCTGAGATACTGAGATGACAGAGACCAGTGGCATCAGGGACCCTAACACTAACAGACCAGAGCCTTTCTACCACCAGCCTGACTGGCTGAACTTTAAGAGGAGAGAGAACAAACTTCTACCTTCTTTAGGCCACTGTGTTTTTTGAGTCTCTTTTTAATGTCAGCCTCCTAACATTTGCACCAACTAGCACAAATATTTACGCCTACTTTCAGAAGTCTTAAAATATTCAATAGGAAGAAATCTGTACAATTAACTATTGTAGTAGGTTGAATAGAGAGCCCAAAAGAAAAGTCAACCCAGAACCTGTGAAGGTGAGCTTACCTGGAAAAAAAAAGAGTTAAGGATCTCCAGGTGAGATCATCCTGCATTAATTGAGTGAACCCTAAATCAAATGACACATGTCCTTATAAGGGACAGAAGAGGAAAATAGAGGAGAGGAAGGCCATGTGAAGATAGGGAGGGATTTAAGGAATGAATCTACAACCCAAAGGAATCTGAGCGCTGCCAGAAGCTGGAAAAGGCAAAGAAGGATTCTCCACCTTCAGAGGGATCACGACCAAGCCTGTACCTGGAATTCAGACTTCTGGGATCCAAAACTGTGAAAGAGTCAACTTATGTTGTTTTCAAGCCACCCAGTTTGTGGTGATTTGTTGCAGCAGCCCTAAGAATGCTGTACAACTACTACAGCTATCTAATAGAATTTGATAATGAAGATAGAGAAATTAAAAAATCCTTTCTCTTTTTTTATGCAATACTGAAAGGAGCATAGAGCACTAATATGAAAGTGGTTTGTTCATTCATTTGTAAGACGCCTTCTGATTGAGGTATATCAGCCACTTGACAGGTACAAGGTATATAAAAATTAGAGAGACATGGTCCCCCCTTTCAAGACGTTCATAGTCTCCTTGGAACGGATATATGTACCTGGACAACGCTGTTTGATTCATTTTAAAAAAAGAAATGAAAAGGAAAGAAACTTTTTGTCATAATTATAGGCTACTCAGCAATGAGAAACCCAACCATGAGTTGTTGGGCAAATATGTTTGGGACCAACTAAGACAGTCAGATATTCAGCTGGTTCTGCAGCAGTCATTCTGTCTGGGGAATATGACAAAAAACTGTAATAATAATGGTCCCTGGCATTTGTAAAGCTTTCACTTCATAAGTTAGGATCTGAATTCTTGTTTTTTGTATTTTTATTAACTTAAAAGTAAGTTGATGAAATAACATTCTGTCTAACTAGTGAATTTCTCCAATTTAGAATAAGTTTTAAAAATCTATTTAGGGGTACCTGGGTGGCTCAGTCGGTTATGCGTCTGACCCTTGATATCACCTCAGGCTGTAATCTCAGGGTCATGAGATTGAGCCCCATTGTTGGGCTCAGTGCAGCTGCTGGAGCGTGGTGCCTGCTTGGGATTCCCTCTCTCCCTCTCTCTGCCTCTCCCCCAACAAATAAATACCTAAATAGATAAATAGGCACACAAATAAATAAAACTTTGGAAAATCTATTTAATAAAGATTTTTTTTTCTAGAGTAAAGAGAATTGTTCATAATTCCTTCTCACATTCCCAGTTTATGAAACTTACTTTTTTTTATTTGGCAATCCCATACATCGGGATCTATTTCAAAATTATGTTCAAAACAACAAAAATTGCTCTTATGATCACATGGAAAGAATGCATTGAGTATTATATCTTGGACTGCATTTAGACTCTGGTATGTGCAATGCAAGATTCTCCCCTATATAGATAAACTACTAAACAATATGGAATCTATTATCTAAGTTATCTCTAAATTTTATTATGGAACCAAAGAATTCTACTAAATTCTTTTACTGGGAGGAACATCTTCCTTAATAAATCCCAGTCTTTGACATGATATAGGTAATGTGAAAACCTGATTCTACCCTCTTCCCTAGTACTTTAATGTTTTATATCATTTTTTTAATTTTTTATTTTTTTAAGTTTGTTTATTTTGAGAGAGGGAGAGAGAGAGGGAGAGAGAGAGAGAAAGAGCACACAAGTGGGGGAGCGACAGAGAGTGAGGGAGAGAGAGAGAGAGCATCCCAAGCAGGCTCTGCACTATTAGCACAGAGCCTGACATAGGACTCGAACTCATGAACCATGAGATGATGACCTGAGCAGAAACCAAGAATAGTAGGCTTAATTGACTGAGCCACTCAGGCGCCCCTCATTTTCATTTTGACTCACTTCTTATTTTTCACTCAATGCTAAACTTGTATGATATTTCCTTTTATACTGGGCAGCCTTATCTTGGACATACAAAATGAGGATTTACTGTGTAGGAAACATATACTGAAGCCATGTATCCATAAAAATATTGGAAGGAAATACACCAAATTGCTCTCCTTTGGGTATTGGATTTATGAATGGTTTTTTAAAAATCTCCTCCATGCTTTCTATCCTAATCTTCTATACTAAAAATTTAATTGATCTTTGTTGTTTGTTGATTTGAATTTAAGGTATCAACTTTATTCTACAAATGGAAATAGGAGGAGAGTGCAGTGTGGTCTCTGTTACTCATACTCAAGTGAGCACAACTGGGTCCAATGTTGTCTTCCAGGATCAGGTGGCGAAGCTGGAGTATCCCTTGTGAGGAATTCCTACTAAGGAATCTCTGCCAGTCTCTGCCTGGGCAGCTTGCAAGGCAAAAATGGTGCCGATCTCCTTGTACAAGGCATGCAGGTACAAGCAAACAACTTTCTCAGCACTTTACTCAATCCAAATTCATTTAAAGTAAAGTATTTACCATGATATTGAGAAACTATAGTCCCCATAGGAAAAACAAAAAACAAAAAAACCCAAAAACAAATGTCATCACTGAAATACTCAAATTTAGTCTAAGTCCTGAAAAAGGTAATGAAATTACATTTTCATTTAAATGGTCAGGTATTTACTATAATCTTAGAATGCCATGTGGTGGTTACTAATTTATTAGGTAGAAATGTCGACTGTATTTGTTTTATATTTGTAGATGCATAGCATTTTGATGAATTGTCTTTTTTTTCCCACTAAAATTGTATATACAGCTGATCTCAGTAGTATTGGTTTGTGATAAAATAATGTTTGATAAGCTGATATAACCTTTCGGGAAAGGGTAGCATGAGATGCCATGTTCTTTTTTTAGACAATTTTTTTAATGTTGATTTACTTTTGAGAGAGAGAGAGAGAGAGAGAGAGAGAATATGAGTGGGGGAGGGGCAGAGAGAGAGGGAGACAGAATCCAAAGTAGGCCTCCAGGCTCTGAGCTGTCAGCACAGAGCCTGACGAAAGGCTGGAACCATTAACCATGAGACTATGAACTGAGCCAAAGTCTGACACCTAACTGACTGAGCCCCCCAGGCAGCCTAGGAGATTTCTTGTTCTATGAAATTAAAGTGACCAGGAGCACTTTTGTATTTTAAACCCCTACTCAGGTAACAGCCAACAAGAAAGTCAGTTTTGTGCTGATGCTGTCTTTTCACTCCCTCTGAATAAGATTTTTCTTCGACTCAAGGCCATTTGCTTCTTGGAGTGAACATTCTTTCATATTTTTTCATCCAGGTTTTCATATGGATGTTTTCAAATAAAATATATCAGTGGAAAAATAGGACTGATGTTCAGTTTCAACCTCAAAACACAAAAGAGAAAGAATCAAATGTGACAAAGAATAAAGTTGTCCTGTATTTTTAAGACTGAAAATATTCACTTATAAAAACACTCATATTCTCAGACAAATAGAAAAATACTGCCCCTCGTGAAACAGTGTTTGCTATTCTAGGAAATACAGTCAAGTGAAATGAGAAATAAGGGCAAGCGTAGACAAATACTAAGAGGAACTTCATTGTGCAAATGTTCTCAGAAACGAACTTGGAAAAACATACCTCCCTGGGTGTAAATATTTCAGTTGAGTTTATGCAAAGGTGTAATCTATTGAAGTCAGCAGAAATCATGCCTTCATACAGTTCTGGCTAGAATATGGTTTTTTTAATGATCACTAATATCTCATAGAAAAGTCTAATAAGTTTTTTGTCTTAATTCTTTGAAGCAGGAGCTCCTGTTTCCGTGTTCAGCTTTTCTGTGAATTAATATTTTGAAATCCTAATTTCCTAAAAATGAGGGGATGATCATTATTTCAGTTGTAAACAATTAGTTGCATTATTTTCTTTTGCAAACCTGCCTTGCAAATATTCTTTGAACATGTTAGCATAACACCAGGTAACCTCATGTTATGTTTTAGTAATGTCTGTATAGATATTTCATCTATGGGAGATATTTCATCTGTCCATGATGGGTCAACCTATTGGTAAACTGCGCTTATTTGGAACCTTCTGTTTTTAAATTTTTTCAATTTTAATGGGGTGGGGGGAGGGAGAGAGGGGGAGGGAGGGAGAGAGGGAGTCTCAAGCAGGCTGCATGCTCAGCAATGACCCCAACATGAGGCTAGATCCCGTGACCCTGGGATCATGACCTGAGCCAAAAATCAAGAGTACTCCATTCAGCCAATAGAGCCACCCAGGTGCCTCTGAAGTCTTCTGTTTTTAGCCTAATGATTTATCTAACTGACTTTTGGAATCTGTAAAACAACAAATATAATTTGGGAATAAAAACAATCCATATTGTCACAAAGAGAGAAAATGTGTTATAAAGTATAAACTAACGCAGTTTTAGCACATCAGCTTCGATGAGGCCATCTGCCATTGTTGCCTGCATAAATTACCTTCTTTAACTTGCTTCTCTGCAGATGCTGCCACAGAGACTCCGCTGTATGCAAGACCAGCCCTGATCATGCCTTAAAACAGTTTGAATCAAGCTGGCCTTTTTTTCCCCAAAGAGTTCAGCAAGCATTAGAATATCCCAGGTAGAACACAGAAGAGAAATACAACATAGAGATGCAAAATTCAGAAGGCACCAGCATTTTAATCGTTAGTAAAGCCATGGTAATGGGCGGGGTCATCTAGGAAAGGGAGTAGAAGTGTCTTTATCAGCTCTCTACAATCTAGGTGATTTCTGAATAAACACACACCTTTACATCATACCTGAGAATCATAGCAGCATTATCCACATTACTCCAGCTTTAGTTTTTGTGGTCTATATTATAAAACTAATACTTTTGCTTCTTTTTCAAAATACTGTAAAATTTAATATGTATTACCAGATTATACATGCAAACTTCCTGATGATTAAGGAGAGCAGCTAGTAACTCAACTAAAGAACCAGCTCCTATCCACCTCCAGGCTTTCTAGAAACAGCAAATGAAACCATCTGAGCAGATGTCTTTTAGATTCAGTATACAAAATTTACAGGATACTCTTGCAAGGAGCAGGTAATATAACTGTTTCTAAACATATGTGCAATGAGAAATCTTGAGCATTGGTTTTTGGAAACTGGCACATGGTATATTATGGCGATTAGTAGTTCTGTTCATCACACAGTTTCGGTGTGGCCACAGTGGGACTCACAGTAGATGTAATTTTATTACTGGTATTCAAATAATTTGATTTCCTCTTAATATTTGGTAGCTCTCGAATTCCAGACCCCAGAAAGCAGATGAACAGGTGTGAGTAGTAGCATGGTCATCCTTTGATCAGTGTGGGCGGTCTTGGGTTCACTGTCAAGATTTGTTGAACTCCATGTGCTGGTTTGTAAATGTTTTTTGCTCTGTATACCCTCGTTATCAGGGCCCTTACTGATGCCAGTACCAGTAAAATGTATTCTGCAAACAAAAATAACATTTTTACTTCTAATCAATTTTTTAAATTTTTTTTTCTTTTTTTTTTTTTTTAAAGGCAGAGAGAGACAGCACGAGCAGGGGAGGGTCAGAGAGAAAGGGAGACACAGAATCCGAAGCAGGCTCCAGGCTCTGAGCTGTCAGCACAGAGCCCGATGCGGGGCTCAAACCCATGAATCATAAGATCAGGACCTGAGCTGAAGCCGGAAGCTGGATGCTTAACGGACTGAGCCACCCAGGTGCCCCTCTCATCAATTTTTTTAGAAATTTGAGTGAATTAGTGATGTTTTGCTAGAGAGTACCTAGGATGTCCCTGAAATTGCCTCAAGTAATTGTATCCTCCCCAATACTTCTGAGAGGTATATTCTCATAAAGCAAATTCAAGGGCAAAAATAACCAAACAACAACAGTGAAAATTTTTATTAGTTGGGAATTTGGCTTCAAGCCACAGTACAAAAACTCTAGTAAACTGAACACATGAAAGCCTTCTTTTTCTTAAGCTTGTTTGGCCTAAACAGCCTCAGGCTAAGCAGGCTCCTAGGATTTCTCTCTCTTCCTTTCAAGCGTCAAAGGCAGCCAGCCCTAAACTCCAGTAAGCCCTAATGGAAACAGAGGAAAAGCCAGAGGACCCTGTTAGCTCCGCTGTGTGTCGCTGAGCTAAACTTTTTGTTGCGCCCCAAACTTAGGGAGAGGATAACCTTTCTGTGTCCCTGTGCTCCCCCCTTCCCCCGCTCCACCTTGTCCTGCCAGCAAGCCAAATGGAAGCTGCAGAGAGGCCTGCTGTGACCTGGAGCCCCTGGGAAGACTTTGACTCTTGAAAAAAGCAGCTTAATCAGTATTCTATGATCTGCCAGTGCAATCAACCCTCCTCCCTCCTCTCTCCTTAAAGTGGCATGAAGAATGTGAATGTGGAATGGTGTTTTTGTACCAAAGGAACAGCAAAACTATTTCAAGTAATTGAGTACATTTCTTAAAAGAAAGGGATGTATTGTTGCCTTCTTGTCTTCTGTTAGATCTTTGATAAAAAGAGCCTCTTTTGGGACCCCCAAGTCTGTGAAAAATAAAGCAGCCATCTTCTGATTCCTTGGGGACCAGTGGAAAAGTGTAAGCATACACACACACACACACACACACATTCTTTACAATACTTTACAATACATCTCTGGCATTAGCCCAGAGCCCTAGTGAGCAAGGCTGAGTCATAGATTTCTACAAGGACTCCTTTTGTGCTGTTGGCCTAAAGCCTAGATAAAAAGAAAGCAAAGAGGTCTCTTTGACTTCTCCGCCCTAGGCCTACACTTGAATTTTTGCTCTAAGAATCTTGCTACTTTATTAATAGTAAGAAGGGAGGAAAGAAAAGTTTAAGAAAAAGAGCACCAAAGATAAAAAGAATCTTTCTCTCTTACACTTAAAAATGATCTTACCTGAGTTACCAAGTCCTAGGCCATTCAAAACGGGGGAGAGTGTGTGTGTTGGGGGGCATTTTAATACAAAAATTACATGGAAGGACATATTCTATGAGGCAGAGCAGTGACACTGAGATCCTCACAGAACCCTGAAGATGCCAAAGTCAGAGCTGTTTACTTATCTGCAAATCTCTCTGAAGCCTTCTGCTAATGGCTGACCGGCTTTGCTTGGTCATTATAACTTCCCTCAGCTTCTCCTCTCCAGACACTCATCAAGTTTTGTTGTTCTTCCACACCCATCTTTTCTTGGATTGGAAGCTTCCTAGGGGTTGAGACATGTTTGTCGTCTTCTCTAGCACTTAGTAGGCACTCAGTTTTTCCTATTGAATGACATTTAAATTGTGCCCTTGATGATAACTTTTATTCAGAGCAGCATTGAGAAAGGTATTTCAGGTGAGGGTTTCTTCACCTCCTCCAAAGCATAGTGTTTAGCCAACATCAACTCTAGAAGTATTATCATTTGCATAACTGATGACGTTGGGAAAATTAGATCTCATACTATAGGTTTTGTTCATTGCTGACCCGTCAGACTAGGGTGTGTGTCTCCTTAACCCCATGGCCATCCTCCTTTCATAGACTTCTTATTTCTTCATAAGAATCTGCATTTCAGCTGGACGGTAAACTACAGGAGTGCAGGAGACTCTGGTTTGCTTGCTACTGAATTCCTAGCACCCAGCACCTGGCCTAGCCTATATTTAATAAGCATCTGTTAAATGAATGAACAAAGCATTCAGGAATCTTTTTCCAGACACTGATCATTAACTGTAAAGCTACTTTACCCACTGGATCACCTCCGTGTTTTTGGTCACAGATCATTAGAAGACTAACGTGTATTGGAGTGACCGTAGCCATTCATGTTCAAGATAGTTTTAGGCTTATGCTTCAGCAATTCTTATATTTCATTAGAAAGATGAAGAAAAAGGAAATATCACTATAGCTGAAATACATTGTAAAATATATCTGAAACTCAGCTCAAACCCATCAACCGTGAGATCATGACCTGAGCTGAAGCCGGACGCCCAACCGACTGCGCCACTCAGGCGCCCCTGGAAATGCTCTTTTCTTGTGTGTGGCAAAAGCATACTAGGAAAATGCTCTAAAAACTTTTTGTTAGGTGTCAGGTTTTATATGTCAGATCCTAAAATGGCATTTGGCATTTCAGGAACTTTTTTTTTTTTTTTTTTTTTACTAGTGTTAGTTGCACTTAAAATATGCATCCTAAAGGGGCGCCTGGGTGGCTCAGTTGGTTAAGCGTCCAACTTTGGCTCGGGTCATGATCTCATGTATTCCTGGGTTTGAGCTCCGCATTGGGTTCTGTGCTGACAGCTCAGAGCCTGGAGCCTGTTTCAGATTCTGTGTCTCCGTTGCTCTATCTGCCCCTCCCCTGCTTGCACTCTGTCTTTCTCTGTCTCAAAAATAAATAAACATTAAAATAAAATTTAAAAAAATGCATCCTATAGCAATGATACTTAAAATTATTTTTATAGCCTTGTATATAATAAAATTAATACAGTTTTAATCAGATTTTATTTCAAGTCACTGTAAAATTTTTATCTTCTCCCAGAACTAACACAAGACCAGCCTGCTTCACAGTTCATATCACAGAATAAAAGGAGAAGAAAACTGAGAAACAATGAATTTAGCATTTATTGTCTTGCTTTAGAATAGAGTTGTGGTGGGGTGCTTGACTGGCTCAGTCGGTGGAGCACACAACTCATGGTCTTGCAGTCATGGGTCAAGCCCTGCATAGAGCTTACTTAAAAAATAAAACTAAAAGTACCTGTATGGGTCAGTTGGTTAAGTATCTGACTCTTGATTTTCAGTGTAGGTAATGATCTCAAGGGTCAGGTCATGATCTCACCATCCTGAGATGGAGCCTTGAGTCAGGCTCAGTATGGAGTATGAAACCTGCTTGGGATTTTTTCTCTCTGCTCCTCCCCTGCCAATTGTCATGCACTCTCTCTCAAAATAAATAAACTTTAAAAAACAATAAAAAATAAAATAAAAATAGAATAGAGTTATGGTTAGAATATGTTTAAATGATAACTCCTTTGAAGCTGCCCCCAGCGTTTTTTGAGTCTAAGGTATTGGTTATGTATGTAGTTCTGTGGGGGATGGGCAATGTTGCTGTAGGGAACTATATGTACCACTGACCACCATTTTGCTAATTTTGTGTATGTGATAGATCCTGATGATCACTTTGATATAAAATTAGGTAAAGTTCTGGAAGCCTCAAAGGTGTCATCCCATTATTTGAACTGGGTTGAGCAAATAGTCTATGCAAAGGCTACTCCAAGTAGTTTCCTGTGGAGGAGGTGGTTTGGTAGGTGGCAGCTGGGGAATATCCAGGGACAGCCAGATACAAGCAGGAGCAGAGTCGTGAAGGACCTTATATATATATATCATGAAGAGACTTAGACGTTATTGTGAAGTTAAAGTGTTTTCCATCCTGATGGTATTTCACAATTTAGTAGAGAGTTAGGGTCCTGCTGCCTAATTTATCTTGTTAAGTGTATGTTAGTATTAACTACTCTAAAACAAAAATTTCGGTTGGGTAGATGTTCTCTCCCTTCCCCTGATCAAGGCCATGTTAACTGTCAGAGGTGAGGTAAGAGCTGACTATGTCAGGATTATGAGGAAAGTATTAAAGATTTCCAGTGGAGTGGATGTTGTGGGGAAAAGGTGAGGAGGAACAAAAAACAATCACTGAACAGAGGCCATACATTTGTAAGTAAGTCAGTTCATTCATTGTTCACTTTTCTCTAGGAGTCCTCAGACATAGAAGCAGAGAAAGCAGATTTTCAAAAGATTGGGATTTTGCTGCAAAGGTACAGCTGCAGTTCTTAGAAACAAAAGGTACTGTAAAGAGCAGTTACTTTATAACTGTTGACTAATATTTAGGATTTAAATAATGGTTTAGAACAATCACTCTGACAGTGATATGGAAGATCCTTATCCCTGCCAGAGCAGAAAGACTAGGCACCAAAGCAGTAGTACAGAGAAATATGGATGAGGCCTGGACCTATGTAATGATAACAAAGAGGAAGAAGGGCTTGATCTGAGTGTAATTTTATATAGAGAATTAAATGAGATTTCTAAAGAAGTGGTTGAAATGGGAGATGATACCCAGGTTCTCGACCAGGGTGACTGGGGAATGTTAATGTCCAGGTTGCCATAGAAGCTAATGAACTTCTCTTGGATATGCTGAATTGAGGGGCATCCCTGGAAAAATATTTAGTAATTTGATATTTGGTATGATGCTTAGGAGAAAGATCTAGGCTAGTGGTTTAATTTGGGAATCATTGTGTATTGGTGATTTAGTATATTGGTGATTTAGACGATTCCCCAAGGAGAGTGTGTATAATGAGAAAAGAGAAGATCTAGGATGAATTCTGGGGGAACACCAACATTTATAGAGCGGAGAGAATGAAGTCACTTCTTGAGGAAACATAAAGAAACAGAAATGGGTGTCATGGAAATCTTGGGGAGAAAAGACTTTCAAAAATATAGTGGTCAAAGACATTAATCTGTGAGGGGTCAAGTGAGATAAAGATGGGCTAATATTCATTTAAATTTGGAACTTAGTAAGAGCAATTTTAGTTAGTGGTGGTAGCAGAGATCAGATTCCTGTGGGTTGAGAATGAAGACAGAATGAAGAATTAAATTCAGAGTACTCTTCCAAGAAGCTTGTTTATGAAGGTAAGAGCAGACATTAAGCTACAGCTAGAAGAGAATCCAAGGTCAAAAGAAGTTTTTCTTTAAGATGGGAAAGATATGGGTTTATTTACTTGTAGAGGGGAAATCAGTGGGAAAAAAATCTTAGAGAAAAGCAAGAGGGCAGAATCGCTGCAGAAACTAGTATAAGCAGAGATACAGCATGGAGCTTTGGAAGAGAGATGAGCTTGAGACGGAAGACTTTAGATTGGTGGGTGGTAGAGAACTAGGGTTCTGGAAACGCATTGATATCTAGTTTCGTTTAATTGCACTCGGATGTGTGATTTCCTCTTTGGAGAGAATGCACGCCAGGCTGTCTCACTCCTTCACTCATACCACCTCAGGAGAGGTGGAACTAATAACATACTTAGGAAATTTGATTAGAACAACTGAGCATTAGAACACTTGGCTGGATTCCAGCCATCCTTTCTTTTGGGAGCAATCTGCCTGTAGAGAGCATTATGTTGTCTTGCTCTTTCAAGGGCACACTCTTTCCTGCCACACAGGAAGATTGCCTTGGTCCAGTGCTGCCTTCAACTTGATGATGTGTGCTTCATCCTGCAATTCAGCATTGTAAAGCCCCTGTGGTTAACATACACACAGCCATATCCTCCAGCCTGGCTTTGTAAGTAATAAAGATGGTATTATTGCCTCTGTTATTCCTTTCTTGCATTTCCCAATTAGATCAGTGCTGGCTGGGAGAGAAGAGTATCCTCTGTGTCAATTCATCTTTTACTCATCAAGAGTAGCACTGCCATCATGAATACGGAAGACAGCTAGTGGCTCCCCACAACCTGCTCTTCCATTGTTACTTGGATTCAGTTGCCCAGATAGAGTCTATATTTCCCAGTCCCCTTGCAGCTAGGTGTGGCCATAGGGCTTAGTACTTCTGCAGAAGTGGAAAGTGACCAGTAGTAATGAGTGTCACTTCCACCCCACTTGATTAAAAAGAAATTACTTTCCCTCTTTCTTCTGTCTGGGACCTTAGATATGGCTAAAGTTTTACACCTTAGATATGACTGTGAACCAGTTTGACTTTTTAGGGGAGGAATGAGCCCTAAGGATCAGCGGAACATTAATATGGAGGGGATCTGAGTTGCTGAATACCCTTATAGAGAAGAATTGGCCCACTAGGCTACCTTGGACTATTACATGACAGAAAAATAAAGTTACCTCATTTAAGCCATTGTGTATTTGGGGCTTTTTCTGATAGCAGCTTAGCCTTTACCTTAAAAGCCAGAATTGACTTGTTAGAGCCTTAAATATGTTAAGATCCAGAGAGGTAGATGGAGGGGTGCCTGGATGGCTCATTCGGTTAAGTGTCCCACTTTAGCTGAGGTCATGATTCTCGCGGTTCATGCGTTCAAGTCCTGTGTCAGGTTCTGTACTGACAGCTCAGAGCCTGGAATCTGCTTCAGATTCAATGTCTCCCTTTCTCTCTGCCCCTTTCCCTCCCTCTGTCTCTCTCTCAAAAAATTAAAAAAAGTTTTTTAATTAAAAATTTTTTAATTTTTATTTATTTTTTGAAATAGAGACAGAGTGCAAGCAGGGGAGAGGTAGAGAGAGAGGGAAACAGAATCCAAAACAGGCTCCAGGTTTTCACCTGTCAGCACAGAGCCCGACACGGGGCTCAAACTCATGAATCATGAGATCATGACTTGAAACGGAGCTGGATGCTTAACCAGCTAAGCCACTCAGGTGTCCCTTTAATTTATAAAAAAACATCCAGAGAGGTAGATGGAATTTAACCTATTAAAGTCTTTAGCTATGAACTAGCATATAGATACTGTATGCCAGTTTCTTAGATAAATGAATAGCATAATTTCTTTTTTTTAATTAATTAAGTTTTAGAGAGAGAGAGGGAGAGAGAAAGAATCCCAGGCAGGCCCCACACTGTCAACTCAGAGCCCGATGCAAGGCTTGAATTCATACACCATGAGATCATGATCTGAGCCAAATCAGACACTTAACTGAGCCACCCAGGTACCTTGGAATAGCATAATTTCTAATATAAAAAATGTCACAACCATGGATATAATATTAATATGTTCCAAGAATGGTAAGTGAGACAGACTGCTCTGTTTGTGCTTGTATGTCCCAGAAAGGAGGCTAAATAAACTTACACTCATTCTAGTTGTACCAATTCATTTTCAATGACCTTAGGAAAGTTTAGCTGAAAAAATTATTCTGGGAATTCCAGGCAGAGGGCATAAAGTTCCTAAGCCACCAATGAACTCGGCATGCTCAGGGAAGAACAGTGTCCTGGTGCGCTAGTGAGCTCATAGGAAGTGAGCTGAGGCAGATCGGCTCGTCCTCGTAAGTCAGGATAGGAAGTATGGATTTTATTTTAGGCATGATGGAAACCATTAGAAAATGGCATGAACAGACCTGCCTTTTAAAAATACCAGTCTAGGAAATGGGCGCAAGGGAGGAAGCAGGAATACTAATTAGAAGATATTGCGGTAATCCCAGTAAGCCTCTACTGGAGAGTGGTTCAGATCTTTTAGGCAGTTTGGGGATTTTGAGCACAGCAAGCCCCTTCTTTAGCAGCGAAAGAATAAATGTATTTAGTTGAACTAAAGAACTCAATAAGTATCCAAGATGTTTGTCTGGCGCTCATTAGCCTGACCATTCCTTCACTCCCAAGCTCTGGTCGTGCTGTTGGCTGCTCCCAGCATGCTTTGTTGTCAAGGAGTCGATGTCTTGGCTCAGCTCAGAAACCCTGAACGGGGGCCTTGACCACAGCTGCTGCCTTCTGGGAACATGGTCAGTAAAATGAATGTCTAGATTTTAGTTGATCAAATGAAACACCAGCTAGCCTTTTGGTTTAGTGCTTCCAAAGTAAGTTGCTGCCAAATCCAGTCAATATTGTGAGCTGTTAAATAGGCTTCTACAGCTGCCTGGTCTTGGCGAGACGTGATAGTAAAGCTATTGACAGCTCACAGATGGGAGAGCTTTCAATATTAGTGATCAAATGTGCTAGAAAAAAGAAAATAACAACATTGTCAAGAAATGGGTGCCTTCTGATCGGTGCGGAAATGAGGCACCAGAGAATTGGAGCAGATGAAATTAACCCGAAGGCACATCCTGAAATGGATTGTAGATTGTTTCATTTTCCTTGCAGAACTAGTTTTCTTGATCTAATCTTGACCTATAATGCAGGCTTAATTGACTCTTTAGATGCAGGAGCCCTTCCCACTGTGGGTGTTCCAGAAGCACTAGCAGTAGATAGCAACCTAGAGACCCTATGATTCTCCACCATGATTCTGAAACAGATCCTGCCCACCTGATAAATGAATTTAGAGAATCTCCATCTGAGGAAAAATGGCCTTATATCTGTGTTCAGACAGTTATTCTCTCAAAGGACAATGTACGTACACCTACTTTAATTAGAAATTTCAATTTGTTGGTCCAGTGTGGTGTGTGTGTGTGTGTGTGTGTGTGTGTGTGTGTGTGTCTGAAAGCAAAGTTACCAACTGAGAACAAGGTTAGTAGAGGAATGTCAGGGAGTTTGAAAACGAGAGTAGTTGAGACCAAAAGCTCCTGTGGTGAAGTGGAGCAGAAACTCCCTGAGGTGTGCGAAAGGACTGTTTGCTGGGTGACGTGGGAGAGCACGCACAGAGGCACAGTCTGCTCTACTGTTGGTTTTTCCAACTGCTTTGCAGTAAAGGGAGTGGAGGCAGATGTAGAGAGCATGGGTACAGGTTTTACAGAATGGTGAGGCAGAAAGACCTGAGTTCACGGTGTTGGCGGGTGACCACGTGTTTGGAGCAGTGGAGAAGGCCACATAGGCTGGAGAGGAATGGATGTGAGATCAGGGAACAACACGTATAATATGATTTCTCTCACAGAGTTCATGGAAGCAAAGAGTGAGTGAAGTGAGAATTAGAAGGAGGGGGCTCAAAAGAGAAACAGTATTTGAGAAGGATGCATTCTCAATGTCAATCAGACAACATTATCTACAGTCTAACTTATAAAAGGGTGATTCTCCTCTTCTTAGTTATTGAACAATCAGAAAGTTGAAATCCTGCTACCACCAGAGGGGTGATGCTATGTGTCTTAGTTAGTTTGGGCTGAGATAACAAACAATGCAACAGATTGACTTATAAACAACAAAAACTTATTTATCAATTCTGAAAAACTGGGTAGTCTGAGATCATGGTGCTGGCAGATTTGGTGTCAGTGAGAGTTCATTTGTGGTGCCCTCACATGGCAGAAGAAGGGCTAGGGTACTCTCTGGGGTCCCTTTCATTGGCTCCTTCTCCCAAAGATCCCAGCTCTTAATACCATTATTATGGCGGCTTACAGTCTTAATATATGAATTTAGGGGGGACACAAACATTCAGCTCATGCCACCATGCCAACGTTTTTGAAAGTTTACTATTTGGCAGTGGCCATGCTAAGAGGCTTTCACAAGCATTCACAACTCAATGGTGTGGGTTTTATAAAGAGGATTTTACAGACCTTGCACAGGGTCACACATTACTGAGTGATGGAACTGGGATTCACACTTGGGCAGAGCACTGGCCAACTCCTTGTCCCCGGGCTTAGCCATTAGACAGTACCATCATTTTATTGCTCGGTGGAACTGCTGAATATTATTAACAAAAATTGTGATTTGAAAATTACTGTTGAACATGGAATTATTTATAGATAATTTATAAGCTTGGGAAAATGGAAATTTCATTTATTTATTTATTTTTCTTAAGAACCTTTTGTTAAGTACCTGTAACACACAGCCCAGACCCTAACACAATGCAAGTTATGAATTAATGTTACCATTATCATGTGAAATACTATATTTTCAGCAATTAGGAAAGAAATGTATTAGAATGTTACATGTAAATTTTAAAAAATATTCTATGTGGGGTACCTTGGTGGTTCAATCAGTTGAGTGTCTGGCTTCAGCTCAGGTCATGATCTCACAGTTCATGGGTTCGAGCCCCGCATCAGGCTCTATGCTGACAGCTAGCTCAGAGCATGGAGCCTGTCTTCAGATTCTGTGTCTCCTTTCTCTCTCTTTCTCTCTCTCTCTCTCTCTCTCT
>NC_043714.1:35573039-35643285 GCF_006229205.1 Suricata suricatta
GGAGGAAAGCAGCTTTAAATAGAAAGCAAGAATGAGAAAGTTCTTGCCATCCTCAAGATGGAGACTCATTTAAAGAGGTCTCCTACACTTTGTATTTCAGCATTTATCTTTTAAGTATGGATTTCCTTGGGCTTTTGATGGAGTTACATCCCTATAAACCCATCATAAGTTAAAAATATCATTAAGTCAAAAATACATTTAACACTTCTAACCTACTGGACATCATAGCTTAACCTAGCCTACTGTAAATGTGCTCAGGATACTTACATTAGCCTACAGTTGGGCAAAATAGTCTAACACAAAGTCTATTTTATTATAAAGTGTTATAGATCTCACGTAATTTATTGAATACTGAATTGAAACTGAAAAAAGTTTACTATGGTTACAGGATAGTTGTATGTGTATTAGTTGTTTTACCTTCATGACCACCTGTCTGACTGGAAACTGCAGCTGGACTTGCTGACTCAAAATTCAAAGTACAGTTTCTACTTAATGCATATTGCTTTTCCACCAAGATAAATTCAAAAATCATTAAGTCAAAAGATTGTAAGTTGGGGGCTGTCTGTAATAATATGTTTAAGTAAGAATGACATAGTAGTGAAAACATCAGGTAAAGTATACTTTAGTCTGAGGTATAAAGAACAGCTCACATTATTTTATAGAAGTCTTATACGTCATGTGATTGGACCATGGTTGAGAGCTGGGTATTTATTACTTATTTAGAAGCTCTTCTTTTGTTTGACACATCTCATTAACTCTGCTAGTAAAGTGTAACTTCAGATGGGAACATGTTTATGCTGAATATTTTTAAATGGACAGTGTAGGGTGGGGGTTGAATTTGGTAAAGTGGAAAAATTAAAAGTTGAGTCTCATACTTTGAGGATGAAAATATGTTTTATTTCTGATTTTGTTGAAAAGAAGGAAAAGAGTTTTCATCAAACTGAAAGAAAATTTTAGAACTTGGAATGTCTGGAGGCCATAATCTTAACAAATAATATTTGTACTTTCACTGGACTATCTTATTATAAGATCCCATAACTCCAAATATATAGCAAAATGAATAAACCAGAAGTCACTTTATTCTAAATAGTTGTAAGAATACTCTTCTGATAGGGACACCTGAGTGGCTGAGTCGACTAAGTGTCCTACTCCTGATTTCAGCTCAGGTCGTGATCTCCTGATTCATAAGTTCGAGCCCCTCATTGGACTCTGTGCTGACCACATGGAGCCTGCTTTGGGACTCTTTCTCTCTCTCTGTCTCTCTTTGACCATACCCCACTTGTGTGAGCATGGACGCACTCTCTCTTTCTCAAAATAAATAAATAAACTTAGAAAAAAAGAATACTTACCTGATAGATCTCTAGGCAGTGTTATCTAGGAACTTTCCTAACACCTCCTAACTCTCCCAAGGATAAGCCCACTGTTTTTAAAGTTAACCCAGAGCTAAGCTTTCATGGTTGTACGTACTCATGAAGTTAAGCCCCACTGATTTTCAAAGCCAAATGTTTTGGGGACTTGTCTTTCCAGTGTAGGTCCCCCAGATCTAGGGGGCCTGGTGTGGGATTTCTTCCTTTCCCTTCTCTGTGCTTGTGGTGTCCCTCCTGTTTGTGGTTAGTCTCACTGGGACTTTGTTTCCCAACTGCATCTCCACCCTTCCGACCCTTTTTGATGTGGTTTCTTCCTTACAGTTAACAGTAGAGAGGCTGTTTTGCTCGTCTTTGGGTTGTTTTCTAGGTTAGTGGCACTGATGTGGCTGTTATCTAAGGTGTATCTGCTGGCTTAGGTGAGCTGACGATCCTCCTACTCTACCACCAACCCAGGCTTCCCAAAATAATTGTTCTTTGACTTTTGTAATGTCGATGTGGACTCTTCTTTTGGGTTGTGGTTTGAGGGAACACTTGTTTTGGAGAGAAATATTTATGTCTTATTTAAAACCTTTCATCCCAGAAATGAAGAGAACTACAGCTTAAAAGGAAGATTTTGGAGGTATGTTAAGGGTAATATTTTGAAATATTTAATGTTTTTTTCCTTTTTCATACTGAATCCCCCTTGCCATTAAAACTAATCAAAATATTCATGACTTATTACCCCAAAGAAAAGAGACCAAGGAGCATAGAGAAGCAAAGGAATCAATTAAGATTATAAATGGATTTTGAAATAACTCACCATAAATAATAGTTTTGAAAGCCTTATTCTCAATTGCAAGACCCAAATGTTTACATTTTTTGAATTTCAGAAGTTTGTTTTTAATGGCAGGGATTTAGAACATGGAATTTGATGTGTATGTTTGTTTAATGAAAGTAGATTGACTGTAAGATTGTAAATTTACATCTGTGCAGAAATGGAAGCTTTTGAGTAAAGTTCACTTATAGAACAAAAAGAAAAAAGGTACAATTCTGCATAGTAATGCCGGTGACTGAATTTTGAACAGCACAGATCAAACTATGAAGGAAAGAACGGCATGGAACAATGTGGCCTTCTCTCCACTTGATGTCACTTGATGCAGCGAAGGACAGTAATCCCAAACCTAGTAGCACAATAAATGGAGTAGGAAGCAAAGTTCTGGTAACTAAATGAATGCGAGAAGGATATAGAAGACAGCCTCCTTCCTGCCTTCCCTAAACCCCCTCTTCCAAGTCATTTACCCTGAGGAATAGGAGCCTTGAAAATAGGAAGAAGGGCCAGTGTCCTGCTAGTCCAGGAACTGGAGCTGTCAGGTCAACACATTTAGAGGGTATGGACAATGACATGCTTAATTGTTTTTAAACTTAACAAATTCAGTAAGAGGGTTTTAACATACACACACACACACACACATACACACACACGGCTAACTGCTCCACCACAACATCATTTGCTTTTATGAAAGATAATATTGATGTTTCAGTGAACATGCCAACATATCTTACTCTTCAAAGATGCACAATATACACACACTTACCCTTACATTTTTGCATTTACTGAATTTAAACTCTCATATATTTTACTATTCCCACCAATCATTATATAATTAAGAATTCTCAATATTCTTACATTCTTTTATTTCATAATGGTATATAATATTCTATTATGTTTATGTGCCATAATTTGTTAGAATCATTACTTAATAACAGGCGTATTGTTTTTCTTTTTTGCTGGAGAACAGAAGTGGAATCCATTGTAGAGCAGTATATGTAATATTTTGCTTCTATTTAATTATTTCCTTTTAGTTTATTTTTCTTTGAACTTGAACTGACTGGGGTTGCAGGTGGTTGGCTTGCTTCCATTCTCAACATTCAGTTGACTATGAAAGAACAGTTGACTTTTTAAAATGAAAACAAAACTTTGATTCTCAATTTGGATGACAACAGAATTCTCTTTAGCCAATAAACAAACAAAAAGAACCAAATTTGAGAATAGGGCTGCGCTAACATATTTTTGTCATTTGTTTAAACAATGTCAGAATAGTTTTAGATTTATTTTAAAAATTGTACAAATAGTACAACAAAATTCCCGTATACCTTACATCCAATTTCCCCTGTTGTTAACAGCTTATGTTAGTATGGATTTTATGACTAATGAGCAAATGATGACACATTGTTATTAACTAAAGTCCATACTTCATTTACATTTCCTTCCTTTAAGGGTATTTGTTCGACTGTTGTTCAGCTTGCCTTATGCAATGGGTATTTTAATTGTATGGAAAACTGGTTTAAAAAAATCAATTCATACTGCTACAAATGGATGCTCTAAATGAACTTAGAAGTCATAGGAAGAAAAGGGCTTATTAAAAATCCTTTCTATCTTACCACACAAGTATAACGAGGCAGGAAACCTGTGGCTAGAAAAGAGGAAAGCTCTAATTCTTCACTCTCACCCTCTTTCACTGGTCCCAAGGCAGGACATTGCAACAGATGAGTAATTTCTGTTGGCACAGTGTGCTGGACAATGGTAGCCATAATCATGACAGTTTTTAAATGTTGGAAAGTCCCTTGAATTTCCACTGTATTCCTGAAGGGCAGAGTTGGACTTTAACACATCACTGGTAAAAGCAGGTTTTGCATCCATGAGAGGCTTCTGAGGACTTGGCAGATCCTCTCAAGTATTATAGATCTCCCTTATCTCACCTTGACCCCAAGCATTAGCATGGGGGTCTTTCTATCAGAAGAGGGCCTGCTTTTCAGGACGTGCTTGTATTGTATCTGAAGTATGGCCGTACTTCCTATTGGCTTAATTACTCCTAAGACTCCATCAGTGAAGCAGATGGGGCCCAGCTGTTTTCCCTTACTCTGATAGACAAAATCAATCCTGAGCATAAAAATAAAAACAGTGTAGTGACCAATTTATGCTAACCAATGTAATGTTATCTCTAGTTCATTTCAAATGGCTGGCATGGGCCCATCATGTGCTAAAGCAGTTAACATAGATTATCTTCTGTAGTCCTCACAACAACCCTAGGGAACTATTATTATGCCCATTTTACAGGTAAGGAAACTGACACATAGAATGTTAAATAGCTTAAAAGAAAAAGGCCTATTAAATAACTTACCATAGTTGGTCACATATTTAGTAAATGGCAGAGTTAGGATTTAAACACCAAGCCTATGGTTTTAATTATGTTGCTATAAATTTTACCCCCAGTTTTGGGGGCATAGGAAGTCAACAAATATTTCACAAATCAGTTAGCAAATGAATAATGAATGAATGGAACATTTCAAGGTGGTGAATCCTTGAGTGAGGTGTTATATGAATTAAGCTTAGGAGCTATTTATTTTATCCTCATATTTACCTTAGCTAGGTTATTCAGGATAGTTTCCTGAAGAAACACAAGTATATTTTTGTGTGCTTTTGAGTTTTGAATGGGAACCAGAAGACTGACCTAAAAGATATAAAAAGAGGAAACAATTCTGTATATCAGGGGCAGCATGAAAAAATCACAGTGAAGGAAATAAAAAGATTAAAAAAAATAGCTTAAACATTCCTTTGATTAAATTCAGAGTGTCACGTGGAAAAAGACTGGGGTCCTGTGGTTTAGGTGGGTAATTGGACTGTATGCAAAAAGCAATAAGGAAGCATCTGAAGTCAGTGAGAGAGAGTGATGCAGTCATTTTTTTTCTTACTCAGTTACAAACCTTTGTACTGATCAGATGTAGAGAGACCAAAGGCAGGACATGGGAAACACACGAGGCCTCATTCATCTGCAGCCTGGATGCGTGATTGGCCATAGGCACAACGTGGAAGGAAGCATTTGAGTAGCTACTGGGAGGAGGCTGGAGGGAGAAGATGTCCGCCTTATGAGAAGGTCATTTTCTTTCTTTTTTTAAAAAATTTTTATGTCTTTATTTATTTTATATATACATATATATATATATATTAATGTTTTATTTATTTTGATACAGAGAGAGACCAAGCATGAGAGGGGTAGGGGCAGAGAGACAGAGGGAGACACAGATTCAGAAGCAGGCTCCAGGCTCTGAGCTAGCTGTCAGCACAGAGCCCAAAGTGGGGCTCAAACCGACACACTGTGAGATCATGGCCTGAGCCAAAGCTGGTCAGGCGCCCCTAGAAGCTCATTTTCCATGTGAAAAGAATATAGTGTAATTCATTTCTCTTCCCGACTTCTAAGAGTCTCTTTTTTTTCTTTTCTTCTTTTCGTTATAAGTCAGAATTCCACATTAATTTTTTTCCAATAAGCATGAGGCCTAATAAATTTTAAACATGATTATTGTTAAGACTCAACTATGCCATCTAGGGAACAGTAACACAGAGTGTCCAAAACCATGCTTGTTTTTAACTTTAAAATTGCATTCAGTGCTTTGGAGTGCATAAGGACATACTTTTTTCTCATTTCATTTTGCTAAGATTATAGTGAAGAAGGTTTACATTGTCACAAAATGTAAAACAGACTGTCAAGAGATAGTCTGAGGAGGAGTTTCAGAAATACTGAGATTTTGGGAGAAAATGAAGTAAGATTTAAAACTTTCACTGAAAAAATAAACCTAAGTGCTCTCATTTAGACTTCATCCTGTAGCCTGTTTTTCTCACACACAAATGCAACTCTGGAATTCTCTGTGGGGAGTGCCAGCAGACGGGAGAGTTCAATCACATAGCACATAGCAAAACTTCTATAAAGTGCTCTTTGGATATCTTTCTTTCTCCAGGATTCCATTCTTTATGGAAGCTATCATATATCTCTTTTCTCTCTTCCAGAAAAATCCTTTCAGCGTTTCCAGTAAAATGCTACTCTCTTCCTTTCTTTCCTGTATAAAGTGTGTAAATGTGCTTACATATTACAATTAGCTCGACAAAAGCAAAACAAAACAGCACCAAGCCAAATCCATAGCCATCTCTTAGCCTTTTAAGCTGGATTTATCACATTATATAATATGTAAGTAATAAACTAGCCAAAAAGTAGGTTCTTTTTTAAATGCAAGGGGCAAAACAAAATCATTCCCCTTCTTCATCCCATTCCTATGCTCTGACTGCTTTCTCTAGTGGTATTTATCTCATTCTTATGATTCACCTTTATGCAGGAGGTCACGTCCCAGTCCATCTGTAATATTTCTTCATATGGAAAATATTAAGCTACCAGAGGAGCCATTTATAGCACTTAAGAAAAAAATTTTTTATGTTTTACTTATTTTTGAGAGAGAGCAAGAGACAGTAAGAGCAGGAGAGAGACAGAGAGAGAGAGGGAGAGACGGAATCTGAAGACAGGCTCCAGGCTCTGATCTAGCTATAAGCACAGAGCTTGATGCGGGGCTCGAACCCACAAACTGTGAGATCACGATCTGAGCTGAAGTCGGATACTCAACAGACTGAGCCACCCAGGTGCCCCAGAAGAAGCATTTTTAACAGGTGCTATGAAAAAAGTGATAACCTAAATTCATAGTTCTAAGTACTAGTCTAAGAGATGATGTGTACACATGCCAGGGTTAAAAAATTATTATTTTAAATGTTTACTTAGCTGAGGGTAACGAGATACTTCAACAACAGCTGTTACTAGAGTTAAAAAGTATGCTTTGGAGAAAGCAGTGGTGAGTGGAGATTTTGGAAATGAGAGGAAAGGAAGCCATCTAGTTTCATGGTGGGGCCAGCTGATTTGATATGCCAGGCACTATTAAGGTATTGTGCACAGTCCATAAGAGTGTGTGTGTGTGTGTGTGTGTGTGTGTGTGTGTGTGTGTGTGTAAGGAGAGCATTCAGCCATCTACCATCTACCTTTCTGCCATTCCAGGTGAGCATTTGCATCCTTAGGTGATGAACATCAGAAGTGTAATGGAACTGTCATCAAATCCTATCACATGCAAAATAAAGAATTCAAATGTGATTAGTGGCTATTTTAAGATAAGAAGGTTTGGGATTTTTTTTTTTTTTTTTTGCTTCTATGAAGACAAATGAACTCATAAAGCAATAGAGTGTACCTTACTTAGAAGTTATTATAGATGCCTTCTTGCCCTAATGGTTTAAGATTTGTACCATGAGGATATGAACTAGTTTGCCATTTTTACTGCAGTGTCTCTAATGCCTGGCATGCAACAGAGGCCATGATAAATATTTGTTGAATAAATAATAATATGAGGGTTCATCATAGATACAGATAATCTCTGATATGAAGGACCTGATGATGATGATAAGTAATAGTTATGATTTATTGGATTCCTTCTTTATGCCAAAGACTGCACCATTAATTTATATGTGGTAGGTACTTCACATTTCATTAATCTTAAGGAGTATGTATTATTAGCATATTTTACAGTGACAAAATTGAATTACAGAGTTAGGACTACACCCTACCCAGATCTGTCTGACATCAAGCATGATCCTTTTACTGAATATCTTAAACAAACATGCTCTATACACACATTGTGAACATAGAACTAAGGAACAATAGATTGAAGGTAGAATGTGCTCTTGACTCTTAGGGAGACAGTTAAAGGTAAATAACAATACTGGAGGAAGATGTTTCAAGGCAAGGTTTGACAGATAATTGGTACAGAGTGCTGTCATTTTCGAAGAGGAAAGAAGCTGCTGTGTCCTAAGAGCTCAGAAAAACGTTCACAGGGCAAGGAAGCTTGATCTGAACGTTGAAACATGAATAGAATTTAAAGAGGGAGAAAGTGAGGGGAAGGATATGAACCCAGTTGAGCAGCAGGAATGCACAACACGTGTTTAGAAAGGAAGGAGGAGACCTGGGTGGCTGGGCAGGCTCTGGGGGACAGTGTTCATTTAGAGAAGTGTTTGTAGGCAAAGTTGTCGGGACACCAGTGCTGGGTAGCTCAAAGCTCCAGCTAAGAACTTTGAAATCGGTCCCCTGACAACCCAAAATGTTTGAGATAGTATAGGATTGGAAATAATTATTCTGCTTTCCATTTTAAAATGGAAATTTAAAAATGTCTCTAACATTCTGCTTGTCTTCTCTGCAGTAGCAAGGGGAACGAGCATGCCCCAGAATACGTGGGAAACCTGTGCAAACTGGTCCTAGGTTTGTAAAAAACAACAACAACAACAATTGGCTGCATACTGACCCGGCTTGAAGAAGACAAGATTTGGAGTCACAGCTCTGTCCAGGCACAAAAGTGTTGCTGTCACCTACGCCCACTTTACTGCTATCCTCTGGCATTCGAGAGGTGAGTTCTACTTAGGACATTTATATCCTTCTTGTCCCAAACTGTTGTGGGTATTTGTGTTAGTTAAGTAAAAATATTTATTATTTGTAGCTCACAAATGTAAATATGAAATGTGATACTAAAGTCCTGGGAAAGAAATATAAGGAGAGCAGGTGATTATAGAGATTCATGCAGGAAGCTCATGGGCATTTATCTTTTATGATCCATTATATTTTGTTCCCTTTATCTACTATCTTAAAAATAAATTTAGAATCTGCCTAATGTTTTTTAAAAATATCTATTATAAAGATTAACTTTGATTCTTACTTTGCCTCTGTCAGGCTACTAGTATTCTAAATTCCGCTTAATAAGCACTTTGCCCTGTGTTGAGAAAGATAACAATGCAAGCAATTAATTTCCCCTTTAAGACTGATTCTGGCTTTATATTCTAGTCTTTTGAGAACTAAAATTAGACCACAAATTATTTTAATGAGGAACACAAAATTCTGCTAGGCAATAGCAACTTCCTATAATTTGCGGAGATTTAAGGATCATGTTCCAGAGTTGACATAGAAATTCAAATCTTTCCTGGAAAAGTAGATCCATTTATAACTTATAACAACTCAGGGAGTAATTTGGCTAAATCACTGAGTTGTAGTTCTTAAATTTTTGTGTGGAAAGCAACCGCCCAGATTGCTAATTAAATCCTGAATTTCCAGTTTCCACCTTTTGTACTTTGATTTCGGTAGGTCTGGGATACGGTCCTGCCTTTTAATGAACCACTACAGGTGATTCTGATACAGGTGGTCTATAGGTCACACTTTGAGAAATGCAGGGAGTGCGGAGTTAGCTGACATTTAGGAAATCTTTTGAGGAAGTGCTTGATAGGTTTCCCCGGAGGGGCTAAACCAGGGAGAAGGTTCACCTTGCCTGGAAGCCGTGTGTTTACGTCAGTGCAGAGCCGCTGCGTGTGAGCGGGTGCAGGTGATCCACTAAAGGTGGACATGAGGAAGTGAATGATCAGCAATAGTGTGGTCCTACCAGAATCATTTGGGCTCTGCTCTTGTTTCTGTTTTGGAAATTCCAGAGTTTCCTCTGATGGTATCTTAAATAATTTTTGTACTTGCTGGTCCTTGGGTTCTACAAGCTTTTAAAATATATATATGAATAACCAGCTATGCAAATCCAACTGTTAAGAAATTACCTTGACAACCATGTTTCACATTTTTATAGAAGTTTATTTTCCTTACCTGTCCTTCCCTCACTTTATCATCACATATTAGAATTTCCCTTCCAAGAACACTGAAGAAAAATTAATCAAGTTGTTTGAAATTAAGGCAGCATTCTGCATTATGAAAGAATTGCCCTTGTGATATACTCACGACTATAGATCCATTCATGGGTAAGTTTCTTTTTAAAGGGAATTGTGTAAAGAGAATATTGTTGTCTCAGTAAGAGCTGGGCAAGAGGGAAGGTTTACCTTCTCTTCTGCTGATCTTGAGCTGGTAGTGGCTCTGCACGGTCATTGTTGAGACAGGCAGCGCAGTCCTGCCTGGTGGAAGAGCAGCAGATGGCGTTACAAGGAGCAGCCTTGAGATCTGGCTTCAGTAGTTCCCAGCCATTCGACCTTAGTAACTGAGCTTTGCCGCTTCCTGCTCCCTGCTTCCGTATTTTACATCTGTTATCTATTTTCCATTCTTTTTTTTTCAGTCACTAGTACATTTTCTTTTAAACCTACAATGTGCCATATTTGTTTTTATGTGCCAGGGATGCACTGATAGTCCTCTGGAAGGGTGACGATGGTGGTAAAAAAGATGGAGAGAAAGCTGATGAACTCACCGTGCAGCTTTAAGTTTAAATGAGGTAATGCAGGGAAACATTATTTGAAGATATAACGTGATATACAAGTATAAATTATTAATCTTTTGTTTCTTATAACCTATCCATGTCTGTGCATTTAGTTAAAGTGCTCAAGGTATCTATTTGAAGAGCCATGTAAATATATATCTTCATTGAACACTATATTTAATATTTAGAGATTAGAAATAACCTAAGTATCTATTTAGATAAATAAATTATAAGTTATATAAATTATGGTATTTATTTAATTCCATATATATGAGATATATAATGCCATATACCTGTATGGTATTAATACCTATAAATAGATATATGTTAATGATAAATAATGACAATAACCTCTTTGAGAACTTGCTTGTGCCAGGGATAACTATAAATTGCTTAATTATTATAATACCCCTATGAGGGAACTGAAGAACAGAAGACTTAAGTAATTTTCCCAAAACCTCAGAACTAATGATGGCTTTGATATTTGGAACCAGGTGGTTTGGTCCTCAGTTTCCACACATAATATTCGTCTTTTCAATAGTCAGAATGAGTCAAGGCTCTCTATATGTAGTGGAAAGGAAAGCTCTCGAAGACATATTATGTAGTGCAGAAGAGGTACCATCCCCCAAAAGAGAGAAGGCAGAAAGGAAGGAAAGGAAGCAAAGGAGATCCAATTAGAAACATGCATGTCTCTGTAGAGAGTATCTCTGGGAGGAGACACACAGTAACTGCTGTTGCTTTTGGAGAGGGCCTCTGAGCAGCTGAGGACAAGGATGGAAGAGTCATCGTCACCATAAACCTCCCTTGCAACTTCTGATTTTTGTGCTGTATGAAGACATAACCAGTTTTAAAAGTAAAGAGATTTTTAAAATGGTAAGCCCTCATAATGAATCCATCTGAAGCAAATAACAGCCTTCTAATATATATCTTACATCTCAGTTGGCATAGCCTAAATCACAAGTTTATATCTGGGATGCCAAGAAGACCTCACTGAAGGATAATGACTTCAGGTGATTTCTCCATAAGCTGCTAAGAAGCGAGTAACACTCCTGAGGAATGTCAGTCGGCTTGCTCACTGGCAGACTTTCCCCCAGCAGTCCAACCCAGGTTAGTCCAGAATGTTCTCTGTGGTGCCTGTCAGCCTAGACCAGCATATGAAGGCTTAAGAAGTCCAGATGAGCAAAGAAGAAGGGAATACTCAGTGAATGGCACATGAAAGTTGTCTAATAAGTAACTTCCAGTGGGTGAGCCAAAAAGAGGAAAGAAAGAAAAAAAGACCAAAAAAGTAGTCGTATAAATTTATGTGCCTTATATGTATGCAACAATGAGGTTGATTTTTCACCCACATCTGATAAACTGGCTCTGAATCTATCCTGAAACAAGTTCCTGGAATGATCTGAGCAAGAGCCATTAGTTTAAAAGTCATCAGTGATACAAAAAGTTCTACTTAAACTCACTTTCTCCCCCAGAGGTGGGCAGGTGGATGTGGGTATGAGAACAGGATATTAACTTTATCATCAGAGCATGTACCATTTATCCAGTCCATAAAAATCTTTGAAACATAGGAAAGCAAAACCCAGTGTCCTACTTAGAATTGTAGTTTTACATAGAGACTTGTTAAGACTTGAAAGTGAGACAGGCACTAGTTGAGGTTGTAGTTTCAGAAGCAGTTTGGCTACCAGGCAAGACAGGGCTCTAAGGCTTTTTAACTGCTCACAGGATGGTAGAGACCACATAGGTCCAGATTGGAGTCATGCATTTAAATGGATCAGAGGCCAAATTAAGTTCCTAGTCCTGAGGAGGTGACACTTTATGAAATCAGAAATACATTCCACTTCTAAAAACATAAAATATATGTCATGGGGGTGCCTGGGCGGTTCAGTCCATTAAGCATCCAACTTCAGCTCAGGTCATGATCTAGTGGTTCGTGAGTTTGAACCCTGCATCGGGCTCTCCTCTGTCAGGGCAGAGCCTCCTTTGGATCCGCTGCCTCCCTCTCTCTGCGCCCCTCCCATGCTCGTGTATGGGCACTCTCTCTCTCTCTCAAAAATAAACAAACATCAAACAGAATTAAAAAAATAATAAAATACATTTAAAGAATATGTCATAAATTGTATTAACATTCCCAAGTTTTCATGGTCTTCCCTCTAACAAGATTGTAATTGTCTACATTGCCATGGATCTTGAAGTAGGTCTTCTCTATGGGAGGAATATATTTCTCCATTACATTTCTATCAGGTGTGAGCATGTGACTTGTGTTGGTCAGTGGAATAGGAGTGGAATAAACGTATGGGATGTCTGTCTGAGCAGAGGTTTTAGGAGCTATCACAAAGTTGTGCCATTGCTCCCACTCTGTGCCAAGAACGGTCTGTAGCAAAGAGACACTGCTCCTTCAATCCTGGATTCTGGAATAAAGAAGACATTTGGAGTAGTCTCTGAGACAATCCCTAGCTAATCCATAACATAAATGAGAAGTAAACCCTTGTTGTAAGCACTGAGATTTGGGAGTTGTTGTTTTACTGCAGTATAACCCAAGGAAAGCTGACCAGTACAGAGCAACAACTTGAATACCCATGCTTGCTGCAGGAAATTTGTAAAGGAAAAAGAAAAATGAAGGCAGTAAAACATAAAATGGCATGCCAGCACCCTCCTCCTTCAGGCTGGGTGAACGATGGGCCTGGCAGGGGGTCGGCTCCTGGTATGGCATGCCCAGGTTCATGATGGGTGGGCAGTAACGTGGGCATCTCCGCTCCAGGTGGGACCACTCTCTGCCCCTGGCCTCTGGGCTTGTATGGGTGAGCGCTTGGAGTTCAGCGAATGTGTTAGGACATCTGTGGTATGCACTCATGTGGTATGCTGTGAGAAAATATTCGAAACTGGTGAACTCTTTGTAGGAGAAGAATGTTGATGGTCTTCTTGGTAAGCTTTACAGGCACTTGGATGTCTTTTCCGTATCACCCATGAATCGCCCACTCTCGTGAAAGTGGAAATAATATTTGAGGAACTGGTGAATTTTGACATATATCAATGAACATGTGTAAAGAGCCAGATAATAAATAATTTAGGCTTTGCAAGTCAAACCACCTCTGGTCCAAGTACTCAATATCTAATAATATCTAATAAATAATTGTGGCTCTGTTCCAATGAAACCACATTTATAAAAACAGGTGACTGGCCATATTTGACCTGTGGGCCATACATTGCTGACTCTTGATCTAGTGAAAAAGAAAATGGAACTTAGTTCCACCAATATCATACTACAAAATCTAGTGTCTGTTAAAGAGAGCTTGTTGTACACACTTCATCCAGAGAAATTTGAAATGACTTTTTTTATAAGCCACTAAAACCATGAAATGTGCCCTCAGGAGCTATTTGGAAAGTTTAATGATAAACACTATGTCAATCAAACACAATGAGAAGTCCAGACACCTTGATGGGGTGATCTGCAGACACGTCACAGAATTTGGGGATCTAGAAGCACCATCTATGAGAGAGCATGAAATATATAGTAGCAGCCAAAAGTACAGGTTCTGAGAGCATACACAGTATTCAGGTTGAGAAGCAAGTGTCTGTAGGGATTTATTATTCACTCTGTATTATTGGGAACGGTGCACACTCATTCTGCATTTGGTTTGTCAGAAAGAACAATGGCTCCTAGTACATGTCAGGAGAGTAATTTTGAGTTGATTTAGGAAAGGAACAGTAGAACAGGAAAGATTTTCTGTATCCTGACCTTTTTTGTTACTCTTTGTAAGAAAAGAAATATTTCAGGTTTCAAGAAAGAGTTTTTGGTTTGTTTGTTTGTTTGCTAAACAGGAAATGCATTTAAATATTTGATATCTTTTCCCCAAAGTCCAAAACATTGAAATACAAGTTTCTTGGGAATTTTGTTATGTTTGTTGTGATCATTGAAAGAACATTCTCCTTGGCTTTTTCAGGAAGAATGTTATTCTTAGAGGATCAGGGCATTGTTCTTAAACTTAGAGACCTAAGGATATCCTGGGAAGCTTTTAGCTTTCTACTATTACAGATTTATAGACTCAAAAGATGCTCTTAGTTCTGGGGTGTGGTTCCTTATTATGCTGTTTAACCAGCAGTGGCACATGACCCTGGTATAGGCAGTTTTCCAAACAAGTGTTATGCCCAGATCGCAATATCATCCCCCAAAACCAGAGACCACCAGGGAGACTGAGTCACACATGCAAAAGCAAAGGGCGTTTTATTACGGCTTAAGCTCGCCGGGCTTAAGCTGAGGCTCACAGACTTCACCAGCACAGTGGATCCGTGCTGAGAGCCCCTGAGCAGGGTTTTTATGGGGCTTAGGAAGGGGGAGTTACAGGAAATTGTGACACAGGTACAGTGATCCAATCACTATCATATAACAACATTGGCAGTAGCTCTAACCATACACATTGTTTAGAGTGTTTGTTACTTTTGGCGGGACCCAATCACAACATTTAGAGTATCTTTGAAAATAACCAATTACAGGGTGGGCCAAGGACCCCCATGTAGGGTGTAACTAGCCTT
The DNA here is from genome assembly GCF_006229205.1 of Suricata suricatta. Lineage (NCBI taxonomy): Eukaryota > Metazoa > Chordata > Mammalia > Carnivora > Herpestidae > Suricata > Suricata suricatta. The sequence continues at coordinate 35,588,003 of NC_043714.1, forward strand.
AAGCAATAAGTGATTATCTATAGCTTCTATCTCTAGGCCTGCCCTTAGGAGTGTTAAACATTTTAGCTGGCCGCTTCTGATTGGATGTTACTAGGGTGGTCCCTGGTTGAGCAATCTGTGCCCTTTCATTGTCTAATGATTCTGAGAAACTGACACTTAGGCCTCCAAGGTCAGAGGGGAAACTTGAAGCCTGTCATGGAGTCAGTTTGGTTCAGACCTGTGTCCTTTCACAAGCAGAGAAAACACAGGCACACGGATTCTTTCTGACTGGATCCTATTGAGCTCTGGGACAAAATTTATCTGCCAGAGCTCTAGTTCAGATTTACAAGTGCTACAACCATGTTCATAGATCCCTCATCTGTTTACTGGATTATATGATCTCCCACTGACCTGAGGCCTTACAGGCCTCCTTTAATTTAGGAGATGTGCTTTTAATTAGATGAATATAAGAAGTAACACAACACATAACTATATCATTTTAGTTTCTTAATATAAATAGGATATATTTTTCCTAACATATGCTGTAACCAATCCAAACATTTTTGTTGTTTCAGAAAACAGGGTGTCGGGTACCTCAAAAGAAAACAATTGTTTGCTAATGTCAAGGTTTTGCCTGAGGTTTTATGTTAAAAGTAATTTTGCCAGGGGGCACCTGGGTGGGTCCAGTCGGTTAAGTGTCTGACTTCAGCTCAGGTCAGGATCTCATGGTTCATGAATTCAAGCCCCACATTTGGCTCTGTGCTGACTGCTCAGACCCTGGAGCCTGCTTTGGATTCTGTATCTCTATCCCTCTTGGCTCCTCCCCTGCTCATGCTTGGTCCCTGTCTCCCTCTCTCTCAAAAATAAATAAACATTAAAAAAATTTTTAATAAAACAATTTTTTAAAAAGTGACTTTTCCAGAAGCTTAGAAATAAAGCCTGAATTTTGCCTTTATTATACTCTTAATTTCTAATGCTACATCTTTTTTAATGTAGCCTTTAAGTAAAGATAAAAGATTTGTATAATGGGATATATTACAATAAATTTATATATATTAAGAAAATATGGCTGGGGTCATATATAATTCAAATAAAATCATTAATATTAACAGTGGGTTCTATATAAATAAAAGAACCTTATATGCTATCTATACTGATATCTAATATATAGTTAATTAGAGATGTTTTAGGCTATTTATGTAAAAGTTTTATCACTTACTCAAGAATGTGAAAGCAAATTACAAAAGAATTCCAAGGAGAAAATCAGTTATAGGTGGAGGGATAACAAAACAATCAGGAGGCTTGGAATCAGATACATACAGGTTTGCTTATTGGTTTTGCTATTCACCATCTATGTAACCTTTTTTTCTCAGGTTGGCTGATCCCTCCTACCTTCATTATCCTCCTCTGGAAGTAGGAAAAAACATATCCACTTCATTAAAGTTGTTATAAGAATCAGGGGCGCCTGGGTGGCTCAGTTGGTTGAGCCTCTGACTTCCGCTCAGGTCAGATCTCATGTTTGTGGGTTCAAGCCCCGCGTCAGGCTCTGTGCTAACAGCTAGCTCAGAGCCTGGAGCCTGCTTCCGGTTCTGTGTCTCCTTCTCTCTCTGCCCCTCCCCCTCTCATGCTCTGTCTCTGTCTGTATCAAAAATAAATAATAAAAAAACATAAAAAAAATTAAGAAAAAAGTTGTTATAAGAATTAAGTGAGGCAGTGTTTATAAAATACTGAACTCACAATGTGCACTGAGAAAATGTCAATTCCATTCCCTCTGTATTCCATTTGACAGCATTCCTGAACCCTGAACATAATTCATTTTTAATTTCCTGTAAGCATTTAAGTATTCTATATTCCTTTTTACATTACTTCCCTTTACAACATGCTTTTGTTTGTTATGCAAACTTTTCATAGTAACAAAAAATGTATGGATAAAGAAGAAAGGTCATATTCATTAAATAAATATCATTTCTGATTCAAGCCCTAACATTGTAATGCTAATAGGCATTGTATTTGGTTCATCAAGTATTTAACTCAAATTAGTTTGTGTTTTTACTTTGTTTTAAAGGTTAATTAGTATTTCTTTGGTTAATGAATCTTGGAAACAAAATGTATATTTCATCTTTGTCCTGCAGCATAAGTACAATCCAAGCACATTACTTTTTTTTTAACTTTAATTATGTTTTTACTACATACATACTGTGGGTTCATTGTAAGAGGATTAGAAAATACAGATTTTTAATGGAAAAAACCATCCATAAATTTATGAGATATTATATATGTATAATAGTACAACCCTTTGGAACTCTAAAATAAATAATGACTTTTTCTCAAATATACTTTAATAGTATAATTATTGTATTTTTTATTTATACATTTATTTTATATTTATATATAAAATATAGAATATATAAATATATTTTATATCTTTATATATAATACATAAAGATATAAAATATATCATTTATTTTATATATAAAGCATCATATTTAGTTGTTTGTATATGTTATGATTTTTATAACCAATTTCTATTTTTTAGTAGATTGTTCATTTACGTTTGTTATTATAAAATGCTGCCATCTGTATCCATCTTTATAAAGCTATTTCTGTAGTTTATTATTTTATTTCATTAAAAAATTTTTTTTAATGTTTAAATTTTTGAAAGAGAAAGAGACATAGAGTGTAAGCCGGGGTGGGGCAGAGGGAGAGGGAGACACAGAATTTGAAGAAGGCTCCAAGCTGTGAGCTGTCAGCACAGAGCCTGACCCAGAGCTTGAACTCACGAACTGAGAGATTGTGACCTGAACCAAAGTCAGATGCTTAACTGACTGAGCCACCCATGCACCTTCTTTGTTTAAATTCCTATGTGTGGAACCCAGACACATTTAAAATCCATCATAAAGTTTCCTGGGGAGACTCATATCTAATTTCCCTGCTGGAAGCTTGTTCCTCTGCTTCTAAAAACTCATAGTAGGTAGCACTGTAGACATGAAGTCCATAAACTCTTTTTTCTTACTGTTAATGGTTCATAACACACAGCCTCTAATTGGTTCTAGCAAGATTCTTTTTTTATTAACAACTATAGCTGTCCCCAAATTTTATCCATCATTCAATTTTTACTTATTCAAATGTAGTTGAGATTCAATTAGAATAAGACATTGTTGAAAATAAAAGGAAGTTAAGCACTCTCCACGCTGGTTATGATTATATGATTAGAACATGATTAAAACATTGGAAGAGTTCACTTCTTTCAATATCACTCTAGCTTCTAAATTAAATCCTCAGCATGGTGTTGGTTCTGGTTAGTTCCCTGCCTGTGTGGTGTTGGACATCATGGTTTGCTATTGTTGTTGTATTAATGTTTGTTTATTTTTGAGAGAGGGAGCACAAGCAGGGGAGGCAAGAGAGAAGAGGGCAGAGGATCTGAAAGTGGGCTCTGTGCTGATAGTATATAGCCCAATGCGGGGCTCGACCCATGACTATGAAATCATGACCTGAGCCGAAGCTGGACACTCAGCTGACTGAGCCACCCACATGCCTCCATGATGGAAATACTCTGAAGGCCTTTTCCTACTTCTCGCTGTGCCAGCAGCGTGCATATCCACCATACAGTGTCACATATCATGATGGATAGAAGCATCCACAGCCAACAAAGGACAGGGCTTCAGGTAGAAAGTGTCTTCTGAACTGGAGACATTAAAGGACAATCTGATGAGGAGATAGCATTTGAAGTTGAACTGGAGTTAGTAGAATTTTTATAGGTAAAGTAGGAAAGAAAGTTCTCATTATTTCTCTGATGAGTGCTAGTGAAAAAAACAGATTGAGACAAATGTTCTAACCCCACCTCTGCCACTTTCTAGCCCCAGGTCCTTTTGGCCCAGGCTTGTCACTTGTAGACTGGGTGAGTAAAACTGCCCTGATGTTTCACCAGAGGGTTGTGAGCTCAACATGAGATAATGCAACTGAGAATATTTTAAAACTGTGCAGCATAAAGAATATTTATGAGCATAAAGAATATTTAAATAGTCCATGTTAGCATATTTGGATCAAGGTATCAATTCACAGTTTATCAGTCTACCTTGAATGCATTTAAAGAAAGATCATAAAATATAAAATGATTTCAGTATAAATTCAGCTATTATTTTGAATGCAAGTAACTTTCAAGTTAGAATCTTTGGCATTTCATAGAATTATTTCATAGATTATATCCCAAATTTAAATAACTATTATTAATGTACCAAATACTGTGTTAAGTACCTCACATGTAGGCCTTGTGCCTGGGTCTTAATTTGTAAAGGTGACTGAGTGATGGCATGAAGAGATCAATGCTATTGAAAGAGAAGTTTAATGTCATTTACAATTTCCCTAGAAACAAGAGACGTGGCTTATCCATGGAGGAACACAAGGTTTTGATCTGGAAGCAGTTGCTGGAGAGGGTGGTAGGTTTATGCCTGAGATTTTACTTGGTTTCTGTGGGAAAGGCAAGGCAGGGCAGGATACACAGGTTAGGGTTGGCTAGTTTGAATAACTCCGGCAGATTCTAAGCTATAGGGTGGCCCCTAGTTGTCTGGTACCTGTCCCTGCGGTGATTAAAGAAGAAAATATTGCCTCCTGAAACACAGGTGGGGAGAAGGGAAATGGCAGTGGATTGGCAAGTTTTAGAGGCACGCTCTTGGCTGAGTCCTTTGCTGTCTCTGAGAATTGGCAAGCTCAGGGAGGCACAGTCTACTCCCAGCAGGAAATCCTTTGTAAGATGTCAAAACATGACATAATACAATTAATTATTTCATTAAATCATCCTCATGCTTAACTGAAACTTTATGCTCATTGATTGGTAACTCCCCATTTCCCATAAGCTCTGAAGATCTGCTGTATGACATGTAACTGTACTTAGCACTAATGTACTGGACACCTAAAATTTTGTTAGGAGAGCTGATCTCTTGCTGTGTTCTGTTCTTACCACAAAAATAAGTATATTGTAGTATAGAGGTGAAATTTAAGGAAAGGTATTAAGCAGGCTGTGTTTTAGCTTATGGGCAAGTAATAACTTATATCATTTATCTTGAATGTATCATAGATAAGCTGCTACATAATGATCGCCACTTCAGATAGCTGTGAAATTAGGTGATTAACTAGTTGTTACTTAACCTTCTAATTTCTGTATAAGAAATTAAGTCTAATTACATGAAATAGAAGTTGGGGTTTTGATTTTTTACTTTGCTTTTCTGTTTGGAGTGTCATTGTAACTACTGTATTGTAAATGATGGAAAATAATTGCATATGTTAAAAAAATAAATTATTATATTAAAAAAACCCCAAAATTAATAAACATTAAAAAAAATAAAGTCCGTGCCAGTTGTATTTGAAAAAATATAGAGGTAATTTGATGCCTAAGATAGTTAACTTCATCCCAAATAAGACTTACATCTGTTTCTGGCAGGTAACTTGCAACAAAAAAATACTAGATCTTCTTAATCTCATCTGGGATTGACTGGCTGACACTGAGCTCCAGACTCTGTGAGAGCTGAGCAATTTTGGTTTACCCTAACTGTTTAGCTCTTAAATTGTTGACCTAAAACCTGAGCCTCTGCCAAGAGCCCCCACTCCCTGGCAGGTTCTATACTCCAATTTTTATCCTCCTAAATTTGCAACACTATTGTAAGCTTCTCAGCTTCTGAACCATCTTGTAGAACTAACTGATGTCCCTGGACAAAAGTGGTCCAAGTCCTAGGCTAGCCTTTCTGAGTTTTCTTTGCCTCTTGGCTTTTGGTCCAGGAATTCATCTGTGCCTTTGTAGCTCTCCAACGCTCTCAAATTTTTAAAAATAATATTTTGTCCAACCTTTGTTTATTTACCTCCCTAGAGTTAGACCTATAATTATTTAATACCTTCCTAGGCTTTGAGTAATAGTAGCTCTGAAAAACTTTTAAAATTGTGAAGTATAATACATTTAGAAAAATTCATATAAAATGTAAGTACACCTTTACTAATTATTATAAAGTAAATATTCAGTGTGACTACCACTAAAGTCATGTATATTAATTTTATGCAAAGTTATCTGACTCTAGAAAATATTTTGAGGGGTGCCTGGGTGGCTTAGATAAGTGTCTGACTTTTGCTTTAGGTTCAGGTCATAATCTCATGGTTCATGGGTTTGAGCCTCACACCAGCCTCCATGATGACAGTGTGGAGACTGCTTGGAATTCTCTCTCTGCCCCTTCCTCACTCACTCACTGTCTCTCTCTCTCTCTCTTAAAATAAATAAACTTTAAGAAAAAAAGAGATATTTTGGTATTTCACAGCAATAATTGTTGTAACCCAGTAAAATATAGCAATCTTAAAGACAATGATGGGCACATAGGAACTAAAAAAAAAACCAAGCTACACTTACATAGAAATGATAAGGTTATCTCAAGAATGTATCCTAAAGTAAAGTATAAATTTTTCTTAGCTGGGGAATAACAATATTCTGAAGATAGTTTAATGATCAAGGCTTAAAGTAAACATTTATCACAGATAATTAAAAGAAGTTAGAAATTGATTATATTGTTCACAATACTTTTTCAACCAGAATTAGAATAAAGAAGTTTGAGTATCAAAATCAGGAGAGGGATGGGGCATCTGGGTGGCTCAGTCGGTTGAGCATTGAGCATCTGACTTTGGCTCAGGTCATGATCTCACGGTTGGTGGGTTTGAACCCTGCACTTTGACTCTGTGCTGACAGTTCAGAGCCTAGAGCTTGCTTCTGATTCTGTGTCTCCCTCTCTCTCTCTCTCTCTTTCTCTCTCTCTCTGCCCCTCCCCTGGTCACGCTCTGTCTCTGTATCTCTCCCAAAAATAAATAAAAATGTTAAAAAACAACAACAACAACTTTCAATTTGGGCAAAATACCATATCACTTATTAATTTCATACATCTTAAAAGTCACTTTCTCTTACAAAAACATAAATGTAGAAAAATTAAAATGATGAGAACATCTGGTACAAAGGCGAAAATAAAGATATAACATGAAAAAAGAGCGAAGATTAGTGTATAAAAACCCTTTGTATAAGTTTCCATACCGGTTTTAGAGGTGAGTCATACGTTTTGCTCTGAATTTCTTTCAGTACAAGAGCAAAGAGGGAAATACAGTGAGTTTTAAGATTCACCGTACTACAAATGATCGTGTGTTCACAAACTGATTATTTAAGAGATATGCAGCTGTTCTTGACATTTATATCCAAGGAAAAAAGTTCTACTATGGGTTTTTATACAGGAGCTCCTTTGATGAATGTATAAAGTGGAATGAGATGGATTTATTTTTTACCAAAGGTAGACAAGACACCTTAAACGTGGTGCAGGAAGTAAGCTACCCAAAGGGACTAGGCAAACAATAACATGAATAATTTGAGATATTTATAAACGGGTCCGTGCAGGGCAGCCTGTGAGGCCTACTACTCGTGGTCTTGTGTGGGAAACAGACAAGTGTATTTACTGCGTTGAGGTTAGAATAGAACTGCCTAGAAAGGGGGTGAGCACAGGAGGAGATCCAGTTATTCCTCCACAGAAAGATGGTAATTAAGCAGAGTCCTGATGGATGAGTAATATTTCTTAAATGGCTTGGGGAGGATTGGAGGTAGACAGAATAGTGCATAATAGGAATGGAGGCATAAAAAAATGGAGATCTATAAATAGAGAAAGAAATGTAAATTGGAAAGAATGGGCTAGAGCAAAAGAAGATAAAGCCATTTGCATGCTATGTAATAGCTAGTGAGACATTCATGATTTAAAGCTATATCATGACCAAATCAGAGTTGCGCTTTAGATTACTCTGGAAGTGTGGTAGAAGATGAATTTGAATGTTAACCCTGAAAGTAGTGAGAAGAGTAAAGAGGATATTGCAAAAGCCCAGGAAGGAAATGATGCATGTCTGGATTAAAAATGGTTAGTTGTGGTGGATATAAACAAAAGTGACACATTTTAAAAAATATTTTGGAATCTAATCAATAAGGCTTAATGATTGATTAGACATGAGAAGTGGTGGAGATAAAAGAATTTAGAATATCTCCTGGAACATAGAAAGATTTTGATTTCACCAGTCACCTTGGAGGCTAGCAGAGGGCTTGTTTTACACACTACATGTCCATCAATAAACAAATGAATAAAGAAAATGTGATACACACATACACGCACAATGAAATGTTACACAGTCATAAAAAAGGATGAGGTTGTGCCATTTGAGACAACATGGATGGACCCAGAAAGGGTATTATGCTAAGTGAAATGAGTCAGACAAAGAAAGACAAATATCATATGATTCCACTTATAAGCGGAACAAACAAACAAACAAACAAAAAAAGAATAAACAGAAAAGCAGAATCAGAGTTCTAAATCCAGAGAACGGGCTAATGGTTGTTGGAAAGAAGGCAGTTAGGGGGATTTGGGCATAATGGGTGAAGAGGAGGAGGAGATTCGGCCTTATGGAACACATAAGTCACACTAAAAAGCACAGCATAAGAACTACAGTCCATGATATTAACATTGCAATAGAACAGGGCAGATGGTAATGCACTTGTGATGAATATAGTATAATGTATAAACTTCACAAGTCACTATGTTGTACACCTGAAACTAATGTAACATTGTATGTCAAATATAAAATAAACAAACTAAACTCAAACTAAAAAAAAATACTTGCTTCGTAAACTTTTGAACATGTTTTACTTGTGACATGCATCGTACATTCAAGTGGAGCCACCTAGGAGTCAATACAGTATACAAGCCTGAGGCCCAGAGGGGAGATCTGGGCTGGGGACAAAGGAGCCATAACCATAGTTTCAATCGGGAATGGATGAGCTTGAGCTGGGAGACCATACAGAAGAGAGAGGAAGAAAATGATACTAAGGACAGAGCACTGGGTTCCTCAATAATAGAGAGTTGGCTAGTGGCAAAAAACGAAGTCTGGGAGAAAGGCCAAGGATGTGTGGTCAGAGTGCAAGGTGAATTCCTAGAGGATTTTATTCCATTATTACTGTGCATTCTTTTTCTGGTTGAAAAATATTCCACAAGATTAAAGAATGTTCTTCATGTGCCTGATTACTTCTTTAGTGCTTTCAGAAGTGCACAGATGTCCAGGATAGTGGCAGATCATATTGTGTCCTTCATTAAAGATGATGTAGTGCCATGAACCGCATATCCAAAAACAAATAAAAATTATCCCTCTCCTTGTATGGTATGGTATAATTTAGATGGCATGGCGTATGTTTTGGGGGGAAATGTACAATTAGCAGAAAACTTCAACAGAAAGCATTAGGTGGGGTTCACAGTGTAAACCACCATGTATTGTGTGAATGTGAAGGAATGATACTTGCCAAGTTTTCAGATACTGTCTTATATGATACGCTGATTATATGTGAACAGGAAAGATGGCAAAGAAGTATCTAATTAATAGAGTTTTAAACCAGAAGAGAATTTATTCTTTCTAGAGGATCAAGATGAAATAAATGCTTTCTTCTGCCAGTGCGCCCTAAACAGCTGTCAGTAAAAAGCAGTTTGGTTTTACTGGAGTATTTTAAAGTAGAAATGAGGATCACCAATGTGAGAAGGGTACATTTGGGTTTCAAGAGGTGATGATTTTCTAAATGGCATCTCAGAAGCTAGTCTTTTTATGACTAAAAAGTGCAGAAAGCTCTGGACCGAAGAGAACAGTGCAAAAGAGAATGAGAAAATAAAGTCATTAAATCATCAGAAGACAGTACTTAGATATCTTGTGAGTTAGCTCAAACACTGTTAACTGTTAATTAAATCTATATTGCCACCCATACTGGCATTTGATTCTTGACATTTTTTTCCTCTTGATGTCTTAGTAAACAACTTGATTTAGATGCTGTGAAAATAAAGTCTCCTGAATTCTGGCCTCGCTACTCAAAGTGTGGTCCACAGACCTGCAATACCATCCTTGAATTTTCCAGTCTCTCTCCATATCGACTGAATCAGAATCTTCATTTCAACAAATTTCCAGGTGATTTGTATGCCTCTTTTTTAAAATCTTTAAATGTTTATTTATTTTTGAGAGAGAGAGAGAGAGTGAGCGAGCTAGCGTGAAGGCTTGGGGGTGGGTAGAGAGAGAGGGAGACACAGAATCTGAAGCAGCTCCAGGCTCTGAGCTGTCAGCACACAGCCCAATATGGGGCTTAAACTCACAAACTGTGAGTTCATGACGTGAGCCAAAGTCAGACACTTAACCAATTGAGCCACACAGGCAACCCCTGTAGGCCTCTTAAAATTTAAAAAAATGTTGGTGGAAGCTTATTCTGGTGCCTTGTCAAGGACTGCCTTACCTCAAGTCTGTCAAGTTACCTGTTATATTAACTGTTATCAAGTGTTTTAGCCTATATAGCATTACTAGTTAAATGTATTGCTGTCTACATAGCTATATAGCAATACAACAAATTCAACTGAAGGGCACCTGGGTGGCTCAGTCAATTAAGCATCAAATTCTTTTTTTTTTTTTTTTTTAATGTTTGCTTATTTGAGAGAATCCAAAGCAGGCTCAAGGCTCTGAGCTGTCAGCACAGAGCCCAACCCAGGGCTCAGACCATGAACTGCAAGATCATGATCTGAGCCAAAGTCAGACACTTAACTGACTGAGCCGCCTAGGTGCTCCAAGCATCCAATTCTTGATTTTAGTTCAGATCATAATCAAGGCCCATATTGGGCTCCATGCTGGGCATTGAGCCTGCTTAAGATTCTCTCTCTCTCCTTTTCCCTCCACCCTTCCCTCTCCCTGTGAGTGCATGCACATATAGGTTTGCGCTCGCTCTCTCTCTCTCAAAAAAAATATATAAATTCAATCGAAATTCAATTCCCTTGTTCCTCAAATAATTAAGTGTCTATACCTTACCGAGACTATAGGTAATAGAACAGTCCAAATTACAGTTATCATTTTTATGGAAATAAAACCTGAGAAATTATATATTCACCGGAAAACACTAGAAAGAAATATGTGACATAAGCATTCAAACCATTTTCTAACCTACAGATCCAGGACCCTGAAAGAAACATGAAGGTATTTCCTGGGGTCCTACTAATTTACTTATCAATGAATATCACTGTGTTCCCAGTCAAAAAAAAACCAAAAAAAAACCTAGAAGCACAACTATTACCATGTGAGGCCTATGAAATGTTCCAGTGTTAATAGGGTTCATACTGGACAATTAGTATAAATTATACATTGTTAACAGAGTTCAATTATTGATATGAATGGGTTTGAATGTAAGAGCCCTGGGTATTACCAGAAAGTCAATTATACTGAGGGTCTGCAGGACATTCTAGGTAGGAAGAACCAGTATACTTAAAGTTACAAACAAATGAGATGGGCAGAGAATGAGAAGTAAACATCTAGTAGAGGTGAAGGATGTCCAACAATAATAAGAGCAATAATAAGATTCAATTATGTGCATAAGGATGGGGTAAGTGATATCAAAACCTGTCCTATTTTTATTTACCCTGTGTCTTACTCTCTTGGTCTCCAAATATTGGCAGGACATCTCTCTCATAGTTGGAGAGACACAGTTGCCAATAGTCCTTAAATTAGAAGCTCACAGCTGTGGTGTCCAAGCCTGTGAAGGGATTTTTGTTTCAGAAAAATAAAGTTCTCCTTTAGCGTGGTTTCTGCTTACGGCTAGATTTCTCCTCTCCATGTTTTTCTATGGCACAGCAATTTTGTTTTGTGCACTTAGAATCTCTCATAATAATGCTTTAACTTGGTGTCCAATAAACATAAAAACTTTGAGAGTGAAGAGAGCAAAATGGTAGCATACGAGTTTTGTCCCTCCCTAGCAAGATCAGTGTGAACTGTCTGCACATCAAATGCCTTCACAAGAACCAAAGATTCCAGGTGATGGATTATAATACCTGAGTGAAGCACAGAATAAGAAAAGATGTATCATGGGGATTAGGAAAGATAGAGTCATAATACCTCCATCACACCAGGCTCTGAGAAGCTCCAGCAAAACCAGGATCCTCACCCAACCCACTGCCAGCTGGCTCCAGCATGCCCACATCTCTGGTTTAATCAGCTCAGGCACTGACCAGCTCCAGTGGCCTCAGGTAGCTTCCATGGCACCAGGTTCCTACTGGGTTTCCATGAACCCAGGCTCCCAGATCAAGCCGTCACCAACTGCTTTCCACTGTCCTGGGAAGCTCTTGGAGCACCAGGATCCTACTAACCCAGATTCTAAGCAAATCTCAGTACTGGGCAGCTCCTGTTTCCTAGGTCCTCAGTTGACCCATGTGAACCCAGGCTTCAGGCCAGGATCCATGAACGTAGGCTGTCAGCCAGGTCCAGTGCCAACTACCATGGACATAGGAATTCAGCTAACCTCAGCACCAAGCCAACACACATGGCACCAGACCTCTGGTCTACTCTAGCATCAGGCTGGTTCTTACAGATCTAGAATCTCAGCCCACCCAGTGACAAACCAGCCCCAAGAGAACTAATTTCCAAGTCAGTTCCCAAGGCCCCAGACTCCAGGTTAGCTCCTCTCAGTATCAGACCAGTCTCTTTGGACTCGTATACTTCACCCACTCCAGTCTTCTTTAGTTCCTGACTGATCCCTATGAACTCAAGTTACAGGTCTTTCCACACAGACGAAAGTCTTAGGCCCATCACCACTGACCTAGCCACCAGGCTAGTCCCTGTGGCCCCAAGCACCAGGCATGCCCACTTGCTCATCAAGACACCAGATTTGGGAATTCAAGGACTCTTAGCATCAAGCCTGACCATAGATACCTGTAGACAGCCCACCCAGAGTCTCTGGAAAAACAATCTGTTGAAGGGATTAGCCTGCTGAAGCCAATCTGTAAAGACTAAAAGAGGTGCATACTTCCTCAACTGTGCAGGTGCAAATATAAGGCCACAAGGAACATGAATAATCAAGAAAATGTATCAGCAAAGAAAACTAATAAAGCTCTGATAACTGACCATAAAGAAATGGAGATCTGTGAACTGTCAGACAAAGAATTCCAAATAATTCTTTTAAAATTAACTACAAGAATGTACAGACAACTAATTAAAATTAGGAAAACAATGCATGAGAAAAATGAGAAGACCAACAATGACATAGAAATTATATATATAAAAAAAAAGAAAACAAAGCCAGAAATCCTAGAGCCAAAAGATACAATGACTGAACTGAATAATTCCAAAGAGATCTTCAACAGCAGATTTTGCCAAGCAGAAGAATCAGCAAATGAAAAGGTCATTTGAAAGTACCAGTCAGAGGAACAAAAAGAGAAAAAAAGAAAAAGTATACATGAATTATGGCGTACCATTAAGAGAAACAATCTATTCATTATTGAAGTCCTAGGAGGAGAACAGAAAGAGAAAGGAGCAGAAGGTTTAATTAAATAATGGCTGAAAAAAATTCCCAAATTTGGGGATAGAAATGGACATCAGATTCATGAGGCTCAAAAGATTTCAAGTAGGTTGAACTCAATAAGGGCTATACAGAGACCTATTATAATTAAATTATCAAAAGTCAAGGACAAACAGAACTATAAAGGAATAAGAGAAAAGTGATTCATCCCATTCGTTTGCCCCTGTAAGATTATTTGTGTATTTCTTAACAGAAACTTTGCAAGCCAGATGTATTCAAAATATTGAGGGGTGCCTGGGTGGCTCAGTCAATTGAATGTCTGACTCTTGATTTTGGCTCAGTTGGCATCTCAAGGTCATGAGAACAAGCCCTGCATCAGGCTCTGTGCTGGGAATCCCTCTTCCTCTGCTCACAAGCATGCTTGTGCTCTTTCTCTCCAAAAAAAAAAAAAAAAAAGGTGGGGGAGATATATATTTGTCAACAAAATGCTATACCCAGCCAAGATGTTCTTCAGAAATGAAAGAGAAAGACTTTCCAAACAAACAAAACCTGAGGGAAAGCATCTCCACTTTCTTGTAAGACAGCCTTACAAGAAATGATGAAAGACATTCTTGAAGCTGAAACAAAAGGATGCTGATTAACGCATAAACACATATGAATGAGTACAACTCACTGGTACAGGCATGCTTTGTTTTATTCCACTTTGCTTTTTGTGATTTACAGATAGTGCGTTTTTTACGAAATGAAGGTTTGTGGCAAGCTGTGTTGAGCACATCTGTTGGCCTCATTTTTCCAACAGCATTTGCTCACTTCATGTCTCTGTGTCACATTTGGGTAAGTCTCACAATATTTCAAACCTTTTCATTATAATTTCTTATCATGTTCTGTGATCAGTGGACTTTGATGATACTGTTTTCATTGTTTTCAGGCACCATGAATTGCACCCAGATAAGACAGGGAAATTTTTTGTGTGTACACTTTTTAAAATAGAATTTCTTGTCAAATTGGCTTACATACAACAGCCAGTGCTCATCCCAACAAGTGCCCTCCTCAAAAGACAGGGAACTTAAAGGGCACCTGGGTGGCTCAGTTGGTTAGGTGCCCAACTCTTGATATCAGCTCATTTCATGCTCTCACAGTCATGAGATTGAGAGCCCTGCATCGGGCCTGGAGCCTGCTTGGGATTCTCTGTCTTCCGCTCTCTCTCTGCCTCTCTCTCTCAAAACAAATAAACATTTAAAAAAAAAAAGAGTTTGAAGTTATGAAATGGTATGTGTTCTGACTTCTCCACCTACTGGCTATTTCCCATCTCTCTTCTCTTCCTCTGGCCTTCCTATTCTCTGAGACATGACAATATTGAAATTAGGCCACTTAATAATCCTGCAATGGCCTCTAAGTGTTCAAGTGAAAGGGAGAGTCACACTTATTTTATTTTTGATATTTTTCATTTTTGAGAGAGAGAGAGATTGTGTGAGCAGGAGAGGGGCAGAGAGAGAAAGGGAGACAGAGAATTGGAAGCAGACTCTTGACTCTGTGCTGACAGCTCAGAGCAGGGTTCGAACCGGTGAACCACAAGATCATGACCTAAGCAGAAGTCCGACTGAGCCACTAAGGCACACTTTAAATCAAAACCTAGAAGTGATTAAGGTTAGTGAGGAAAACATGTCAAAAGCCGAGATAGGTTGAAAGCTAGGCCTCTTGCACCAAACAGTTAACCAAGTTGTGAATGCAAAGGAAAAGCTCTTGAAGGAAATAAAAAGCAACACTCCAGTAAACACATGACTGATAAGAAAGCAAAACTGTCTTATTGCTGATATGGAGAAAGTTTGTGTGGTCTGCCAGAAGAGCAAACCAGCCACAACTGTAAGCCAAAATCTAATCCAGAGCAGGATCCTAACTCTCTTCAATTCTACATAGACTGAGAGAGGTGAGGAAGCTGCAGAAGAAAAGTTTGAAGCCAGCAGAGGTCAGTTCATGAGGTTTAAAGAAAAAAGCTGTTCCATAATATCAAAGTGCAAGGTAAAGCATCAAGTGTTGATGTGGTAGTTGCAGCAGGTTATCCAGAAGATCTAGCTAAGATCATTAATGAGAGTAGCTACACTAACAGATTGTCAATGAAGATGGGGACAGCCTTCTATTGGAAACCAAGACAATGCCATCAAGGACCTTCACAACTAGTCTAGGGGAGCGGTCCATGCCTGGCTTCAAAGCTTCAAAGAACAGATTGACTCTCTTGTTAGGGACTAAGGCAGCTGGTGATTTTTAAGCCTAATGCTCACTGACCATTCTGAAAACCCTACAGGCCCTTAAAAATTAATTATGCTAGATTGACTCTGCTTGTTCTCTGTAAATAAAACAATAAAACCTAGATGATAGCACATCTGTTTACAACATGGTTTACTTAATCTTTTAAGCCCATTGTTGAGACCTGCTGCACAGAAAAAAAGATTTCTTTCAAAATATGTCTACTCTCTGACAATGTACCTGGTCATTCAAGAGCTCTGATGGAGAGATACAAGATTCATATTGTTTTCATGATTGCTAATACAACAACCACTCTGCAGACCGTGGATCAAGGAATAATTTCAACTTACGTATATTATTACTTAAGAAATACATTTTTAAAGGTGATAGCTGCCATAGATAGCAACTCCTGATGGATCTGGGAAAGTAAGTTGAAAATCTTCTGGATGGGGTGTGTGGGTAGTTCAGTCTGTTAAGCATAAGACTTTATTTCAGCTCAGGCCATGGTCTCACGCTTCATGGGTTTGAGCCTTGCACTGGGCTCTGCCCTGACAGCTTGAAGCCTGCTTAGGATTCTACCCCTCTCTCTGCCCCGCCCCTTTCTTCCCCCTTTTTCTAAATCAATCAATCTCTGGAAAGGCTCCACCATTCTAGACCATTAAGAACATTTGAGGTTCATGAGAAGAAGTCCAGATATCAACATTAACAGGAGTGTGGAAGAAGTGGATTCCAACCCTCATAGCTGATATTGAGGAGTTCAAGGTTTCAGTGGAGGAAGTAAACACAGATAAGGAAATAGCAAGAGAACTAGGATTAGAAGTGGAGTCTGAAGATGTAATTTCATGATGAAACTTAAACAGATGAGGAGTTTTTCTCATGGATGAGCAAAGAAAGTAAGTTCCATTTTTAACTGAAGTATAATTAGTTTATACTGTTATATTAGTTTCAGGTATACAATATGATTCAACAATTCTACAAATTACTCAGTGCTCACCATGATAAGTACTATTAATCACGTATAACAAAGTGATTTCTTAAAATGAAACTTCTCCCGGTGAAGATCCTGCAAAAACCGTTGAAATGACAACAAAGGATTTAAGATATTATATAAACTTAGTTGGCAAAACAATGCCGGTGTTGGAGAGTGCTGACTCCACTTTGGAAAGAAGTTCTACTGTGGGTCAAATGCTGTCAAATAGGTATGTCTACCTTTTTTCTCCTAGTATTTGCTTTTGTTTCTGAAAAAACTTTACACCAATACTTGATTTTTAAAATTTTACAAATTACCTATTGACTTTCTACTTTAAAAGATAATTTTCCCCATTTCTCATTTCCCTGTTTTTCCAATTTCTCAATCATAAGTTTTGGTAGGATTATACTTTGATGTTTACCATATAAGCACTGACCTGACTATGTTGTATACTATGATTACTTATCCTTGCTTATTTTGCCCTTCAGGTTCTCAGGAGGTCACTATCCTTTTAGTCAGTTGCTTACTTTCTAGTTATCTATCACTAATTTTTCCCTAAATCCTCTACCTCTCAAAACAGTCAAATGTTCCATTGTCTGTGAGTTTCTTTCTCCTTTTTCTCTGTCTCTCTTGCCATCTCTTTGTCTTAGACATCCTCTCTAGAGCCCTCACCTCTGCTCCTGTTGAGCTAGTTGTTTTCTGGCTTGTGGCACAACTGTGCCACATGGACACTTCCTTCCCCTTTAAACTGGGAATTCCCATATGTACTCACCTCCGTTGAGCCCCTTATGTCCCGGATGCAGGGCCTTTCTCTTTACTTGTTTACTTCCATGATTGGGTACAAATGCATTCTTCTGGGGCTTCCCAAGAAAGGACACATAGGAAGTGAAATTTTTGATAAATTGTTTATTAGGATTCTCCAGAGAAACATACCCAATAGGAAGTGTGTGTATACATATAAAGAGATTTATTTTAAGAAATTGGCTTGCCTGATGGTGGAGGCTAGAAAGTCCAAGTTTCCAGGTAGGCTAGATACAGACTCAGAGAAGAGAAGGCTACCTGCTTTACTCAGAGTGCACTGATTTAATTTTAAACCCCCCTCACAGAAATATGAGAATAATGTTTGATCACATATCTGGGCACTGTGGCCCAACCAAGCTGACATATAAAATTAACCATCACACATACCTAAAATTTATTTTTATTCTACCTGCAACCTGCAAATTCTTCTTCCTCACAATATTGAAGACATTGCCATGATGCCTTCTGGCTTGCAGTATTTGTTCCTCTTGAGAAGTCTGATGCCATTTTGATTTGGGTTTTCTTGTGGGGTTTTTTTTGTTGTTTAAACTTTGTAAACTTTTAGAATCTTCTCTTTCCCCCTCTGTTCTCTTTACTCTCGTTATTTTACTGCATCGGGCCTTGATCTGGGCCTCCTTCACTCTGTACTGGGCATTACTGGGCCCTTACAAATCTGAATGCTTGTGTTCTTCATTTATGAGCAATTTTCTTGAAATGACTTTCTTCTTTCTATTCTCTCCATTTTGTTTTTCTGAAATTCTTATAGTTTGAATGTTACTCTCTGGAGCTAATCTTTTTCTTCTATAATCTATATTTACTACTAGTTTTTGGACACTTTTTTTATTTTATCATCACTCTATCAGACATTCCTTTGATCAGATTTTTAGTCTCTATTATCTCTTTATTGTTCATAAAGTAACACACCTTTTTTGTTACATACTGTATCGGGAATTCAATACCTTATCTCTCTAAAGATACAAGTTATAAGGATGGCTTTTTATGGTTTTTTTATTTTTGTTTTTCATTTTTTAAAGTAAAATAGCTTTTCATTCAGCCTCTTACCATGCCAAAATGTTTTGTGCATATGCCACTATAATTAGCATACCCTGTATAACAAGCAAAATTGTGCATCAAATCATATTTCATGTTACCTGATAATACAAAAATGTAAAGTGAAATGATTTATTAATTCCTTTTAGCATTACTAGTAAATAATTCAGCAGTAGATATGAGGCACAAAATCTTAGCGAAATATGACACGGGAAGAGCAATAATATAATTTTCACTTAATTTATCATAATTAGTTATGAATATACAGAGACAATTTTTTAAATATTATATTTACTAAGATTCTGGCAATAGCTTTACATAACAAGACATATAAGTCACAGCATTCCAGGCCTGCCTCTCAACTTCTTTATGATCAGTCTCAGCTTCACTATAAAGCCGTTTAAAAATATGTATAAATATCTTGGCAAGTATGCCATTAAACATAGTAAGGAATTTAAGATAGCAAGAATACAGAGTTAATACAAACTAAACATTGCAGCCTAAACAAAATTCAAACAAAAATAAAAGAACTGTCACTGGTTACATAAAATTTTCCTAACTGGCTAATACTTAACAGTATACAACATGCATTTTAGAATCTTCAGCTAACAAGCTTAAAAAGTACCAGTGTCTATTTGAAAGGATTCCTTTCCAAAGCCAAAGCATAGTCAAAATTAATTCAAATGTTATAACCTGTTCTAATGCTAAAAAAAATTCAGTCTTGTTGAAGTAGAGGTAATTCCAGAGCTTTGGAGGCTCTGTCTTGCTGCAAAGGGCTGTTTCTCCGGTTCACGTGAAGCAACAAATAACAGAGCCCAGGATGGCGAAGGTCAAGACTGCCACACCAGCTCTGACCCCGCCCCCCGCCCCCGCCCCAAGCAAGCCTACAGTGTCCACACAGTAGGATGTGTGAGGATAATAGACCTGCCGTTTTGCTGGCGCAAACCAGCCCCCTCCACCCTAAAACACCCTTCTCTGGGTAGATAAAAGTAGTAAGGTGTGGGGGGAGGGGGGGACTAAGACATGCTCATTTGCAGAGTAAGGACTTTGAAAATGTCAAAGTTTCAAAAATGTTAACTAGAATCATTTGGTCATTTCTAATTACATCTTAATGATGTATCCAGATGTTATTTCTGTAAACTTATCATTAGATACTTCTCGTCAAAAATATTAACTTTATTCCCAAATATCTTTACCACTAGCACAATTGCCATGTATCATCCTCCAGAGCTGTGAAGCGTTAGAAGAAGAAAAAAAAAGATACTCAAGCAGCAAGGCAACAATATGGCCCTTGCACACAGCAACATCCGAGCGGCTACTGAATAGTCCAGGAATAATTCCAAAAACAAGAAAAGTCATGCATTTTAGTAATTGTGTTATAGTGTTCATAATTAAAGTTTCCTTAAACACTGCAGTTTCGTTATAAGGGAATCTTGATTTTTTTTTCTTAATGTTCCCCTGAGTCAGGACCAGAGTTAGTAACTTCCTTTTGTCTCTTCTTACTGTGTTTCTTATGTTGCTTTTTTGTTTCTTGTTACTTTTTCTCCTTCACTGCTTTTCTTCTTTTTTGCTGGTACCCTCCTCGATCTAATCTAACTCTGATAAGGACTCTGATGATACAAGTTTATTTTCAGAATACATCTTTCTTTTGGGGCTGAGTCCTCTCACGTCCTTTTCTTTCTCAGCTGCGTTCTTAGACTTATTTTTTAAACTATCCTTGCTGTCTGCTTCAGTTGCTGACATTGAGTTCTCAGGAGACTTAGGGAATGGTTCTCCTTTTCCCTAACTTTTTATCCTCATCTTCAGGATGTGAAGAACTGCTAGGAGAGTTGGAGCTTGATGAAGAAGAAGATGAATCTACCAGATTTCTTCTTTTCTTTTTTGTGTCTTTTTTTTGGGTTAGCTCCTCATCCCCTTGATAATGTCTCCCTGTATTTTCCTATTTCTTTCTTCCAGTTCTCATTCATTGTTTTTCCAAATTCAGCCAATGCCTTGGGGCCTTTCTTTTTCTTTTCTAGTTGTTCTTTCCCTTCTTCCCATGCAGGCTTTGGTGAATTCAGGACATCTTAGATCTTCGGCCCTGAAGACTGGTTCGGATTCCCTGATCTGGGCATTGCTGTCAGGTTCACATAGGCCACCCGATTGTCCCCTGTCCCCATGGTGCAGGAATGAGCACACGGTCAGACACCAAGGGAGACGAGGCCAGAGAGCTTTATGGGTTGTAGTTTTGTTTTTGTTTTTAGATTTTTTTGTTTATTTCCTAAATCCCCCCCCCTTTTTTTCACATTTACTTTGGCATTTCATGCTTGTGGCTTTCCTCTAGTATCTGCTGACCCATGGCTACTGATCATATTTATACGTGATGGGAATGGCTATGTGAGTGCTTATTGTCTAGTTGGCTTCTCTGAAACGTAACTGGCTATTTCAGTGGGGAGAACTTCATCATCTGTAGGGCTTGGCCTGAGGGAAGAACCCTCCATTCTCCTGGTTAGCAGTTATGAGCCTGAAGTATCACATTCTGGGACCCAAAGAAGGAAAAGGAGAGAGGGGTTTTATAATTCAGACGAGAGCCTTTCACTTATTCTTCCAGTTTACAATACAGCACTACTCACATCTATGTCTTCTTGTGTCCATGAGTCCAGAATCTACCCGTTTCAGCCTCTTCACTAAGAACAAAGCTCCCAGCTTCTCCTAAGTTGGAAGAAGGTGATGTCATTACACTTCGGTCACCCTGTGGCACAGGGTAGGGGAAGGAGATCTGGGAACCCAGTGAGTTTTTTTTTTTAATAGTGTATTGTCAAATTGGCTTCCATACAACACCCAGTGCTCTTCCCCACAAGTGTCCTCCTCCATCACCACCACCTCTTCCCCCCTCCCCCTTCAACCCTCGGTTAGTTTTCAGTATTCAATAATCTCTCAGGTTTTGCGTCCCTCTCTTTCCCCAACTCTCTCTCCCGCTTCCCCACCCCCTGGTCCTCCGTTAGGCTTCTCCTGTTAGACCTGTGCGTGCACCCAGTGAGTTCTTAGCCTCACCTCAAGTACTTCTCCAGACTCAGCTGAATTTGCATCACCCTACTTCTCAGTCTTACCAGTGCCTTACTTTCCCAAGCCTCTCTACAGTTACGTCCTTGATTCTGTCTGAATCCTGGCTTCTCCCAACACAAGCTGACGTTTTTCAACTGTCTCAGGACTGCTGAATCAGTTATCACTGTGTCTCTGCTTTCTTGCTTCTTTTTTTTTTTTCTGTTATTGTCTCCTCTATAGGTTACATTTTTACTGGTGGATGTATCTCTTCCTATCTTTCAGAAATCCTTTCATTATAATGTGAGTGCTGTTTTTGGAGGGAGACTGTTCAGAAGGTCACTTTAAGTTCTGTTGAGTGGTAGAAAACACTCCACGTGCAGGCTCCATGGAGAAGCAGCTAAGAATGGCAGAAACTAGGACAGACTGACTTGCTTATGCCTACGGGGACTGGCCTTTCAGCCAAGCCTCTAGTTGAGCTGGGAGGCAGAATTCAAGCATAACGGGCAAGAAAAGCAATTGCACAGCCCCGGTTAGGAGAGGGGAGGAAAGCCAGATCCGACTCTGCCCAGTTCTATTTTCACAGTCGGGGAAACTGGTTTAATCAGTAGGGCATGACGGGAGGGCCTGTGAGCCGTCTCGGGCCCCATAGAGATAAGGAGGTTTCAGGGAAGTCCCTTGGGTTAGAACAGAAGCTCAGCCAGCAACTCGCTGAACCATAGGACACAATCTAGCCTCTGAGGGGAAGGAAGGAGAGTGGGTGGGGAAGCGGTCAGAGCCTCCAGGCATGCCTGAGCCTGCTTACCCAGCCCAGGAGTTCTGTGCTCTGGGGGCGAAGAAGATTCTCACCACATTTTTAATGGCGTGGTTTATGATTTTACCCCATCCTGGATATTGTGAGTTGTTGGCACCACCTTTAAAACAATGATGAAAACTTCCTTTTCCTCGTTTGTTTTCCAAATGCAAACAAACCTTATTACATCAGGACAAGCACTCAGTCTGGGGTCTGCTGCTGCTGGCTGCAGACCCTGCTCTGGAACCTTCATTGCTTTGAGAGAAAGACTCAGTCCTTTGACCCAGTGGCCTGGGTCAGTCCTGCAGAATCTGGGGTGGTGTCCAGTCAAAAGCAATGTGGACCTCGGTGGGCTTAATTATGTACAGAGCAGCACACTTGATTTCAGTGGAGGGTGCTGTTCAAGTCCTAAACTGCCCCTCAGGTGTGTGTCTCTGCTGCTTCCTCACGAAGGAGCTGCGGCTGTGGGCCTTCGTCACAGACCAGGGACTGCTTTTGCTTGCTCTGATGCCGTGGACAATGTCAGAGGGGAGAAATAAATCAGCGTGGGTGTGGTGACTGGTTAGAAGACAGGTATTGAAGGGTGCCTGGGTGGCTCAGTTAGTTAAGCATCCAACTTCAGTTTAGGTCATGATCTCACATTTCATGAGTTCAAGCTCCGGGGTGGGCTCTGGGCTGACAGCTCAGAGCCTGGAGCCTGCTTCAGATTCTATGTCTCCCCCTCTCTCTGCCCCTTCCCTGTTTGCACTCAGTCTCTCTCTCAATAAATAAGTAAATAAAGAAACATTAAAAATAAGTTTTTTAATTAAAAAAAGAAGACAGGTATAGAGAGGAATTTGTGGCAATTGGGGTTTTAGGATAAGCTAAACTAAGGAAGGTAATAAAATACCTCAAAAAGCTGCCCCCCCCCCTCTCTTTTAATGTTTATATCTGAGAAAGAGAGACAGAGCATGAGCGGAGGAGGGACAGAGAAAGAGGGAGACACAGAATCCAAAGCAGGCTCCAGGCTCTGAGCTATCAGCACAGAGCCCAACATGAGACTCGAACGCATGGAGGGCACATCATGACCTGAGCCAAAGTCAGATATATAACCAACTGAGCCACTCAGGTGCCCCAAATAGCTGCCTCTCTTATCTTTATGTCTAAAGCAATCAGGACTAATTTTCTTCTCTACTCAGTGTCCATTATTATATTATCTTATTTTAAATTCCACACTTTGGTGACATGATTTCTTTTAAATAAAGACACAGATGCTCTTCATTCCTCTGAATGAAAGCAATGAGATTACAATGATAGCAAAAAAAAAATTAAAGAAAATTTTATATATTCCTTAACATAGACAAAACAAAATATTTGCAATTTGAAGCCAATTTCCCTCACATATTTTGAGCAAAAGAAGGTTTTCTTTTTTTAATTTTTTAAATATTTATTTATTTTTGAGAGACAGATCACAAGCAGGGGAGGGGCAGAGAGAGAGGGACACACAGAATTAGAAGCAGGCTCCAGGCTCTGAGCTGTCAGCACAAAGCCTGACGCGGGGCTCGAACCCACGAACTGTGAGATCATGACATGAGCCGAAGTCAGACGCCAACCAACCGAGCCACCCAGGCGCCTCAGAAGAAGAATGTTTTCTGATAAGCTACAATTATAGTGTTCTTGGAGAAAGGGGATTTGGCAATGGCTGGGTGAAAGTATCTCTTATCTGTGTAAGATAATATTTTTTAGAGAGAATAATAATATAAAAAGTCACTTGCTATTGAAAAATTGGGTACATATGTATATTATAAAACATACATAGAGTGTCAGCGACTGTGTTTTCCAAACTGTCTTTCTGAAAACAGGGGTGCCTGGGTGGCCTAGTCGGTTAAGCATCAGACTCTTACCTCCAGCTCAGGTCTTGATCTCAGGGTCTTGAGTTCAAACCCCATTGTTGGGCTCTGCACTGGGCATGAAGCCTACTTTAAAAAAAAAGTCTTTCTAAAAACAAAGTTTCCATGAAGGTGTAAATGTAAACAATCCTAAAAGTCAGATCTTAAGTAATGTAGATTATTTTCATTATGATAAATCTAAGAGTATTCATTGGTAATATGCAGACAAGATGCCACTAATATATAAGGCATCAGAATAAGAGTATACAACTAGCAACAGATAAAAGTTACACTGAAATATTTGTATTACAGTGCCAGATATTTTAAACTTCTTTAAAAATTAGGATTTGCCACAATCTATCAGAAATGTATTCGTGTGAAGTTGAAGGGCATTTGGCTCACACCATGTTTAAAGCTGATTGTGGTTAGTTGCTGACTGCATCGATCTGGTCAGGAGGCCCAGAGCTTCCACTCCATCCTCACCGATCCAAGATGGACCTCCCTGCTTTCCTGGATTCCAGGGAGACAGCATAGCATGCTACCAGCTCTGGCACAGTTACAGAGTCTTGAAATGTCTTGGTGACTAGCCAAATGCTCATCAGTTCAGTGAAACATCCTAATTAATATGTGTGAATTAATTGTTTGTTTTATTTAAACAACCAGTGAATAGCACTGATGTTAACTTTTTGGCACAATGTTGAATAAGTCACTACTTTTCTCTCTAGATAAAAATATATAGGTGATTCAGTGATATTAAATATAATAAGAAAGTGATTGTTCCCCACAAATTCTTAGGTAAGATCTGAAGGTTAATAGTTAAGCATTTCTATTGACGATCCTATAAAGTTTTTTTACACGCTCTTCTGACATAGAAGATAGAATATAGACCCCAAACTAAACTTTTCTTGACAACTGAGTGTTGCCATTATGACTATTTATTAGGATGTCATGGCTATAGTTCTACATACAGAAGCTGGTATTGTGGAATATAGATCCATAACTTACTAGGGACACCACTGATTTCAAGTAATACTTTCTTAAATTCAGCTAGTGAGCATATGTTATTTTAATAATTATGTTTTTCTAAGATATTTGGGAAAGAACAGAATAATGTGCTCATATAATACTTTTTTTACTTTTAAAATAATATTAATATTAATTTTAATTTTCTTAATGTTTATTTATTTTTGAGAGACAGAGAGTGACAGAGAATGAGCCGAGGGCGGGGTAGAGAAGGAGGAAGACAGAATCCTAAGTGGGCTCCAGGCTCTGAGCTGTCAGCAGGGCTAGGACCCATGAACCACAAGATCATGACCTGAGCTAAAGTTGGATACTTAACCAACTGAGCCACCCAGGCACCCCAATACTTATTTTTTTAAAGCATAATCACAGAGAAAATATGTGAAGATATTATGGGGAATCATTCTACAGGATAGTAATTATTACATTATTTTCTGTAATTCTTATACTTTTAAATTTCCCCCAGAAAAGAAATACAGCTTTATTTTTAAAAAGGAAAATTCCCTTATTTAGTTACAAAAGCAGAGTGAAAGGAAATATTTGCAGTATCGTGGCCACCAGGAAGACATTATGAACCAAAGGCAGAAACGCTTACTTCTTTCCTATGTTTTCTCTTCTTACCTTTTTTCTTGTTTGATTGATCTAATCATTGATCTAAAAGCATTTGCTGCACATCTTCTATGTTCAGGATCCCTAGGTTCTGCAATTTTAATGGTGAACCAAAATACGGGTCCCTATTCTTCTGATTCTGACCAGTGGTCATGGTGTTTGGACTAGTGAATAGATGTTAATCCGTTATCACACATTCCAAAATAAAGGTACCATGATCCCACCTGAGGGAACAGGGGATGGAGGGCACACGGGGGTAAATCACACCACAGTCCATAGGAGAAAGTGGGGATCCGGTTGGAGAAGGAGGTAAGAACTTACTGAACAAGTGTTTTCTAAGTTTCTGGTTTTGGACCAGACACAGAACTATCGGGGGCTCTCAGCTTTTGCACTTAAAGGGTTTGACTCTGAACGTCATCATCTGTAGATGAATGATCTTTTATCCTGATTAGTGAGCCTAACCTTCAATATTACATCTCTTAAGTCTTCACTTACCTCTTTCCATCAATTTTGGTACTCAGAACTTTATTCTTTTTGGATCTGTGAAAATCCCTCATATGTCTGGATATGATGGTGTTATTTCACTACTTCTCAACCCTTGTATCTTTGCACATGCTCAGCATATTTTTCAAAATTCTAGAATATAAACTAGAATGTCATAGAATGTCAAATAACCATGAACAGCTTTTTTTATATCATGGAAACTTACTGGTTTATCTTTTTTTCTGAATTAAAATGTCTTATGCCTTTAGCCTTCAGATAGCAATACACACTAACTTACAGCAATTTAGAAGTTCAAGAATAAGCAGGGAGAAGGGAAAGAGGTAGTGGGGAAAGGCAGATATTACTATCTCCATTTAATAGGGATGAAATAAGGTAAATGAGAAGTTAAGTAAGTTTATAAAGATTATATCATATTAGTGGAAAAGATGGCATTCAAACCTAGTTTATTACTCTAAAATCCTATGCTTTTTATATAGCGTATTAAATCAATATTTGTAAATATATGTATATTGTGTTTTAGGTTTATGTAGGTTTACCCAAGAGTGTATTTATTTCAACTTACCTGTGAAGTTAGATTTTGACAAGATTTTCCAATGTTGTTTTCCCACTATATTAAACTTTCTTTATGTGATCATAAAGTTGCCGGCTTAAAGTTTTACACTTGATGTGTAAATATATATTTGCAGGATGAGTAAAATTTCTGAAATAACATTAAGCTACTAACCACTGATGCTAGACATTCCCAAATAGCTGAATTATATTTAGACCAGAAGATGGCATTAGAGCTATAGCAATGGAAAATTACAACAGATTGTGGACTCTCATAAAGGATTGCATTATAAACCAGTGTATATGTTATATAATTATTTTTTTTCTGGTAAAAGAAAGCATTTTTTTTATCCTGTGAAAATTTATACTTCCTTTTAAATTACATAATGACTCCAGAAAAACATGCAACAGAAACACACAGAGACACACACATGCACACACACAAATCAAAATTAAAACCACTCAAACCTCATAATTCAGAGACAATATCACTAACACACTAAACACCTGGGGGATAGGGACAATGCGCATGCTTCAGAGGGCTAGGTTTTTATGCCTGGGGTCCAAGTTCTGTGTGTTAAGGGCCAGTTCTGTGGAGGATCAGAGTTTACACCTGGAAAGGCAGGATTCATATCCAGAAGACCTAAATCAATCCTAAAAATACATATATATGTCCACAGAGTGCTGGTTCCCTGTATGTATAGCTAGGCTACACATTTGCAGATTGATATTCCATTTTTGGAGAAGGATATTCTACATACGGAATTCCCATTTTCATGTCAAAGAAACCAGATTCTATTCTTGGTGAATGACAATCCAGGTATGGAATGACGAATTCTATGGCTACAGGGCCAGGTTCCTTGCTTGGAAATTAGGATTCAAACATAGAGTACCAGGTTCCGAGCCTGGGAGACCAGGCTCCATGTTTTAGTTGTGTATGGGTTTCACTTAAGGGATTTGGGAGTACGGGTCCTGGGTGGCTCAGTCGGTTAAGCGTCTGACTTCAACTCAGGTCATGATTGTGCAGTTCCTGCATTTGAGCCCCAGTCGGTCTCTGTGCTGACAACTCAGAAGCTGGATCCTGCTTTGGATTCTGTATCTCCCTCTCCTCTGCCCCTCCCCTGCTCATGCTTTGTCTCTCTCTGTCTCTCAACAATAAATACATATTTTAAAAAAATTTATTAGGGCACCTGGGTGGCTCAGTCAGTTAAGCGTCTGACTTCAGCTCAGGTCATGATCTCACGGTTCGTGGGTTCGATCCCCGCGTTGGGCTCTGTGCTGACAGCTAGCTCAGAGCCTGGAGCCTGCTTCAGATTCTGTGTCTCCCTCTCTCTCTGATCCTCCCCTGTTCCCACTGTATCTCTCTGTCTCTCATAAATAAATAAAGAACATAAAAATTTTTAAAAAATTTATTTAAAGGATTTGGGCCTGATCAAGGAAACAGATATGATTACGAGAAGCAGTACAACAAGCTTATTGTATGAGAGGAGAATATCCCTCATAGCAGGAGTCCATCCAGAGACTCTATGGTGAGTAGGACACCATCCAGAAGGGGATGAAGGTAAAGGAACTCCTAGGAGAGAGATAAAAGTGGGAGCTTGTAATTCTAGAGGATGTTGCTCAACAGCATGGCAGGGAATCTCTGGGTCACAGAGCTCCAAAGGGCAGTGGTGGCTTGGGGTTTTATAAATATAACACTCTATCTTATCAATGACCAGCAGATTTGAATGTAGTTTCATTAAAGTATGTAAAGAAGACGGCTCTAAATCATCAAAATTCCACTTTATATATATATCTGCATATGATGTCTGTGGGCTTCTGAGTTGACAGTTCTTAGCCTGTAGTGAAGAAATAAGCAACTTAGGGGCAAATACATAGAAGCCATTTTGGCTTATTTACATAATATAGCATCTGTAACTGAAATCCAAGTGTTATGTCTAGATTGCCACTTTCCACGCTGGTAAGACCATGTTCTATGTTTGAAGAAAGAGCTAGACATAGATAGATAGACAGAAAGAGATTTGAACAGAGAGTGCCAGATTCCTTGCTTGTAATGCCAGGATTCATATCTTGTAGAGTCTTTGGAGACTTAACTGCCCAGTGTCATGTGGAGTGCCAGGTTCCACATTTGTAAGGTCAGGTTACATGCTTAGAGATTGAGCTTCCACATACAGTTTGCCATGTTCCGTGTATGTAGGGTTAAGACATATGCATGGAATTTGAAATTTTGGAAATGGCAAGGTCTATGCTTGTAGGGTTCCATATTTGGAGGTTAGAATTCCACATATGGAATTTCATGTTCTGTGTCTGGAGGCAGATCTATAAAGGGAGGACTAGCTTCAATGCCTGAAAAGATATCTCTCCAAACTCAGAAATCCAGGTTTTACCCACACATGGCTGCTTTCAAACATAGATAATCAAATTCCATGTCTAGATTTAATTATCAAGACTGAAAGATACTGTTTCATGCTAAGAAGTCTAGATTCATTATTTCAGGTCTAGTAGAGTAAATTCCACACTTGATGGATTTCTTTAGGTTCTACTCCCAGGAGGTTATGTTCCATGCCTAAAGAAAGAGCTCTCAAACAAATAAGGCCCTGGTTTAAATTCCATGGCTCAAAGGCCCTGATCCACAAATAGAAGCCCAGATTCCACACTGAGAGGAAGTAATTCTATGGCTGGAAAAACAGGATTCACATTTGGATTGACCTTCCACATCTATAAAGTTAAATTGTCTATTGGAGGGTAAGGATCAAAGTTTGAATAGCTACATTCAGTACTTAAAGGGACAAAGTTTACCTCAGAGGACTAAGTTCCTCCAGGAAGTTTAGATGCCAAGACAGTAAGACTGAGTCTCATATGGAGAACCAAATTTTATGTGTGGAAGGGCATAATTCACACCTAACACTAAATTAGTGTCCAGAAGTTTAGCTTTCACAGATGAAGTACTAGCCTGGGAGACCTAGGTCCTTACAGTGTCAACTTCTGTGACTCAGATGTCAGGTATGAAGTCTGGATTATGACATTCCACACTTTTGTGAGACTATGTTTTATGTTTCCAGAATGAGATTCCACAGATGGAGCATCAAGTTCCATTCCAGCAATGCCAGGCTTTATGCTTAAAGATTGAGATTTCAAAGGTAAAGTACCAAGTTTGCTGCCTAGAAAACCAGGTTCCATATCTTGAAAAGCCATTCTCCGTGTGTCTGGATGCCAGATTTCTCACATTAAGACAGTGTTCCATGCTTGAGGATTGGGATTTCACACATGGACTATCAGAATTAATGCTTGTAAGGCTCAGGTCCATTCTTAGAGATTGAAATTCCACATATGCACTGTCATATTCCATGCTTGTAGGGTCAGGGTCTATGCTTGTTGACAGAATTTCTACCCATGGGATATCATGTCCGTTGCTTGTAAGGGTAAGTTCTATGTTCAGGGATTGAAATTCCATACACTGAATGTCAGTTTCCATACTCATAAGGTTGGGTTCTTGACATCAATATTCCATATGTGATGTAATAGGTAGCCTAAGAAATTAGGTTCCATGAGTTGGCAAACTGAAGTCTACAAGTGAAATATGAGGTTCCATGGCTGGAGTATAAGAGTCCTCATATGTCAGGTCAAGTTCCATATTAGTTTGGAATTCTAACATGGAACTCCATATTCCGTGATGGATTTCGTGTCTCCTTACAAGAAGTGATGACTGTTAATCCAGTTTCTATTTATGGAGACAGATTCCACACATACAGAGCCAGGTTCTCTGCTAATAATTCCAAATTCCATGCATGGAGATTACCATACCACACATGGTATACAGTTTCCATGCTTATAGGTTCAGGTTCATGCTTAAACATGGATATTTCAAATGTGGTACTCCAGATTACATGCTTTTAGAGCCAGGTTCCATGTATAGAGGTTGTGGTTCCACAATGGAGTGTCATATCCCGTGCTTGGAGATTGAGATCCACATGTAGTATGCCAGGTATTATGTTTGGAATCTGTGTTGCATCTTTTGTAGAGTCAAGGCCCTTGATTGAAACACCAGTTTTCATGACTGGAGTTCTGGGTTACAAACATATCAAGTCATGTTCTATGCTTATAACTTGAGATTCCACACATTGAAATCCAGGTTCCCTGTTTGAAGGGTTATGTCGATACACACAGTATAAAGATTCCATACTTGGTATGTCAGTTTTCATGCCTAGAGATTAATATTTCATACCTGGAGTTACAAATTTCATGCCTGGAAGATCAGGTTCTGTGATTTAAGGAATATATGTCAATGAGTGACAAGCAAATGTAAATGCTGTAACCCATACTTCTGTGGCCAAATTCTACATTTGGAGGCTGAAATCCACACATAGAGTGCCACGTTCCATCATTGCTGGTCCATGTTTCATACATGAACGCTATATTCCACATGTAGGGAGGAATATTGCATGCTTTAAATCCATATTTCACATAAAGATATACATCTTTAAAAATCCATTTAAATAGTAATAAGTTCCATGCTGGGAGACATGTTTGCATGTCTTGGAAATACAAATTTGAATAGTGAAAGCCCATGTTCTGTTTGGATTACAGATTTCAAATATATGAAGCCAAGTTAAATGTTTGGACATTAAGATTCCAAACACTGACTGTTAAGTTGAAAGCTTTTAAGGACAGGTCCAATGTCAAGATTGAAATTTCACAGATGGAGCATCAGGTATCATTCTTTTGGGAGTTAGACTCTGTGTCTAAAGATTGATAATCCACATGTGAGGTTCCAGGTTCCATGCTGTAAAGCCTGTTTCCCTGTTTGGAGATTGAAATTCTATACACAGAACGCTATTCTTCATGCTTTTAGGGCCAAGTCCATGTTTGGATATTGAGAATATATTTGTGTATTTAATGTTCCATGCCTGGGGTTAAAGTTTCCTTGCCTTGGAAACCCAATAGCTATAACTCACATCCATTCCAATGTCTGTAATGCCAAGTTTCACCCATGTGAGTCTTGTTCTATGCTTGCAGTTTGAAATTATGTATAGAGAGAGTGCTTGATTCCACTCTACTAAGACCAGGTGAACTTCTTGTAGATCTAGGTTCCACATATGAAATGCTAGTCTCCATTCTAATTGGGAAAAGTCCCATGCATGGAATTTGAGATTTCAGACATGAAATGCCAAGTACCATGGATATGTAGCCCAGTTTTTGCTTAGAGATTGAGACTCTGTGCATAGTGTGTCAGTACCTTGTATACAGAGTCTAGCGCCATGTTTAATGATTGAGATTCCAGACATGGAGTACTAGCTGGCAGAAATTTAAGGCTAGGCTGAATATTGAGATTGCACACATGGAATGACAAGTTAAATTGTTCTTGGGCCAGATGCCATGTGTGGAGGTCAAGGTTCCACATATGATAGTAGATGCTAAGCTTATACAGCCAATTTAAATATTTAGAAGTTGCAGTATTAGATATGTACTGAAAATATTATGCACAGTTTCATGTATTATAGTATTAACTCCTCTGACTTAAATGCCAGGTTTAACGTCTTGAGGGCCATGTTCAATGAATGCAAGGTGGTGCTGCGTCTCATACATGGGGCTTGGGATTCTACACATGCAACACTAGATGTGTTTGTAGATACATGTTCCATCACTGCATGTGTTTTCATGCATTGGAGTACCAAGTTCCATGCTCAGAGATAAAGATTTGTCACATGAAGTATGAGGTCCTTTGTTTGAAGTGCCAGGTTTAGGCTCAGAGATTCAAATTACACAAACAGTATATCAGGTTCAGTGCTTATAGTGTGGAGATTGAAATTCCTTATGGTATCTTAGTTTACTCAGACTGCCATAACAAAATACTATACATTGGATGTCTTAAACAACAGAAAGATATTTTCTCACAGTTCTGGAGGCTAAAAGTCTAAGATCAAGGTGCTAGAAAATGTATTTTTTGGTGAGGCCTCTCTTCCTGGCTTGCAGATAGGCACCTTCTTGCTATATCCCCTTCTTCCCTCTGTGCACACACAAAGAGAACGAGCTATGATGCCTCTTTATCCTTGAATAAGAACATCAGTCCTATAGGATTAGGGTCTCATCCTTATGACTTCATTTAACTTAATTACCTCCTTAAAGATGTTATCTCCAAATAAGTCACACTGAGGAGTAGGGCTTCTAGATATGAATTTGTAAGGGTGCAATTCTGTTTATAACACATAGTGTGGCAGATACAATGCCTCAGAGAGCAGTTTCCATGTTTTGGAGGGCCGTTGCCTAAGACTGAAATGCCAATTTCCATGTCTGGAATATGAGGCTTCAAATACATCTACCCATGTTTCATTCTTATAATCCATACCTACAGTGTCAGCATCCACTATTATAGGTCCAGGTTCCATGCTTGGAAATCAAGCACAGAATACCAGTTTCTGTACTTGTTGGGCCATATTCCACCTCCTGGAGGTTGAGATTCCACACATAGAGTTTCAGGTTCCTTGACAGGAAGACCAACTTCCATATGTAGAGAACCAAAATCCAAGAAAGAAATACAGTTTGGGCATCAATATCTACAGTCTGAGGTGGTCCATGTTTGGAGATAGAGAATCCACACATGTGATGCCATTCTCCATGCTTAGAAGTCTTTGACCCCTGCATCGCACTAAGATTACAAACGTGGGGTTCCAGATCTATGACTAGGAGATCAGTTTCCAAGTTTTGACAAGCCCATGCAAAGGACTGAAATACAAGGCTATATATTTGTAGTGTCACATTCCACACTTGAGCCAAGTCCCATGCTTTGAGATTGACATTCCACACATGAAGTGCTAAGTTCCAAGCCCATACAGCCTAGTTCTTATGCATGAAATTCAAAGGTCTGTACATGGCAGACTGGATTCTATGCTTGCTGAGTCAGTTTTCATGTTTGGATATTGAGCATGCATGCACTGAGAGTGAAATTCCATACCTGGGCAACACGAGATCATGTCTTACAAGGACAATTTCCATGACTATGCCAGATTCCAACTCTGGGATATCACATTCATCATAGTAAGTCCATGGAGATTTAGATTCCACACATGGAATGCCAAATTGCATGTTTGTAGGGCCTGGTATTACCCCTGGAGGTATATATTCCATATATGAAATGACAGATAAATACTTGTAGAGCCAGGTTTCATACTGAGTTTGAGATTCCATAAATGGAGTGTCAGCTTTCATGCTTTTAGTGCTGAGTTGCATGTTTGAAAATTGGGATTACATATGTGTTGTGCAAAGTTCCTTGACAGAGGACCAGCGTCCTAGTATAGTCAACATCTGTTCCTATCCTTGGATGTCCAGGAGCCACACGTAGAAGTCCAAATTACACACACACACAAACACACACACACACACACACACACACACAGACACACACACACACACACACAAATTCTATGCCTAAAGAATCAGGGTTCACATTTTGTACCAGTTTTCTGTAACTGGAAAGTCCAATTCCATAATTAGAGGTCCCTGACCTAGGTTCCCTGACTGAACGGCTACATCCTTTACCTGGAGGGCCAAATTTCATGGTCAGAGGGTTAGTTTTCATGCCTGGAGTTCCAATTACATACCTGTTAGGCTGTGTCTCATGTGAAAAATCAGATTTTAGGCCTGGAAAAGGCAACATAAAAGTTTTAAATCAATATCCAAAAGATCAGATTCCATAGTTGGTTGCCTGATTCTATTCCAGTGGACTCATGTTCTACACAAAGAGTTCAAAGTTCCTTATTTGTAGGGTCAAATTCTATGTTTAGGATCAGGTTCTATAACGGGATGACTGTGGTTCATGCCAGGAAGGATGGGTTGTATGCCTGGAAGTCCAGGCCTAATGCCTGGTGTACCAAACTCCCTGCATGTACTATATAGTTCCAAGTACAAAGGCAGGTCACATGGCTGCAGAGTCATATCTGGAAGACCAGATCTTATATATGGTAGGATGGAATTCAGGCCTGGAAGTGCTGAATCCATGACTGCATGCAACTTTCCATGCCTAGCAAGTTCACTTCCACTGGAAGGACAGGATCACTGCATGGGGCCAAGTTTCATGCCTGGAGTTAAAAGGCAGAGAAGGCCACATTCCATGCCTTAAGAACCAGGTTCCTATGAATGGAAGAGCTATGCTTTCCCAAGCCTAAAAATTGAAGACCAAAGCCCAAGTGTTCTGGGTTTCATGACTGGAAGGCCAGAGTCCATGTGCCAAAAATAGACAGTTCAGCCCTAACTGTGTTCTAGCTGGGAAAGAGGATTTACCCTCAGATTTATTATTCCAGCAATGGCCATTCTAATTATCAGGTTGAGACTGTTCTGACATAACCCAAAAATAAGCAGAAAAATTATGAGGCTTGCCAAGAGTTTCAATACAGTGGCATAGTTTAAGAAAATACTTCTACTGAATAAATTTATTTGAAGGGACAATGAGAAACATGAGTCAAATATTTTGGCTTGTATGCTTAATAGTCATGACTGTTCAACTTAGTATTGACACCAGCTATTCCTGAGTACTAATTAAGTCTATACCTGAATCATATCATTTTGTTCCATGAGATATGTCCTCTTTGACAGATTAACTGTAGCACAGAGGGTTTTACTGGTTTTCCCAAAATCTCCTAGCTGGATACAGTAAAGGAAGAATATAAACTCTGCTAAATTTTATGTATTTTAGATTATAATGGGCTTTGCTGTTTTGAATGAGCCAAAACAAGAAGTATTTAGTGTCAATTCCCTGGCTACACAACCAGACTCAGCTATCTCTGTGGTATGATACACAAAACCTACATTTTGAACTGCAAAATACCCTTACAAAATAGCCTTAGTATAAGAAAGAAATGGTATATCAACTCCAATCACTTCCTTAGAGCAATAAAAAAAAAAAAAACCTTTTCATTCAACTTCAGAGGTATCAATATATGACATGCACACAGTGTGATATTCATAATTAGTTCTTATAAAGCAATTTTCATCCCTGAAGCATCTTATGAAATTAACTAATTAATCTTCACCATATCCTTTAGAGAGAGATAACTGTACTCTGTCTGCAAAGAGCCTCTGTCACGGGACTGAAAATGCCTTATGAATATTATATACAGTGATAAGCAGGCTCCAGGCCCTTCACATACACACAAGCTGACATTGAGGATATTAGGATTCACTCGTTCACTAAGCACATATTTATTTAGTGTCATTACTAGAAATCTATAACTGTGGGACCGATTTCCTTGGGAGGTAAAGATATTGTCTGACTGGCAGAATGCAGTGGAGATTATGGGTGTGCGATGTTCTCTTTAGAAAGGACAACAAATCCCTGTTGATGTTTTAGCCCCAGATATAGAATTGGTCTTATGAGGACCATTTCCCCAACTGCAGAGACATCCTCTTCCTTCTGTTCACATTTCTTACCCTGCAGAGTTGATCTCTGGTTTGGCTCCAGAACATGGATTGCCTTGAACTTGTCACATAGCCCCCAGTGTTTGCACGTCTTAGTCATCGTAGCTAGTGATACTGCTCACTGCTTCCTTTCCAGCCCTGTTCTAGTCTCCGGCACCACTCACAACTCAGCTACAGTCTGGAAAGAAGGCAGCATCCCTAGTCCAGAAATCTAAGGTTCAGTATTCAGGCTTCTGTGAGTGTAGCACTAAATGCCAGTCTAGTAACACTTTTTGAAAACTAGGCTTGTGTCTTGGATGAGGTTCCTTAGAAACAGACTCTGAAAGGGGACACTGGTGCAAATGATTTATAGAGGGAGTGCTCTCAGGAGGAACCAGGCAGGGAATGATAAAGTCAGGACAGCACCAGAGTTGGAAGTATGGTTTAGAAGTCTGGTTTCAGACTCATCTACTTCCCACGGGGGTGCAATTCTCCTTCCGGGGCAAGGGAGCTAGGCTAGTGTATGGCCAAATGAGTCAGTCATTGGATATGAGCCTCCTTCAAAGAAGGACCAGGTGCATAGCTGGGACATCTCTAAGTAAGGTGGCACTCATCAGCCTTGCAAAAAAAGTCTTTCAGGAGTCAACACCCCCAGGACCTGGTGTGGTAAAGGGAATCTGCTCAGAGCACCAGCAACATCCTTGGCCACCTCCTTGTACCACTCAGATCTACTTATTTCTTGCATTAAGTTTTCATGGTACACTCACAACTCTTTCTGGCTTCTATTTACTCATAATTTCTGTGTAAACTTCCAAAAGGAGTCTTTGTAAGACAAACAATACCTTACTGCTATTAGTCCACTTGATCTTAGCCAAAAGACCAAGAAGCGATTACTGCTGTTAGTCCAGATGAAGAAACTGAAACTCATTATCTAACACTCTCCTTTACCACTGGTTCAGTATTTCTCTCATCCTCAGGTCATACTTTTGATGGTCTAGGTGGCCTTCCTGGGGGCACCTGGGTGGCTCAATTGGTTAATTGTCTGCCTCTTGATTGTGGTTTAGGTCATGATCTCCCAGCCCTGAGATCAAGCCCCAAGTTGGGCTCCATGCTGAGCATGATGTCTGTTTAAGTTTCCTTCTCTCAAATCATAAGAGACTTTTAAATACGGAGAACAGACTGAGGGTTGGTGGATGGGAGGTGGGGGAGGGGATGGG
Source organism: Suricata suricatta (assembly GCF_006229205.1). Lineage (NCBI taxonomy): Eukaryota > Metazoa > Chordata > Mammalia > Carnivora > Herpestidae > Suricata > Suricata suricatta. The sequence continues at coordinate 35,625,372 of NC_043714.1, forward strand.
TTAAACAGGTGATGGGTATCAAGGAGGGCACTAGGTGTCATATGGAAGAGGTGAATCGCTGGGTTCAACTCCTGAAGTCAAGACTGAACTGTATGTTAACTAAGTTGAATTTAAATAAAATAAAAAAAAAATCCTCTCTCTCCCCTGCCCCTCTCTCCCCTGCCCCTCTCCCCAGCACATGCTTTCTCTCTCTCTCTCAAATTAAAAAATTAATTTTAAAAAAAGAAAAAATAAATGTATTATATATAAATATGTTAGAAATTAATTTTAAGAAGAAAAATATAAATATGTCTTAAAAACAAATATAAATAAATGATAAATTAGCTTGCCTGGTGGCTGACCTAGATCCACATTCCCAAGTGCTCTGAGCCTCTGATTACTCCACCCTAATCAGTTTGTAGTTGTTATATATGCCCATTTAAATTAAAATCAGGCATGAGACTATATACCTAGAGATGCTCAGGGGAAAACATGTGCCAAGCATGTTTCTCCTTGCCTTTCATATAATCAATACCAATCCTACTTCCTCAAAATGTTTAGTATGGTATCTCATTTCTTTGTGTGCTGTTGGAACAATGATTCCAGAATAAACAGGTGGTGGGTGGCCTTGGCTTTTTCCTTAATGAGACTTTAACTATGTCCTTCAGTGGGAATATTACCTTTCTGGGAATAAGACTCTCGATTCCACAGGGCCTAAAGTTACAGCAATGGGGAACACAAATTTCCCAAGAGGGTGATTGGGAATGATAGTGACTGGTCATTTTTACTTCTGCACCTTAATTCTAAGACCCATGTATTATATCTACTGGGGATACAATACCATGTAATAGATGCTCATATTGGGTGTATATACAATCATGCTTTTTTTTGGTATTCTTAAGCTGGCATGTTGTAGGAGCAGTGGAGCCCGTCATCATGTGTCGGCTGCTATACCTCTTTTGCTGTTAAGTGAGTCCCTTGTCCCAAGTCAATGTTATATAGGATCTCATAAAGAAATCCTATTTTTTGGTTATGATACTGGCTAAGGAACTGTGGCAAGGAAAAGTAAACACCTACTGCTATGTCAGGATGAATTTCTGTCCTTTTTAGGGGGCAGAAAGCATTTATGTAATCAACTTGCTACCAACTGTCTAATTTCCTTAAGAGATGATGTTGTATCAGATGCTCAGGATTGCTCTTTCTTATTGGGAGGTCAGATATTCAGCAGTGGTATTAGCTAGATCAAACCTGGTGTGAAGGTACCTATACTTTTTGAACATTGCATAGCCTCCATTTTTACAACTATGGCTACTCCATTGATGGGCCCATTGCATAAGCACAGAAGTAGATAAGGACAAACGCTGATAGGTAAGTAATCCTGTCCACTTGGTACTTTTTATGCACTGGATGCTTTCCAGGAGGTTACATTAATGTAGAATACAAAGATACTCACACTTTGTGCCCCTTTCCCTGGGTATATTCACATACCTCTTTCCTAGACCTCCTTGTCCCCAATCTTCTCATCCTGTTTCTTCTAGGACTCTGACCAATCAGCCAAGCCATTCACTACTGCCTTTGATTCTATGCACATTCTTAATTCAGGCCATTTTTCTTTCTACACAAAGTATGAGGTTCTCTGCACAAAAGTTCTATCCCTTGGGAAGATGTTATCTCACCACTGTCTTTCAGAGCCACCCCCACCTCATCAGTCCATTTTCAACTTGTAGAACATACTGAGCTAAACTGTCTGTGAACCAAGCCTGGGCTTTTTCCTTCTCCATCATCTGATCTCAGGGAGCCCCAGGAGGCCATAACTCTGAGCATATGGGGTATGGATCATCTGTTCTTGTATATTACTCTTGCCTTCTGGTCATGATTAAGACCAATCTCAGATATTCCACCTTCACTTTATAATGGATTTCTACTGATCATGTGGCATAGTGAATCTGATAGGATTCAGCTCATGATAGATAATTCTGGTTGGATGGTCTCTTAATGTTCCATAATTGGAAGCTCAGTATTTACCAGCACCCATGAAACATGCTGAAAATTGCTTTTCAATTCTTCACACTCTTATCTGCTGCATATAACAACCTTTTCCCGGAACCTTGGGTGTCTATTCTATAATTCTCCTACTGGACCTTCTAGAATCTCCAATCTTCATGGAATCTCCTGAGCCCAACTGGTAGGGCTGCTTGTATTATCGCCTAGACCTGCCACAAAATCCTTTCTTTCTCTGAATCCCACTCAAAACTGATAGCCTTCATATAACTTGATGAATGAGTTGGAGCTTCCCAAACCCAAAGAAGCCAATGTAGTGTTGTGTTTCTTTCTTAGCTGTAGGGGGGACAAGGTATAGGAGGGACAATGTCCTTTACCATTAAGAAGATGACTGACATGCCCCCGTGTCACTAACTCCTCAAAATTTTCCCAGTGTAACAGCCTTCTGATGTATTTTAGAGTTTCGCTATCACCCTCTGGAGAATATTTGACACTTCCTGCTCATTAGGTTTAAATAAAGTGATGTCAGCAGTATAAGAGGCCGATATAATGTTCATGGGATATCCAAATGATCCAGGCTCCCTTGAACAATGTTGTAGCAGATATCAGAGCAGTTAACTAGCACTGGAGCAAAACCATGAATACCTACCCACATGTATCCCACTTACATCACATGTGAGTGCAAACAGTTTTTGTCTCTTCTTTCTGATAGCTGGAGAAGGATGCATTTTCTAGATCAATAGCTACATGCCACATACCAGAAGCCATTATTGATCTCTCTTATTGATGACAACATTTGGCACAGATGGCTGTTGGTCTAAATTTGTATTGTACACTGTTATCCACTACACTCTATTCAGTTCTTGCAGGGGCCAGCCTGACAGATTATATGAGGATATGATAGAGTCCTCCACTCCTGTAGCCGTTGTCCTTGAAAATGCCACTGATCTCTGCCATTCTACCCAAGGTGTGATTTTGCTTTTGGCTTGAAAGGGAAGCTTCAAGGGATTTTACTTGACCTTTCCTACCCCAGTAGCTCTTCTTCCACAGGTCAAGAAACTAATGTGAAGATTCTACCATTTACCAAATATGTTTCTTCTTATTTTACATTTCAGAATTGGGGAAATGACCACTGGGTGAGTCTGTGGACCTGGTGAACCAACTATGTAATATACACAAGACAGTTCTCTACTTATTCCCTGACTTCCATTCACTGCTGCTGTAATGTGTGGAAGGGCTTATGATGGCACTTAGTTGTCCAAGTTGACTGTCAGCTCAGACTTTGTGTCCAGCAGCATCGCAGTGTATAATTTATCAGGAAATATCTGTGGGTCAGTTTGGGAAAGGACTGAAATTGCATCTTGGCTGTGATTCTGTAGAGGTCTTTATTCATGGGGCTCAGCAGCCTCTCTTTTTATTGAAGGGTTTTTCTGAGAATGTGCTCAAGTCTAAATGAAAATTGGACAAGGGATTATGTCTATTGGGCAGTTTATGTGTGTGTATGAATGTGTGTATGTGTATGTATGTGTGTATATATATGTGTGTGTATATATATATATATATCAATATCTACCTATCTATATATATCTTGCTTCTAGGAATGCTTTGTTTTTATGAGCTATCTTTGTAGACATTTGAAGTAAATTTTAAAGATTGAATTGGCTTTATTAAATGAGTCATGAATCGGATAGCATCCCATGTAGCAAGTAGAGGGGAGCTCCAAAAGGCTACAGAAAAGGAAAAGTCTTCAAAAGACAAGAGGGGGTGGGAAAAAAAGGACACTGTTAGCAAAAAGTCCATTATTATAGCCCAGTTGCCTTTCTTAGGGGAAGAAAAGGGGCCTATCAGTAAATTTCCTAGTGCTGATGAGAAATTCCCATGTTGACTGGTTAAAGGTCAGATTTCCAGGGTGTTGAAACTGCAGTTAGTTTAGGTATTAAGTCTTAGTTCACTCATGGGGGGCCTTAACCTAAGTGACGCCATTTTGGGTCTGTGGTTCTCTCATTAACACTAAATTCCCCAGCACTTCATTCAATATGCTCGTTGGAAACCAGGGTTCTCCCCTACAAACCTCCGTCATGTTGGTCTCCTCAGACGTGGGCTGCTTGCCATGCTGTCTGGATGCCAGGGCCCTACCTCCCGGCCTCTGCTCCCAGCAGGCAGGTCTTACCTGCGCCTCACGTCTCCTCACTCTGCACTGGCAGGAGGCGAGCCTGTCTCTAGAGGGAGGGCACCAGAGTGTGCTGGCTCTCCTGGCTGTGTTTTGGAACTAATAGCATCATGGAGCTGGAGCCAGCCTGAGACTGTAAGAATCTTCAAAACCACCGTCATTTCATTTATTCAACCTCAGTGCTTTGGAATACATTTTTATTGCATCACCATCTCATTTTGCAACTGAGTACCATTTTCAAGCAGGATTTGTGCCTGTCACATGAAATGATAAATTTGTCCACTTAGAACTGCAAATCTAGTTATTCATGCTTTATGTAAGCAAATTGAATTTTTTCTTTGGGATTATTGGCAATATCTAATATGGCCAATTCTATCAAGATGTTGAAGAAGAGTTTTTAAGAATCACAATAATTTGCAAAGTGGGTTTGTGGCTCTGAGGAGGTAACATAAAAGGAAGCACTGAGACTTAAAAGACTTTACATCCCCCTTCACAGCCCCTGGGGAGCAGACAGCTGCATGTACTGGGACAAAGATGGGCACGGCAGGGGCAGACATATGGAAAAGGGAAAAGCAGGGTTGGTGTGAGGACCTACTGAGCAGGTTGAAACATGGTCCCAATAAGTGGCCATAAAGATAGTGAGAAGGCATATCCATAGAAGTCTGTGGATGGTGGGCTTCAATGCATCTTTGTTTCAGCCTTGTTGCTCCTGAGTTAAATCTTCATTAAGTGAATTCATATATGGTAATAATGCCATAGGTGAGATTATGGATTATTGCTATTCACACTAATCCTTCCAGACTGAGTCAGAGTGGCCCACCAGAGCGTGGCAGACCAGAATGGAAATTCCTCTGCTCTGATTTATAATGAGTGCCATCATATCATTATTTAAACATCGCTCTTGATGTGAAATGTTTAAAAACTATAAATAACTTTGAAATATTTCTGATTATAAAATGATATGTAATCATTATGTATTTCTTTAAGCCCAAGAAAATATTAAGGTGAATATTAAAGCCATTTGAAATATTACCACCCAGATGAAATGACCAGTAATATTTTATATTTTGGAAATCTTTCCTCCTGCTGTCTCTAGGCTTAATCACACACACACACACACACACACACACACACACACACATTTAGTCACATTCTCTTTATGTCATGGCATACATTCTATCATATGTTAAATACTGTTTTTAGCCAGATTTAATACAATTTTGAATACATTAAAATGTGTTGGACTAACCCTCTATTAATGCAGGTTTGGCTGAGGCTCATAAACCATGTTACGATGAATGTAGAGTGTATACATCCATATTGATCCCATTTACATTCTTCTCCAAGTGCTCCCGCCCCACCTGCTCGCCAGGCCTGCAGCTGCTTTCACAGTGCAGCTCAATGGAGAGTGGTGCTGACTTGGCACTGGCCCAGTCTCCTAGTTCTGGGGGCTCTCATGCTCCCCCAAAGATGAGAGTCATAAGGGAGAGCTTCTGGAAGGGTAGCTGCAGCCCAACCAGATTCAAAGGGACCATGGTTCTGACCCCTCCCCTTACTTCCCACCTCAGAGGGAGCAGAGCCCGGGGTCCCTGTTTTGAGGCAGGAGAGACTGCCTTCCCAGAGCTGCCTGGGTGAACCAGGGAGCACAACCCAGAAGTGCAGGGGTGCCTAATAGCCAGGGGGAGCAGTGTACCCTCTGACAGGGGCAAGGGTATGCTGACAGGAGAAAGACAGAAGATGGAAAGATGACAGATGGATCTCCCCCTTCCTTCCTTCACCCCAGGAGGGCTCCCTGGTGTAGTGGGTCTACACAGCCAGACCAGAGAAACGTGGCCTAGCTAGGGACTGGCTTTATTTTCGTGTAAAGTTGTGGCCACCTCATTAAGTACCACCATTTTTTTTTCTTTTCCATCCCTTTTACTGCTCTAGGATTGAACCCCTCCACAAGGTTTTGCTTCAGACTCTTTTCTAGGCAATCTGGGCCAACCCATTTTCTTTGTGATGTTGTCTTCTTATCCCCTTGGAGAAAAATGCCTGGGAGTAAACTGCTGGGTTGAAGGGCATACACAATTTTAACTTGAATAAGAGTTGCCTAACTATCCTCCACAGAGACTAAATTAGTTTACCTCCTTCCCATCAACTGAATGCTAATTTCTCTTTGAGACAGAAAATGATGGACTGTGAAATGAATTGTTTTTCACCTTTAATCTTCTTTGTCTTTTGATAAAATGAACATTAAATTCATGCTGTTTCCAAAAGAAAAATTCAATAGCTCAAAGCAATTCAGCCTGGGGAAAAGTGTTTCATGGTACATTCTTAACATTTTTTGTTGTTGTTTCCCATTTGTTCTCATGCACTGCTTCCATGAAAGAAACTAATATAAAACTCATCTAATTTAAATATTCCTTTTATATGAGGTACTGATTTGCCGAATTTTAAATTTTAAAAAGGCAGAATAAACATGGCAATTTATCATGTAACAGATTTTTATTCAACAATGCTTACAAAGCCGCTGCAACACATTAGGTGCTTAATACAGAGTGGAAAGTAAGCAGGATACATTGACCTCTGCCCTTTTTTTTTTTTTTTAGTTTACAGTCAGCAGACATGACAATGGACAGCTTGCATGGTTTGAATTGTCATGGAAAGGTTGCTGAAGGCTTCCAGGAGGAAGTGAATTCTAAACTGAAACCTAAAGAATGAATACGGGTTGGGGAAACAGAAGCATGGCGTCGGGAACTGCAGGAACTCTGTGTGGGTATGTGTGTGTCTGTGTGTGTACGCAAGTGCATGTGCCTGTAAATGTGTGTATATGTGCATATGTATGTGTTCATGGGGAGCTCACGGTGGGTTTCTGGGGAGAGATAAAACTGGATTTTGAAGGATTTTGAGAGCAACACGATGGACACAAAGATTCATTTGCTCCGAATCCCAGAGGCAATAGTGGCCACCGACAGTCTGTGAGCAGGGAGAAAATTGGAATCATAGGTCTCTGAGATCATTGTTGCGTGGGTTGGAGAACTAACGAGGGAAGGAAATATGAGAAGTAAGGAGTTCTGGGAAGAGGCTCTAGTGTCAGGGGTGAGGTGCTCCAGAAGTGAGTTGAGGCAGAAATGCAGACAAATGGAGGGCAATGGATCCCAGCACTGTTTATGTCAGAATTTAGAAGAATGACTGGATTTGAGAGCGGTGAAGGGAGTTGAGATGGTTCCCACTCTTCTTAAAAAAAAGATGAAAATTTTCCATTAAAGCATGTCCTGTTCTTTTGCGCATATTCACGAGGAGCTTTGAGGAAATTTATGTAACTGCTTGTTACATAAAGTAATGATGATTAGATTCATTGAGCAACTGTTTTGAGCCAGGCGTGGAATAGTTTAATCCTCACAGTCCTCCATGAGGTAAGTGCTACTATCATTCCCTCTTCCAGATGAAGAAACTGAAGCACAGGGAGGTGAAATGCTTTGTCTCAGGACACATAGGTCAAGTGGAAGAGCCTGTGCATGGCCAGCATGTACTTTGTCTCTCTCTTTCTCTCCCTCTCTCTCTCTCCCTCCTTCCCTCCCTCTCTCTGTCAATATTATGATGACTTCCATTAGCAAAAATGAAAGAGAACCCAGTGAAGTTGGGAAATTCTTTGAAACCTAAAGCAATTTTGGGGCACCTGGGTGCCTCAGTTGGTTGAGCATCTGACGCTTGATTTTGGCTCAGGTCATGATCCCAGGGTCGTGGGATGCACCCTGTATGAAGTTCCACACTGAGAGTAGAGTGTGCTTAATCTCTCTCTCCCTCTGCCCCTCTTCTATGTGTGCACTCTCTCTGAAAAACAAAACAAACAAACAAAACCAAAATCCTAAAGCAGTTTTACCTATTGGAAAATGGGCAGTTCATACAAAAGATTTTTTTAAAGGCCAATTTCTCTTCTTTTCTTTGTTCTTTTGAAAAAATTTTTTCAGTTTATTTATTTCGAGAGTAACAGAGACAGTGCAAGTAAGGGAGGGGTAGAGAGAGAAGGAGAGAGAGAACCCCAAGCAGGCTCCATGCTGTGAATGCAGACCCCCAACATGGGGCTCAGACTCACAAAACTTTGAGATCATGACCCAACCCAAAACCAAGAGTCAGACACTTAACCGACTGAGTCACCCAGATTCCCCTAAAGTGCAACTTCTTAGGAAATGGGCGTTAATTAAAGGCTAGTAGACAGAACTTCACAATCACTTATGAGTTTTGTTTTTTATTTTCCTTTCTTGAAGTATGATTGATATTTCCCATTTAAAAAAATATATCCTTTTAACTCAAAACTTCTCCCTTCTATTTTTTCTAACAGACAGATTTGATGCTGGGAAGGAAATTGGAAGGGGTAAGTCATTGGCGTTGTTAAATTCTAGGAATTTTTCCTAGTGTAACCAGTCTGTAAATTACTTTAATAAAGTATGCACTTTCAGAAACTTTCTCTAAAATGTAAATAAACTGTTGCATTTTATATGATTCTTAATAGCATGGAGTCTACTCACCAAAGGGAAGTACTATCATCCAAAGGAACTAGTTGTTTCATAAATACATACAGTAAGTGTGTGTTTTGGGTTCTGAAACATCCGCTAGAACAACTATATGATTAAAATATGGTTCCCGATTCTTCTGCAGTGAAAAGTAGCCTAATAAACTTAATAGAAAACCACTTCTGAAAAATTGTTTCACACAACCGTGGCTTACAAACTAGGAAACATTTCAGCTTTTGGGGGTTCTGTTTCGGAGGAAACAAGTAGTCTGTTTTTACATATTTCCCTAATTAGGGGCTAATCTGCACTTGTAAAGGAAATGTTACAACTTTTCTTATATAAGGAGCAACTAGGAGGGGAAAATGCTAAGCAGGGCAAAAGGGGGCACTTGAGATTCTCCATAATTGCAGGCATACGAGAAAGTCATTTCCAGGACAGTACTGGGGTAGAGAGTGGGCAAATTCATACCATTCACATTATCTCTTAACGCCTCTTTGAGTTTGGTAAAGTGCACAGTACTGCACATGTACTGGTGACCCTACTGTGCACTGGTTGCAGACTTATTCAGCCAGGATCAGTGGAAACTCCCCCTGCATCAAGGCAGCATTAAGTGCCGGGGGCACAGGGATGAACAGAATATTCAGAGTCTGCCATGAAGCACTCACTGCCAAATTTATATCATTCTTGTAGCCCCATAAAAGTCTTACAGAATGGCCGTTAAGGTTAGGATAGGCTAAATGACTTGCTCATAACCCCAGAGCTGGGTTTGGATTCCCTAATGCCACCCTTTCTGTGTCCTGGGTCTCCAGGGTCCAGTGATACATGCGCAGGAGTTCACTGGGAGATCCCCAAATACAAATGTCCACATTTATATGAAGAGCCTTAGTCAGAAAGGAATGGAGCCTCTTTCCAGGGACTGGATAAGACCCTTGAGGCATCCACACCGACTTGTCAGGTCTCCTCTCCACCTCTCTGCAAGCCTGACTGTAAATGTAGATGCGTATTCAAATTATGATAGCCATTTCCTACCCAGTATTTTCTATTTGTGATATAAAGCTAAGTTAGTCAACATTTAACTTTTTGAGATGGGAGCCCCTGCGGCATTTCCCTTAGTCTGCCACCTAGTGACCCAGCCCAGCTCCAGCCAGCCTGGTGGTCCATGCTTATATTTCTTCTTCCAGATCTTGAAGCCCTTCTGCTTTGTCCCTGTATCTCTTTTTTCTCTTTCTTTTATTTTTTAGAGAGAGAGAAAGAGAAAGCATGAGCAGGGGAGGGGCAGAGGGAGAGGGAGAGGGAGAGGGAGAGGGAGGGAGAGGGAGAGGGAGAGGGAGAGGGAGAGGGAGAGGGAGAGGGAGAGGGAGAGGGAGAGGGAGAGGGAGAGAGAGAGAGAGGGAGAGGGAGAGAGAGAGAGAGAGAGAATCCCAAGCTGGCTCCATCCTCAGTGTGGAACCCAAGATAGGGCTCGATCTCACTATCCTAGGATCATGACCTGAGAAGAAATCAAGTCAGAGGCTCAACCTGAACCATTCAGGTGCCCCTGTCTCTGTGTCTTTTTATCATCAATTCATGTAATTGGATATTATGACAAGGAGGCAGACAACATCCTTCATTCTCTTACTCTAATTCCTATGTTGAGGGTAAGATTTATCTCATCCTTCTTTTATTCATTCATTCCACATTTATTGAGTGCCCACCTTGTGTCTAGCAATTTATCAGACACAAGATACAGACGAAAAAATGCATTTCTTTCTAGCATCTCAGAGTTTAGGCAGGCAGGTAAGCAAAGAGCATACTAAAAAATTATTTTTTAAGAAACATGATAAGGGACAGGAACCGGATATATAGAGAGTGCTACGGAAACAAGGAAGAGAGAAAATCATCCCTGGGGATTGGTGGGGGAGGAGAGTGAGGAAAAGATGTCTCAGCTGATTCTTAAAACCCAACTAAATGATGGGCAGGCCAATTAAGGAAGATTGTTTATTCTCGGCAGAGAATGCCCAGAGCAACAGCCCAGGAACATGGGAGAGCAATGCATATCCAAGTATCTGCAAGTAATGATAAACAGCCACATTTTAGTGCCATTATTTTTGTGCAAGGTACCATGCCAAGTGTTTTACATGCATTATTTAACTGAATCTTTACCTAAACCATGCACAGTAGGTAGCGTTCTTATTTCTATTTATGAGGTGAGGAAAAGAGAGGCTCAGTCATATGCCTTAGTATTATCCAAAGGTAATAAGAAGGTAGGCTAGGATTTGAGCCAAGGTCATTTAGATATAAGAATTTGTCTGCATAACCACTCCATTCCACTCCAGTAAATCTGCGTGGTGAGAAAGTTGAGGCTGGGGGAGGCAGAGGGAGCATGGCAAGAGGTGACAGAAGCAAAGGTGATTTTATCTTGAAGGCTCCAGTGAGCCTCTGAAGGATTTTAAGCAGGTGTATGCTATTCTGAGATATGCATTTTAGAAGTCTCGCTCTGTAGAAGGTGGAAAGCATGGATTAGTGGAAGGACAGATTGGAGGCAGGGAGGCCAGGCAGATGCTGGGGCACTGCTCCAGATAAGAGATGACAGTTATCTGGTCCCATGTGGTGGCAATGAGGATGGAGGGGAAGGGTGGATTCCAAGATAACCTTTGTAACTGAGGGGATGGGGTGAGGCTGAGACAGAGGGAGGGTGAGAGGCAGTGCTGGAAGGAGTCTAACATTATTCCCAGGTTTCTTTTTTGGATGAACTAATGATGACATTCTTCAACAAGATATGGAAGATAGGATAATTATGAGAAAATGATGAATTCATTTTGAGACACGTTCAATTCAAAATGCTTAAGAAACAGTCATAAGGAGATGTGCACCAGACTGAAATAAGACTCTACAGGTGAGGGGGGAGGTCTCCTGTTTACAAAGTCATCAGCCTAGAGACCGATGGAAATCATGGGACTGGATAATGTCAGTGAGCAGAGGAGAGAAAGGTAGTGAGAATGGGAGAAAGAAAGAAAAGAAAGGGTGAAACAGGGGCTATGTTTAGAAAGCATTAACATTTGGAAGAATTGGAAGATCCCAAAAAGAAGACTGAAGAGAGGAGGAGGAACAGGATCAGAGTGCCAGGATAAGGGTTTCAAGGAGGGAGCAATCAGTAGTGTCCAAGGCGTAATCACTTAACCACTATAACAATCTTACAGTAACAGTGACCACCACCGCTTACCAGAACCCTGTTAAAAAGAAAACCACAGGCCCCAAATGGTGTCATGACAGTAAACCAAGGCCCTGAGTCAGTAAGCTAAGACTTAAAACCTAACCTAAATGCAGTTTCAATCTCCCAGGGAATGTAACCTTTAACAGTCAACTTGGAATTTCCTGGTCAGCACTAGGAAACTTACTGATAGACCCCCTTCTCTTCTCCTTAGGAGGGCAAACTTTCCTAAAAAATGCATTGGTTGCTAATAAATTCCTCTCTTCTTCCTTTTCTTCCACTTCCTCCTCTTCCTCCTCCTCTTCTTCTCTTTCTTCTTCTCTCCTCCTCCTCCTTTTTCTCCTCTTCTCCTCCTTTTCCTTCCTCTTCCTTTTCCTCTCATTCTTCCTCTCCCTCCTTTCTTTCTTTTTCCTTCTTTCTTCCTTTCCTCTCCTTCTTCCTCTCTCTCTCTCTCTCCCTCTCCCTTTCCTTATCCTTCTTCTTCCAATGCCATCTCTCTGCCTTTAAAACTCTTTCTTTTGTTTAGCTCAGTGGAGTTTCCCTTCTACTTGCTAGCTGGGATACTGCCCAATTCAAGAACTAGTTAATCCTCAAATTTACTCAGTTGAGTTTTGTTGTTTAATGCCCTAATGTGCCAGACATCCTACCATACATTTTATGTGAAGTCTCTCTGGTCCTTCCAACATGGCTGCAAAATAGTGAGTGCTGGTGGGGACAACAATGATTATCTTTGTTGAGTACTTTCTCTGTGCCTACTGTTTACTAGTCCCTTTGCACACAGTACCTGAACCTTGTTTGTACAGAAGGGAAAGCTTGCCCATGAAAAAAGATGAAGACAGTGCACACCGACTGTAGCAAAGCATAGGGCTGATGGATGATACTGGGTGTTTGAAGTTTGTTCCATATTCCAAGATGGTAGAGCTGTAAGTCAATTAAACCAATAGATGGCAACTTTATTTTACTCACACAGTAGTATGACAGAAAAAATCGCCAGGGTAAGATAGCTTGTAGGAATATAGTCATTATTTGTTAATCATTTTGGCCCAGAGTACTTACTATTTCTGAGTCCTAATTTTGCCATCTACAGTTACGTAAGTGGCCATGCAGAACAGGTACTAACAGGGAGCTGTGCCTTCCGCTGTCCTCTCTCTGGGCTCACGGCAAGCCTCTGGTGTTAACTCCTGTCTCACTGTATTAAAATTATCTATTAAGATAGTGCCTCTTTAAGTTGCTTGTGTTCCGCAAGGGCAAGGGCCAGTCTCTCCGCATTTCCTCAGCCATGCCTTGTCAGCTGCCTTGCATGAAGCAGACGTTGAACAATGGTCTGAGTAGAATTATTCTTTTCCTAATGGATGTTTTCCCCAATGACCTCACAAATGGCTCTCTGTAACAGAAGAAATTTAGATTGAATAGTTCACACATCAAAAACTAACTCTTACTAACTTTTCAGAGTTTTCTAATGCACTTTTTCTAGAGTGCAGCTGCCATGGAAAACAGCATGCTGCCTGCTCAAAAAATTAAAAATAGAACTACCAAAAGATCCAATGACCCCACTCCAGGGCATATTTCCAAAGGAAATGAAAATAGGATGTTGAAGAGGTATCTGTACTCCTATGCTCATTGCAGCATTATTCACAGTAGCTAAGATGTGGAAACAACCTAAGTGTCCTCTGATGGATGATGGATGAAGATGTGGTATATAGATATAAATGGAATATTATTCACCATGAGAAAGAAGGAAATCCTGTCAGTTGAGCCCACATGGCTGAGCATTGAAGGCATTATGCTGAGTGAAATAAACCATACAGAGACAGATGATACTGCATGGTATCACTTATATTGGAGTCTGAAAAAAATAAAAAATGTTGAACTCACAGAAACAGCGAAAGAGTGGGTGCCAAAGGCTGCAAAGGAGGGGAAGGTAGAGAGAGATTGGATAAAGGGTACAAACGTTCAGCTACAAGAGGAGAAAATGAAGAGCTAATGTAAAACAAAGGGATTATAGTTGATAACACGTTATGTAATTGAAGTTTTCTAAGGGAGTAGAATTTAAATGTTTGCATACACACACTAGCTGACCAATGTAAAACAGAAAAGAAAAATTTTAAGGGTGCCTGGTCATTTGGGCAGGGGATAGGAAAGCTAGACATCAAGCTCAGAGGACAGGTCTACCCAAACCACAGTCAAATTCCCTTATCATATGGTTAAGTTGTCTTCAGGAGTTCTGCTGACATTGGGGCCACTCAACACTATGTTGCTTTTGTCCATCACTGTTAATAAAAGCCCCATCGTGTCCCTTGATCCAGACCTAAAGTCCCAAGCAAAGCATCCTGTCAACTGAGTCCACATCTGTCTCTGTTGATGGATCTGTGATCTGTCCCTTCCCCTGGGACCATCTTTCTTCCTCAGAAGAGATGCATCCTGCCCCTGATGAGGATCCTCACTGTGGAAACATGCCCTTCGATAAGGAAGAAGGATCTTAGACTGTCAAAGCAATGAAAATGTCCACTGAACAGACTAAAAGGGTTCTGAACCATTGCTCCAAAGAGCAACCTTCCACAGAATTTAAAAAATAATAATAAGAGCGATTCCTGGCTGTCTGAAAAGCTCTAGATAACAGTTCCTCCGTGAAACAGAGATGGATTGAAATATAATACGTTCCTGCACAGCAATCATCTCCTGTAATGCCAGAAATACTTTCGTGTCAATGTCTTATCATAAGAAGCCTGAGAGCTGGAATCTCAAATTACAATTCTTTTTCTTTCCCCTAGGATCTTGCTACAAAGATTTGGTAAGGCTATGCATTTCCTCCCCCAAGTTGGCTGTCTCCATTTGTAACTGATACTACATACAGCAGGGAAGCATCTGTGTTTCAGAAAAATGATGTGTGAAAACAGTTTTCAAAAATGCATGCTTTCTACATAAAAAAAAACTAAAAATATGTTTGGTTACCACTTTGTAGAGCCTATTGAGTTTGGCTGTGAATGGGAATCTAATTGCCATCCATTTCTATTGGAGCTTTCTATGAACGTGACATTTCCATTAAAAAAAGAAGTCAGCTATAGCATTATGATGTGGCTGCTGAAATCGTAAGAAAAATTAATGACTAGTTGGTTGGTTAATAATTTATATTTCTTCTTTGCAGCCCATTAGAGGAAATAAGCAAAGCCACAGGTACAGAAAATATCATTTGTGTTGGCAAAGGCAAAAGGAATATTCTTGCTGAGTGTTACAGATAGCTCCCTGGTTTTGAATGATGACTACTGACTATTCTATTTTTCATTTATAACAGGAAAATGTCTTCTTTGTCACCTGCTCTTGTTACTATGGGGTTGGCATCAAAATATTATCACTTGCAGGGCTGAATAGGGCTGAGGGACTCACAGCTTGGGTTACAGGGTCCAGACTTCAACTACACTCAGTGCCGACAAAAATCTGCTCACTCCTCCATGCATGGCAGGAATTATATTTTCCTAAACTTTGTAGCTCAGTGTTCATGAGCAGCACCGCTTCTCCTTTCTGTCCTCTTCTTCAGTAATTTGAAGACCAGTACCTATTTGATGAGTTGGACAGTCTATTTTTAATGATTTTGTCTTTTTCTTTTGGAGAGCAGTTGGCAAAGTGAAGGGGCCATTCCAGCAGTTCAGATAACAAGATTTGCAGTTAATAAGGTAAAAGCACACAACGATGCCAGATTAATGTTTCCCAAGCACAGCTCCAATTAACATCCAGCCTGATTAATCTAAAGTCACTGACTCCCTCCCTAATTAAGTCCAGAATTCTACCCCTGGACTTCAAGTGTCTTCACTGGATGGCCTTTATCTATCTTCTGATGTTTTGTTCTACTGTTTTCCTATATGTATAGTATAGACCACCTCAGTGGTTCTCAGTCCCGGCTGCAGATCAAAACTGCATGTGAAGCTTTTTAAAAAAACACTGATGCCCAAGACCCACTGTATGCCAACTGAATATGAATCTGGGGGTAAAGCACAGGCATCGGTCTGGTTTATCTGTTCTCCGGTGCTTAAAAGCTCCTTTTGGTTAACTATTGTTACAAAACAAACCACCCCAAGACTTATTTGTATAAAACAGAGGCCATTTTAATATGCTCCCAGATTCTGTGGGTCAAGACTTCAGAAAAGATACAGCACTGATGGTGTGTCTCTGCTCCATGATGTTGAGGGTCTTGGCTAAAAAACCATGAATGGCTAGGCGTGTATCAAATAGCTAGATGCTGGAAATATCTAGAGGCTTGTCTATTTACTTTTTTGCTGATTAGGCTGGGATGTGTCTGCGGCTGGGCTCAGCTGGTACTCTTAGCCAGAGTGTCTGCATGTGTTTCTCCACGCAGCCTCCTCAGAGCATTATGGCTCAAGGTAGTCAGATCTCCCACAGGAAGCCCAGGAGCAAAAACGGTGGGAATCATGGGCCTTTTGCGCACCTACATTCAGTAGGCACATAGCATCCCTTCTGCTGCATTTTATTCAGGGAAGCAGTCAGGAACCTTCAGGGGAGGGGACCCACCTCTCTAAAAGGAAGGCTGTCAATGAATTTGTGGCCACATTTTAAAGCTGCCCTTGTTAATTAAGTCCACTATAGACCCAGAATGGAGAACAACTGGATTCATATCTTGCAAATACTGACCTGCACACCCGGGCTGGGACTTGAGTGAGGTGAATGAGACACCTAGGGTACAGAATTGAAGAAGGCAGTCACTCTCTGGATCCTGCAGGAAAGCATCTCCTTATATTTTGTGGTCAAGGCACCTTCCTGGCCTCATGCTAGTCCTAACTCTGCTACAGAGCGCTTGTATATGAATCAATAGTGAGAACAGGATTCACAATCCTGAGTCTCATACTTTGATATTCTGATTCAATAAGCCTGGGGAAGGGAATGGGTTTCTGCATGTTTTGAAAGAATCCCAGCGGACCGATTACATTGTGCTTTCTTGGTACCTTGCCTTTGTTCACGCTATTCACTTTGCCTTGAATGTCCTTTCCCTCTATTTCTCTGTACTACAGACTATCTACCAATGTTTAAGATCCATTTCAAATACTGCCCCTTTTATCAAGCAACGGTCCCAACAGCTGGAGTATGAAATGCTCCTCCTAAGAAACTCATAGCACCTCTTATATGCCTAAGACACTCACATTTTGTCTAGTATGGTCCGTGGACACATCTTCTACCAAGAACTTACTCTCATTCTTAGGAGGCCACAAAATGGAGATCCGGATCCACCCCATCAGTGCTCAAAGGTAAAGTCTTTTTAAAACATAGTACCGTTCTCTGACTCATCTTGCTTCCAGATTGTTCTAACCCACACAACAACTGGCATGCTCCTAGCACATTTCAGATGCTCAGTAAACAGTGGGTATCTCTCCTGATGAAAGGTTAGATTCCCATTTTTGCAGCCTTCATGGAAGCCCCCAAATATTGAATAATTACCCTAGTTGAAATGCTTAAGCAAAGATAGGGGCTGCATCCTTTATTGTGACTTCTATTTTGGAAAATCTCTTGCTGGAACTTTACCTGACAATCTTTTCCACATAGCACAAGTGTTTTTGTTTATTTGTTTGTTTCGAGGCTCACTCTATGCAGAGTCCTTACCACTCAGAGTAATCCCACATTCAAGATCAGAAGCCTCTCAGGTAAGCACCATTCTCGTGACCATTGTAGCGATGAAGAAAACTGATGCTTGATGATTTAGCAACTTTCTAGATCACAAAATAACAAAGCAACTGAGGCCGACCTGGACGATTCCAAAACTTAATGATTTCTCCTCTACACCAAATCAGCCCCGCATTCATCGGTGTTGTCCATTATACCCACCCACCTTTAAGGAGGGTGGGGCGGACAGGTTCGCTTGGACGAAAAGCCAAGTTGGCAGAATCTCTTTCAACTCGTAGGGTTTCCGCCACGGGGTAGGCTCGGGGCTCCAGCTCTCCGGACACCGCTCCGGCATCCCGGGGGTCGGCCACCTACCCCCTGGCGGCCCCGGGGGTGGGGCGGGGGCTCCGGGGTCGTCTCGGGCGGCGGCCAATGGCGGTGAAGGGGTCAGACTCGGTTCCCCGCGAGGGG
>NC_043714.1:35643385-35658703 GCF_006229205.1 Suricata suricatta
CCCGAGCCCGTGCGGCCGCCCTGCCCCGCTCCGCCCGCCGCCGGCTAGGCTCCCGACGATGGAGGACTCCCGGGAGACGTCGCCGTCCTCCACCAACTCCTCCGAGGAGCTCAGCTCTGCCCTGCAGCTGTCCAAGGGCATGTCCATCTTCCTCGACGTGAGTACAGAGCGAAGGAGTAGGGTCGTGTTCTTCCCCCACCCGCACCCCCATCGCCGCTTCCCTCTTCCCCTGTGGTCGGTCCAGGTGCCGATCAGCAGGTGTTTTGCTACCTCCTACCTCGCTCCCGTGTCCCCCTGGAAATGCACCGAGGCAAATGCGGGAGAATGATTGCCACTCAACTTGTAAAATGGGTTGTCCTGCACCTGCAACTCGGGGCTTAACAACCCTGAACGAATGGCAGAAGTTAAATTTTCCAACGGCGTGGGTTTCATTGGGGATCAGGTTTGTAATTACAACAATCTCCATTCAGGTGAATAGAGTGTTTTAAAGGGGACTAAAGGAGGGAGGGAACATTATTAACTCAACTCATCTCTGATGTGCCCTGTTTGCAGTTCCCAAGCTCCCTGAAGCTCTTGGGCGACGGGGGCAGCATTAGGGATCGCTATGCTTTGCCACCCTTCCCCAGCCCACGGAGAACAATTACTTTGAAAACATACTTGTTTTTCGTTTTTAAAGCGGTGGCCGAGATCCCTTTCATGCTGTTACTTTTTTCACTGCCACCTCCGATTTTTCCCGTTTTTCTCTCCTGTTGTTCTTCTTCCCTATATCTCTGGAAGTTTTAATTGCTGTTCATCAATTCCAGCATTTGACTGCTTTTCCTTACGGGCCTCTCCCTCCCTTCGGTATTGATGTCCTTCCTTCATATTTCTCTGATACAGTAATCATTCTTTCTCATCCTTTTCCCCCCCTATTTTACTGCCCTCACACTGTCTTTTTTTTTTTATCTGTACAGCAGTTTTATTTCTTATTTATTTCTCAATTTTGCATTACTGCCCCTTTCTGCTGTTTGTTATTTTTTTCGCTCTCTTGCCTAGCTCTTTGCTGTCAGGATCACTGGTTTTCCTATCCCTCGGTTGCCTGCTGGCTTGGGCTCCCTCAGCCTATGCGTTGTCACATTTATGCTGTCCCCTGGAGGTAGTTGCTGGCTCCGTGGGGACAATTCTGGCCGCCTATCTAGACATGATAAAAAATTAGCAAAAGGCATTGAGGAGTGCTGTGTGCTCTTTCCTCTGCCTTTCCCTGAGATCATCTCTTATTAAAATCCAGGTGTATTTACAATTAACATTTATTTGTGGAGAGATGAAAATATCAGGAAATCAACTCCTTAGTATCATAATGGTGAAGCAGAGGTCATGAAGATGGGGGGGGGACTGAGGAGCCCTTCCAAGTTTCTTTTCAAAGGACTAGCTGGGATTTTTTGATCGGGAGAGAAAACCGTATTGATCATTAAATCTGGTGGAAGGCAAATGTTCTAGGTAAGCGCAGCTGCGCTGCCTGGCAGCGTGCTCCCTCCTCACCAGGCAGTGTGCTCCCTCCTCACCAGGCAGTTCCAACTGTGGATCCAGGCTCCGTGGCCAGCATCTTCTTCCCCCCAAAAACCATTGGCTTCCCATTCCTTGTCTCAGTAGGTTTAAGTGCCTTATTCTTTCTGAGCACTTATCTCTGCTTGGCTCTGGTCAGTCAGGTGATGCTTTGGCTCTGGTGGTTCAACTGGTTGATATTATTCACTAAATTATTCATTGAATCCTGCTATTCAGACCCAAAAAGCCCATGAGAAACCAGGCTGGCAGAAGGTGGCACACAGCACCCTGGAGAAGGGAATCTTCAGGGACAGCATCTGGGCCCCAGGAACTCATGTCTGTTAGGAGGTCGGTGGCCAAGCCACCATGGAGTTGACTCAGAGAGGGTAAAAGGACCCTCCATTCATCCTGGCCTCATCTTGGGTTCCCCAAGGATATCAGGTGCTTTTCTGTGACTTTTTTAAAGCAATGAACAAATCCTGGGGACACTGTCGAGATGAATGGATTGAGCTGCACACATGGAAGTCACCCTCTTTGACACATACTCTAATCTTGGCCCAAGCATTCAAACTGCCATTAAAAAAGAAAAGAAAAAGAGGAAGTTAAAATCTTGTTTACTGTTCTATATACATGGTTGTTCTCAATCCCTGTAAATAAGCAGCCTCAGGCCCCTGTCCTGAAGGAACATGTGCTCTATGAATAGGATCCCCCTGCCTTCTTGTATCTATTTCTAGAATTTAAAAATAAAAATACAAAACTGATTTCACATGAGAGGTGTTGACATGCTTGTTTGCCAGGAAAATGCTAGTGTCTGTAAAAGAAAAAAAAAAAACAACCCCAAAAACCTGCCACTGGATTTTGTCTCGAGAAGAGATTTTGTTTACACTTCTTCTTTGAGATATTTTGTGAAAAAGCCAGCGCTCTGGTGAAATATGTGACATGAAAAAGGATTTGTTACTTAAGGATTTTTGAATTATTCATTTCTGGATCATATTGCTTTTAGCAAAAATAAAATGTGAAATATAAATACATAATTTACTCGATTTGTTTTAATATATTCGAGTAGCACTGCTAAGAAAGATTGCTTTTTGAATTCTATTCAGAGCATAATAAGTTGGTAATAGAGATCCCCTGTTCCAAAGAGGAACCGGAAGGAAGCCCATCAGAGTCTGCTGTGTCACACAGACTGGTTTCCGAATTTGAGGAAAACTTGAATTTTTAGTGTTTATGTTCCAGGGCCACTGTACTAATGAGTCCTCTGTGTGATTCTGAAGATACCGTTGCTGACATGACTAGATATATCCAGCTGGTAAGAAGCTAGCCATAGATCAGAAAATCAGAGAGGGATTTACCGCACCTACCGGCTTTGCTTTATTTTCTTATGTCCAAATCAGCAGTTGCGATGAGTGTCACACTTAATTCTAGAGTTGTTGTTTTATTTTTTTTAATTCTTTTTTTTAACGTTTATTTATTTTTGAAAGAGAGAAACAGAGTGCAAGCAGGGAAGGGACAGAGAATGAGGGAGACAAAATCCAAAGCAGGCTCCAGGCTCTGAGCTGTCAGCACAGAGCCTGACATGGGGCTCCAACTCATGACCCTCAAGATCATGACCTGAGCCAAAGTTGGACACATCACTGACTGAGCCACCCAGGGCCCCTAGAGTTGTTTTCTTAAATGCAAGTTCGTAGGGTAAGAAGACAGAGAACAGAAAAAGGAAATGCGCTATATAAATTTGAACTGTTATGGCTAGCTCATTGTTCCCTGTTGATGCCTAAATCCCAGTAGCCAAATCCACAAACGAATACAGAGACTGTTTCATTAGAAATCTAATTTATTATATTATATTCTGTCTAAAAAATGACAGAATTATATATCAGTTCATCATAAATACTCTTGAATGCCTACTGGGGGGCTGAGAAAACCCAGCGCTGGTGCCAAGGCATTTGCACCGCACCCACACGCCACCCACAGGAAAACGCTTCCCTGGGCGCCGCGCACAGCAACAGGGGAGGACCAGGCGGATGACGGTGCTTTTCCTTCTTAACACCTGTATTCTGTCTGCCCCTGGTTAGTCCATTCCAGCTGACAGAGAATAAACGCTAATTTAGAATACTAGTCCGAATAGCATGTGGTCCCTCTTTGGAATCACCATATAAATCAACTCTGCTTCTGTCCAAAGGGAGAAAATCACAGCCTCACATCATCCCCCAGAGCAAGATAATGAAGTGAAGTTATAACTAACTTGATGCCCCTATCTTCTCCCAAGCAGTTTTGTTTGATTTTAAGCTGGAAGGGAAGTGGCCCTTCCTCATTTTGCTAGAGGCAGAAGTGGGGCCTTGAAGGTTGTGAAGGAAAAAGATGATTTTACTGTTTGTCTTCCCTCCCTTTCCCCAACCAAGCATGCGCACTCATGTACGCTGAACAAAATGCACAATGCCTGGATGGCCAGGGACTTGGTGGAAATAAGTAACAGTTTTCTCTGCAAAGATACTTAATTCTGAAGCCCTGTATGTGTGTATGCATTGTCATCTGTCTAAGAGGTGAGGTGGACAGAGGACTGTCAGAGCAGAAACGGGTTTTCGGGTATAATGGCTCTGTGACCTCCTGGAGGTCAAGGTCCATACACTATGACTTACCTGGGTGGTCTTCCCTTCTGGATGGGACCCCATGTTCTGGATGAGAACCAAATTCCCTGCCCTGTATCCTCATTTTTCAGGAGTCTTATTAGCTCATCTCATTACCTGTTTTTAACCTGGTACACAGTAGAAAGCACTTAGCAAATATTAGTTCAGTAAATAGTGACCGTCATTTTTTTAGGCCTTCAAGACAATATTTGCATCTTAACACCTGCCTTGAATAATCTCAGGTGAGAAATGAGAAATCTTAATGAAGGCCATCAAAGAATAGCTTTTAGAGTAAAGGATGCCATTTGGTAACCCTTAAATTGTTGCTAAAACACAGCATAACCTGCATTTGAGTTTTAAGTCTGACCACAATATTTGCATCTATTTAGTACATATCTTGTGGTAGCAACTGGTAAAATTAGCCAATTCAGATTACTATGGTAGCATAATGTAATGAACCCAGCTCTCATCTGCAGTACATTTTTTATTAGTCTGCAGGCTCAGAGGCAAAATTTGCAGCAGAGTCAGTACTGTTCATATTTAATTACAAAGAACTGTCTTAATAAAGAAAGCTACTGTCTTAATTTCATCGCTAAGGGGCTGAATGCTATTTAAGATAGTTCTTTATGAAATGAAATAATGGAAGTCCTGAGTCCAAGTCTCTGGCTGTGGTTATTCCTCTTCTAGTTACTTCAAACTCTTCAGGACACAATAGAGCTTGAAATAGAATCTTAGAATATATTAAAGGTAAGAATTCGGCTTGGTTCATGTCTCCCTGCCTCTGAGCTGGGGCTTCATGGTTTCAGGGAAGAGGAGGAAGCTGGTTACAATGGAGAGATGAATTCCCAAAATCCCCACTAGAAATTACCTCCATGGAGTAGCAAGAATTTGTGTCCCATTCTGCTCTAAGCATAGATGTTCTTCCCATCAAAAGCAGTTTTCTTGCAATTGTGAAATAAATTTAGTTTATAAAGGGGGACCAACTTATGATACAAATCAGGAGGATACATATCTGTTGTTGGAAATTTTTCACAGGTGAGGTTTTTGGTAATAATAATAAACTGTTATAAGAGTGTAACAATGATTAGACTTAACCATACTTCATCTTCATGAAGTCAACAGAAGGGAAGGAGGAGGATGCTTCTGTAGCAGAAAGCAGTAAAACTGAAAACTTTGGTAATAAAAACGATTGCTCATCTTTCAAGCTGCCCACCAAGGAGTGATGACTGAAATGTCAGAGCAGCTCTGGTTACTTAACGTAACTGTCTGTTGCTCAGAAAAATGACCCTCAAGTGCCCCTTTCATGTGACTCAAGGTTATCTTTGCAACGTGATAAAGGGACCCTGTCTTTGGTAGGATATATAACATAGCTGTGGTGTGCTCTATTTCCCACATATTTTTTCTATTAGTATACAGCATCAGCTAACAGATGATTGCTAGCAGAAAAAAAGCTATCTTAAGATTTAAACGATAATTTACTGGCTCCTGCAATGAGAAGTGGAGACAAGAGGGTCTGGTGAGGATGGCTTGACCAGGAGCTCAGAAAGTGTCCATCAGAGTCCACTGTCTGTCAGCCTCCGGATGGACACAGCGCTCTTGAGGCCTGGTGATGTCCAGCTTCTATGTCGTGTACATTTGCTGTGGCTTCTGTGACAGTGTACTGCACACAGAGTGGCTTAAACAACCGCATTCATTCCCTCAGTTCTGGAGGCGAGGTGGGCGGCATCAAGGTGTGGGGAGGACCGTTCCCTCTGAAGGCTCCAGGGAAACTGCTCAATGCCAGTCTCCTAGCTTCTAAGGTCGGATTCCTTTACATTCTTTGGCTTGCAGCTGTACCACCCCAATACCTGCCTCCGTTACCATATGGTCTCCCCTCTGTCTCTGCATCTGTGAATCTCTCTCTCTCTCCTTGTAAAGTCACCAGTCTTTGGATGTAGGGCCCACCCCAATCCAGTAAGATCTTATTCTTATCTTCTTATATATATATATATATGAGAGAGAGAGAGAGAGAGAGAGAGAGAGAGAGAGAGAGAGAGGGATGCAGAGAGAGGTGAGAGGAAATCTCAAGCAGGCTCTGCACTGTCAGTGGAGAGCCCAATTTGGGGTTCTAACTCACAAACAGATCATGAGCCAAAGTTGGATACTTAACCAACTGAGCCACCCAAGAGCCCCAGTAAGAGCTTATCTTACTTTGATTACATTAGCAAAGACTAATTTCAAACAAGGTCACCTTCACAGGTACTGGAGGTTAGGACTTCAGTGTTTGATTTGAGGCAATAGTTCACCCATGATGTATATAATAACAAAAGGGTGGACAACAGCTTCTTACCTATATCTTCCCAAGTTCAAAGTCTGCAGAAGAGAAAGCATTTCTCTTAGGATAATTTAAGCAAAACCATGTCCTTACTGTTCTCATGCCTGAGTAGTCACTGTGGGCCGAGTGATGTGACACCCTATTTTCCAGACCTGAATGCTCTGCCCAATCCTTGAAAGTGGAAGGCAGGAGAGGAAAAATTGATTTCCCAGAAGAGATTTTTGAAATTAATACTTAAGATAACTGATGGCTAAGCAGTTCCTACCTACCAAAGATAATATAATTAATGCATAGAAGTAAAGTAAGATACAGTATAGACACATGAGCTCTACTTATCCATGATTTATTTTTTTGTTTCCATGTATTCCCATTTATTGAGATACGATTGACTTCCATTAAATTGCACATATTTAAAGTGAAAAGCTGATAAGATTTTACATATGCATATACCTGTGAAACCATTATCATAGTCAAGATAATAAATATACTACCACTCCAAAGAGTTTTCTCATGTCCCTTTATAATGCCCTCTCTACTCATTTGTATGCAACCCTTAATCTTCTTTCTGTCACTATAGATTAGTTTGCATTTCCTAGAGTTTTATATAAGTGGAATCATACAGCCGGTATCCTTTTTTGTCCTAGGTTTTTACTTAACATCGTTACTTTGTGATCCATCTGAGTTATTGTGTGTGCTCAGTAGCTCGTTTCTCTTTACTGCCCAGTAGTATCTGAGTGGATGTGCCTTGGATTCTTTTGTCCATTCACTTGTCCAAAGACATTAAGTTGTTTTCAGTTTTTGACTGTTACGAAGAAACATCTCAATTGGGAAACATTTATTTAAAATTGGAATTTCTTTTGTTTAATAATGGGTGAATTATGTATGAATATAATGTTCACTGCAATTGCAAAAATGGTAATAAAGTTTTTTTTCTTTTCCTTTTCCAGATACTGAGGAGAGCAGATAAAAATGGTAAGACCAAAAATATGCAATTTTTACTTATTAATCTCTTACCTTTTAGATCACCTTATAGAGAATTATATGGAAGGGAGAGGAGAACCCAAGAAAATGGTACATAAAATGTCAGCCTCCTGTTCTAAGAGTTCTTTTAGACAAGTTTATGGCTCCAGATATTCATGAGAAGTTGAAAGAGATACTTACATTTGTCATGAAGATGGAATTTATGCCTTTGAAGTGAGGAGCTGTCATAGCCCTGGCCTTTTCCGTTTATGCTTTAATTTTAAAGTAATAACAGTTTCTATTCATTGAGTATCTACTATGTGGCAGGCGTTGGGCCAGATGCTTTGAGTTACCAAGATACAGATCTGAGACTTGAACTTGAGTCTCTGTGGCACCAAGGTCTTGGCTGTCCACACTAAACTTCATAGTGGCCTTGGGGGCTACTGTTGAGCTCAAAGCTGGTTGCCTAGAAGCCTCCATTGCCAGACTTACCTCCACTTCATGGCTTTTGGCCATAGCTCTTGCATTTGAATTATGTGCATTTGAATTATGTGTGCTAGAAGTAATAATCTATAGGGACAGAGAAGACGGTTGAAACTAGTGTAAAAAAATTGTTCTGTCAGAGGAACTACAATTTAAATGATGCCTGCACAAAGTCCGATTATAAGCTGTCGTAAGCAATATCTTTTGACTCTTATTCCACTACAAATTGTGTTCCATAGAATACCAAATTAGAGCTTATTGAGTTTATTTTGCTGCTATAGTACAAGTACATAATAGAGCTATATTCTTGACAAGGCTTTCATGACAAATTTAGGATACAAAAAGAATCTTTTCCTTTTGTTTTCTTGAAACCATGTTTCTTATCTTTGGGGAAGGATTGCAGGCAGAGTCCAGATCTGACACTTTAAAAACATTTATTGTGGTCTAGTTAGCCCTTAAGCAGCCCGATCAAGAAAAGCTTGAATGCCCTATATAGCTTTTCACACAACAGAAAAGATATTAACCCAAGGAGTTACTGTCATATGAGGATCTGTTTCCAAATCCAGATATTTCATTGTGCCGGACCATTAGAATGTTTTCTCACACTAGGTTGCACTGGTTAATATATTATCAATCCAAAGGGGCTTTTTTCCACTGGAATCACTTGATTCATTTTTAAGACAAATGTAACTGTGCTCTCATCTTGTCTTCTCATCCCATGTGTTGGCCTTATGCCTGACATCCAAACCCAGTGAGGCCTGAAGCACGACTGACTGGTCCATACAGCCCCATATCACCTGCCTCATGTTTTACAGCCATTTCTTGTTCAGAGATGCCTTCTCTCTCTCTCTAGCCAAGCTTCTAGTTTTCTCAGGCTATACCCTCCTTACCTTGAACCCCAGAGTCTCATTGAGGGTCGTCATTATCTTTGTATATTCCACTCTTCTTTCCATTAAAACTCACATCTTTTGATGGCCCTCTGTCATAATCCATAGTCATAATAAAAAGCACCTAAAATCCAGCTCATGATTTACTGGAGTTTGTGATGATCTCATATGTTATGCTGTGAAGAATGGTCACTCGGACCAGGGCCCCGGTGCGGTCCGGCTCAGTGCCCTGTTTTTCACCGCCTCCTTGCTCCCTCTCCTGTTGTGCCGTCAAGGCCGCCTGCCATTCTGCTCTTAACCCCGCGTCTCCACCACGCATCCTCTTCCGCGGTTCTCCGAAGCACTAGGGATTCTCTGCGCATGCTCCATCTGTCACACTTCTGTGGTGTTGTCCTTGCTTTGACTGCCACCTGCTTTACCCTTTCCATTCTTAGCCAGCTTGCGCACTCTCCTGGGTTGCTATCATTCCTGCTCAGAGGGCGCTTTATCTGCAAGATATCTGCAGCTCTCACTTGCAGAGCCCCAACCTTTCTCTCTGTGCTCTGCCCACTTTGGCTTGTATTGATTATACCCTTTCGTGAGGACTACATTTGTTTGCTGGGGATTCTACTTCTTTAAGCCAAACTTGGCATCTCTTGGGCAAGGAACTTATGGGTAGATACTATGCCCAGCTAGTCCTCGGTACTCGGTGGGTGTTCATTTAATGAATTAATGATGATTAATGACATTTTTCTCCATTACCCATCTCCCACCTCTCTATCTACTCTTTCCCCTGCCTTTCATCCTGCTTTACTCATCTCCCTAATTCTCAGTGTAAAGTGAGGGGAGGCAGAGACCAGACGTTCTGGGTTTAAGTCACAGCTATGGCATCTAGTAGCTTTGTGGCTTTGGGTAAGCAACAAACTCTTCACCCTTAGCTTCCTCATCTATAGGATAGAGATAATAGCATCTACCTATGTCACGGGGTTATTATGTAAGTGACACAGCATATGTAAGGTCCCCAGGGAAGTGCATGGAACATAGTACATACTTACACCTGCCCATCTGCCACATCTATTATGATCAATATGATCAGTATCACTGTTTAAAGCTTGAGCTATTTGGGGGTTGTGACGCCTTAGCCATTGGAGATACTTGGTGACATTCCAGTCATTTCTATTTCAGTGGAGTTTAGTGGAGAAAAAAAGACTATTTACCATATATTCAGAATTAGAAAAGGGAAAAAGAATTGTGGATAATCTGATGTAAATGAGAAGATACCAACATTAAAAAAACCATCTTTCTGGAGCATTTGTTCATCCCACTCTGTATTTGCAAATAAACAGCTGCTACATGTACGTGATCTCTGGGTAAGGGATCCTCAAGTGACAGAATCCCTATGGGCTGCATAACTGGGGATGGAATAACAAAGGGAGTAAGAGAGGCTATGCAGTGTCTATCTGCTTAGTGTGATACTAGCCTCCCAGATTTAGCTTTGGGGATCTATCTGACATGATAAGCTGCTGGAGAAATGGGGAAAAAACACATGATAGCAATTAGCTCTAATAATGGGGTTTGGAGAGGTTTTTTTGGTTTTGGTTGTTGTTTTAAAATCATAGGCTAGGATCTTAGGCATAAAGACAGACCTCAAAATAGGATAGATTCAGAGAGATGCGAGTGCTTTGATCTAAAGAGCCCAGAATTATATCTAGAAATGCAAAGCTCCTGAGAAGCCTTACTTATATGCAGGTAGAATGAAAATGGAAATGATACATGAGTATTTGCAAAACTTGCACAAAAAAAAACCTTATTAAAAGGCAAAATGGAAAGGCTCATAGTAATTACCACTGTGGATTTCTTTTTCTGATGTGCACTTGCTAGGATCTGCTGCTGCTCTTGATCAGCAAACTGGCTGTATGGGCGGCTCTGTTAGTCTCGATGAATGACTGATCTCTTTAAGAGATGGTTACAAGAGTCCAAACCCTTTGGACAACAGAGATGGTAATAGTTCTCCTCAGTGGCCTTCAGTCTATACTAGCAGCCTGTACATTATAAATCCATGAGGACAGCAAATGGGCCTGTTTCACATAGCACCAGGCCCACAGTGGGAAGCAAAATGCTTGCCGCAACATAGGTGCTCAATCAGGACTGGCAAATATATTTGTAAGAGGTGCATATCCAACAGTCTGATACTGAAAACTGAAAGAGAAACACAATCTTTTTTTATATATAGTTCATTGTCAAATTGGTTTCCATACAACACCCAGTGCTCTTCCCCACAAGTGACCTCCTCCATCACCACCACCCTCCTTCCCCCTTCCCCCTCCCCCTTCAGCCCTCAGTTTGTTTTCTGTATTCAAGAGTCTCTCATGATTTGCCTCCCTCTCTCTCCCTAACTCTTTTTCCCCCTTCCCCTTCCCATGGTCCTCTGTTAGGTTTCTCCTGTTAGACCTCTGAGTGAAAACATATGGTATCTGTCCTTCTCTGCCTGACTTATTTCACTTAGCATGACACCCTCAGGGTCCATCCATTTTGCTACAAATGGCCAGATTTCATTCTTTCTCATTGCCATGTAGGATTCCATTGTATATATATATACCACATCTTCTTGATCCATTCATCAGTTTTTGGACATTTAGGTTCTTCCCATGATTTGGCTGTCGTTGAAAGTGCTGCTATGAACATTGGGGTACATGTGCCCCTATGCATCAGCACTTCTGTATCCCTTGGGTAAATTCCTAGCAGTGCCACTGCTGGGTCATAGGGGATTTCTACTGATAGTTTTTTGAGGAACCTCCAC
The DNA here is from genome assembly GCF_006229205.1 of Suricata suricatta. Lineage (NCBI taxonomy): Eukaryota > Metazoa > Chordata > Mammalia > Carnivora > Herpestidae > Suricata > Suricata suricatta. The sequence continues at coordinate 35,654,954 of NC_043714.1, forward strand.
ACTGTTTTCCAGAGCAGCTGCACCAGTTTACATTCCCACCAATAGTGTAGGAGGGTGCCTGTCTCTCCACACCCTTGCCAGGCTCTGTAGTCTCTTGATTTGTTCATTTTAGCCACTCTGACCAGTGTGAGGTGGTGTCTCATTGTGGTTTTGATTTGTGTTTTCCTGATGATGAGTGATGTTGAGCATTGTTTCATGTGCCTGTAGGCCATCTGGATGTCCTCTTTGGAGAAATGTCTATTCATGTCTTCTGCCCATTTCTTCACTAGATTATTCATTTTTTGGGTGTGGGGTTTGGTGAGTTCCTTGTAAATTTTGGATACTAGCCCTTTGTCTGATATGTCACTTGTAACTATTATTTCCCAATCTGTCGGATGCCTGTTAGTTTTCTTGATTGTTTCCTTTGCAGTGGAGAAGCTTTTTACCTTGATGAGGTCCCAATAGTTCATTTTGGTTCTTGATCCCCTTGCCTTTGGGGATGTGTCGAGTAGGAAATTGCTGCAGTTGAGGTCAAGGAGGCTGTTTCCTGCTTTTTCCTCTAGGATTTTGATGGTGTCCTGTCTCACATTCAGGTCCTTCATCCATTTTGAGTTTATTTTTGTGTGCAGTGTAAGAGAGTGATCTATTTTCATTCTTCTGCATGTTGCTGTCCAGTAGAAGAAACAAAATATTATAGATCAGTTCATCAAACTAAGCATTGTTGTTATTTTTCTGCTGTTTATTAATTAATAGTATTAGCTAAAATTTGTTGAGGACATGTTTTGGACTATGTCTTATTTTAAGTGCTTTATATACATTGTGTTCAGAGTAGTTTAGAGCAGTGGTAAGAACACTGGCATTTGTTTAATGACTTAGAGCAAATCATTCAATTTCCCCTTGCCTCAATTTCCTCAGTTGTGAAGGGGGATAACAGTTTCTTTCAGAAATCTGTCTTAAATATTAAATGAAATTTTGCCTCTACATTGTAATAACAAAGAGATCTATCCAACAAGTAGCTATAACATTTTTAAATATTTGTGTACCCAACATAGAAGCAACTAAATATATAAAGCAGCATCAGCAGACCTAAAGAGAATAATGGACAGCAATACAATCGTAATTGTAGTGGTTAATATATCACTTATATCAGTGATGTTCAGACAGAAAATCAATAAGGAAACATTCGCTTTGAACAACAGACCAGATGGATTTAATAGATATATACATAGCATTCCTTCTAAAAGTGGCAGCAGAATACACATTTTTGTTGAGTGCACATGGAACATCTTCTAGGGTAGATCATATATATGTTAAGTCACAAAATAAGTCTAAATAAACCTAAGAAGGTTGAAATCATATCGAGTGTCTTATGTGGCCACAGTGATATGAAACTGGAAATAGATTACAAGAAGAAAACTGGGAAATCACAAATATATGGAGATTAAACAGCATACTACTGAACAGCCAATGGATCAACAAAGAAATCAAAGGAGAAGCTTAGAAACTACCTTGAGACAAATGAAAATGGAAACACAACATAGCAAAATCTATGGGGTACAGCAAAAGCACTTCTAAGAGGGGAGTTTATAGCGATATAAACCTACCTCAGAAAACAAGAAAAAAAATCTCTAACAATCTGACTTTACACCTGATGGAACTAGAAAAAGAACAAATAAAGCCTGAAATTTAGTAGAAGGATGGGGATAATAAATATCAAAGTTGGAATAAATTAGAGACAAAAAAGACAACAGAAAAGATCAGTGAAATGAGGAACAGATTCTTTGAAAAGAGAAAATTGACAAACCTTTAGCTAGACTCTAAGAAAAAAGAGAACTCAAATAAATAAAATCAGAAATGAAGACAGAAGTGACAACTGATCCCAAAGAAATACAAAGGATCATAAGAGACTACAATGAACAATTCTACACCAACAGATTGGACAACCTAGAATAAATGGATATATTCCTAGAAACATATAATCTTCTAAGACTGAACCATGAAAAAAGAAAATCTGAATAGATTGATTACTAGAGAGGAGATTAAATCAATATCAAAAACCTACAAACAAATGAAAGTCCAGGACCAGATGGCTTTACTTGCAAATTTTACCAAACATTCAAATAAGATTTAATATCTGTTCCTCTCAAACTCTTCCATAAAAATTGAAGAGGTAGAAGTATGTCCAACCTTATTTTATGCTGCCAGCATTAATTACCCTGATATTAAAACCAGACAAAGACACCACAAAGAAATAAAACTATCGGCTAGTATTCCTGATAAACTTAGATGCAAAAATTCTCAACAAAATATTAGCAGACTGATTTCAACAATACATTTAAAAGATCATGTACCATCATCAAGAGGTATTAATCCTGGGAGTTTCAGGATGATTCAACATCCAAATAATCAACATGATACCCAATTTTAACAAAATGAAGGATAAGAATCATATTGTCTCCTCAATAGATGCAGAAAAAGCATTTGAAATAATTCAACATCCATTTATGATAAAAGCTCTCAACAAAGTGGGATTGTAGACTACTTCAAAATAATAAAGTCCACAAGGACAAGCCCACAGCTAACATTATCCTCAATACTGACAAGCTGAGTGCTTTGGCTTTAAGATTAAGAACAAGACAAGGATACCTACTGTCGCCACTTGTATTCAACATAGCAGGAAGTCCTAGCCACGGAAACTGGGCAAGATAAAGAAACAAAACGCATTCTGATCAGAAGGCAAGAAGTAAAACTCACTATTGGAGGCCAACACGATTTTACAAATAGAAAACCCTAAAGTTTCCAGCAAAAAATGTGTTAGAACTAATGAGTGAATTCAGTAAACTTTGGGTACAAAAGCGATATGCAAAACCCTAAAGTTTCCAGCAAAAAATGTGTTAGAACTAAGAGTGAATTCAGTAAACTTTGGGTACAAAAGCGATATGCAAAATCTGTTGCAATTTTATATACTGACAGTGAACTACCAGAAAAAGAAATGAAGAAAACAATCCCATTTACAGTTACACCAAAAAGAATAAAATACCTAGGAAGTAATTTAAGCAAGGTGGTGACAGACTTGTACAGACATTAATGAAAGGCATTAATGAGAGAAATTGAAGAGGACACAAATGGAAAGATACTGTGTGCTAATAGATTAGAAGAATTAATAGTGTTAAAATGTTTATATTACCCAAAGCAATCTACAGATCCAAAGTATTCCCTTTCAGAATTTTGGTGGCATTTTTCAGAAATAGAAAAAATAACCTTAAAATTTGGAACAGAACGACTACTGGCATGGAAAACACTAATATAAGAAGCTGATACTGAATTTGTTGGTCTGGGAGTATTTTGAAGACTTCATTGGATCCTTATATAACCAGTGTTAACAAATTGAGAATTCGTAAGAGCCTTTCAATGTGGTTGCTCAAAGTTTGGTTTATTCAATTAACATGTACAAATATGACCTCAGGTAGAGGGGTAAAACACAGGTTTGATAAGTGGGAATGTTTTCCCTGAACATAGGGAAACTCTGAGAGTCCCATCCAGAGGTCTGTGATTCTATTTCCTGTATCTTGCTAACAAGGCTGCCTGTTGGTATGAGCTAGTCAGTCAGGCATCACTAGACCCACACTGGACTCGGTAGCCCCTCTGATACTTTAATCAGGGATCCTAGCCCCAAACAAGGATGGAAAGATTAAAAGCTGGGCCTTGGAAATTAGGATTATTGGCATAAGGCCGATTTTCATTTCATAATCCCTCACTATTTTCCCAAAA
>NC_043714.1:35658803-35741328 GCF_006229205.1 Suricata suricatta
AAAAAAAAAAAAAAAAAAAAAAAAAAACCTCATGCCCTGACAATGACCCAGAAAGAAGTGGCTCATCGAGCAGTACAGTATGTGGGAGTGCATGAGTGCAAGTTCTGACTATAATAATTTTTTAACAAAAAAAGAAAAAATATTTCTATTTCCACAGTATGTTTTTTTTTTTTCTAAAATACAAAGCAGTTTCACTCTCATAAATGTGTTGCTTTTCTGCCAAAAGCAGAAAACTGAAAATTCTTATCTTTACTTAGCTGGGCTAATCAGCTGTCATAGAAACAAACAGAGAATTTCTCTTCAAATCACGGAGCCCACGACACGAATGTCATGGGCAGCCAAAGGCTCAGAAGTCCGAGCCTGCTCTGGTAGCAAACCCTGCAGTGTATAGTGCAAAGTGTCTCCTCTAGAATGTGGCCTCTACTGTACGTGCGCCTGTAGTCTAGATCTGCCGGTGAGCAGCCCAGCTTTCCTTTCCCTTTCTGTTCTGCAGTGAATCATCTCCTGCAACTCCATCTAGGTACAGTTAACAGTAACTGTAGTTAAGCTAGGCTTTGCCGTCACATGTCCTAGATTCAAATCCCTATTCCTCTCTCTCTGTGATCTGAGCAAATTACTTAACTTCCTCATCTATAAAATGGAGATGAACGTAGTGCCTCTCATTGGGGCACCTGGATGACTCGGTTAAGCATCTGACTTTGGCTCAGGTCATCATCTCCAGGCTCATGAGTTCGATCGCTGTATCAGGCTCTCTGCTGTCAGCAGAGACTGCTTTGGATCCTTTGTCCCCTTCTCTCTGCCCCTCCCCAGTGCATTCTCTCTCTCTCTCGCTCGCTCGCTCGCTCGCTCTCTCGCTCTCTCTCTCACTCTCTGTTTCTCTCTCAATAAATAAATAAATAAACAAACTTAAAAAAAAACAACAGTGCCTTTTGCACAGGCTTTCTGAAAAATTAAAAGAAATAATACAGATTTTTTGGAAAGGTACCTATCCCTTAAGACGTTTTTTTAAAATAAGTGTCACCTATTTTTATTTTTTATCCTACTGCTTATTCTCATTTGGTGGGATAATTACAATGTCCCGCCCACCCTCCCACTGGTGCTGGGCTGTTTACCCGGCAGTGCCCAGATGTTCTGTCCATGGTGACCTGACTGAGCCCTCACAGCTGCCCTGGCTTTGGCCCTACCTTTGCCATGGCCACTTAGCTTTGCCTATTGTTTGCAAACCAATAATCCTAATATAACTTCCCATGTGTGCTTAGAGTTGGCTTGATATGCCCAAGATACGCTTTGGGTTCTATACTCCAACACTGAGAAGTAGGGAAACTGAATTCATTTTTATTTATTTTTTTTAAAGAAAATAAAGAAATAGGAAAATCTGAAATGTATTTGATACATTCAGCATCTAAGGTTCTCCCTGATATCAAAAATGTTGCAATGCTGGATTTTGTTAAATGATGTTAAAATGACCAGTGGGTCAGTGTATTTTTTTCCAAGTAGAAATATTTCTATTTTTTCCAACTGGTTATTACTTACACTTTTGAAAACGTTTTATTAGAGGGGTGCCGGGGTGGCTCAGTTGGTTAAGCATCCTACTTTGATTTTGGCTCAGGTCCTAATATCACGATTTATGAGACTGAGCCTCACATGGGGCTCTGCCCTGACAGTGTGCGAGCCTGCTTGGGATTCTCTCTCTCTCTCTCCTTCTCTCTCTGCCCCTCCTTGTGTGCATGCGCTCTCTCTCTAAATAAATAAACTTAAAAAAAAATATCCCCCATTTGTTCCAGGATAAAACACAGACTCCTGAGCATGGTACCACTTACCCAGCCTCCTCTCCCTCCATTCTTTCTGAGGGACACTGCCTGTAACCCCCAGCCCTCAGCGTCTAGCCATGCACTGGCTCCTTTGACCTTCCTCCTTCTGGTTTCAGCCTAAGTTTCTCTCTCCTGCGAAGCCCCCCTCTGAATCTGGTTTAATAGAGAATGGCTTTGGAGTCGGGGGTGGATTTGTAAGCTAGTTCTGCTATGTGCACACTGGATAGTTTGGGTGGGTACTTAACGATTTCTGCTTGGCTTATAGGGCTGTTGTGATGATTCCATGAAATAACAAAGTACCACACACAACAGATATACAGTCAGTAAATATTGGTGCCTTTGCCTGACTGCCCACCATTCTCTCATCTGTGGTTTCATTGCATTTTGTATAATTTATTCCATTGTACTGACTAGTTTGGGCATGTTTCCCTACCCCCTATTAGACTGTAAGCTCTCTGAAGGCAAGGGATTATACATATCTGTATACCTAGTGATTAGTATAATGCTTGATTTATTGTTAGTATTTTGTAAACATTACAAAATTGCTATGGGCCCATAGAGGAGGGGAAGTCTAATTCTGACCAGGGTGCTGAGGAAGTCTCCTCTTGTTCTGTGACCTTAAACAAGTTATCTGTGTTCATAAGTCATCTGTAATTCATCTGAGTAAATGTAGGTTAGGTGGGGGACAGGTAATCCCAGGTTAAAAAAAACCCAAATAACAAAGGCATGCACACACTTGAAAAATAACATAGGAATGAGTTATGGAGCACAGTTTCTCAGTTGGTAAAACTGTATCCTGAGTACCTACCACGCTCCTGTCTGAAAGCACACTCTCCACCCCACCTGCCTGACTTGCTGCGGAAGCACCTCCCAACTCGGGAAATGCTACCACTGTTCAGTAGTGGCTGCAACTGGAAGTTTCAGAGGCTTCTATGATTCTGGTCCTCTAACAACCCCACATCTAATCCATTAGTAGGTCCTGTCAGCTCCACTGTCAAAATGCATTCAAAATGAAGTCACTTCTCACTACTTCCAAATCTCTACCGTAGAGTTGCCATAATTTTACACCTGGGCTACTGCAAAATCCTCCAGATGAGAGCTGTTGAAAGCTTCAGTAAATGCATGATAAAAACTATAGAGATAAGAAACTGAATTTGATATTTTTGAGTGTATTATTAGCAAAGACTTGGTAATTAATTGAAAACGTTAATGCAGCTGAAGCAGACTTCTAGTTTCTGGCTTGGGTAATGAGACTGTTCTTTCTGTTGAGACTGTCTTATGCATTAAAAGGGTTTTTTTTTGAAATATTGGGTCACTTTTAGTTACGAGACCTTACTTATGAATATCTTACTTATGAAAAGAGACATATCCTTTTTCTTAATATTCTAAGTCATGTTTAAATTATTAAAAATCAAATACTTGTATATTACCAAGACTTATATGGCCATGAGAGAATTAGTTTGAACTTCCAAAAGAAAATATTATAGTAATAACAGTAAAAAAAAAAAAGATTACTATATTCTAGATGCTCTGCTAGTCATAATTTTATTTAATCTCATCATAGTCTTAACAAGGAAGATAATATTATCCCACTTTTACCAATAAGTAATCAGAGACATAGATAACTTGTTTAAGGTCACAGAACAAGTAAATTCAATTTATATTCAGATTCCTCTCTAACCTAAAAGTCCTAGTACTTAGCCCAGGATGTTTCATTTATTGTGACTCACCTCTACAGTGGGGTTATGCTGTTGAAATATCAGTCTTTCCACATGCATAATGCTAAATGATTCAATGTAATTTAAAAATAAAACACAAAAATGTATGGAATTATCTTGGTAATGATTCTGTTTGTACATGGCATAGTGTAATGGAGGTCTGGAACCCAAAAGGACAACTTTTAATCTTGTCTGTATCATTTGTTCATTCATTCACTCATTCATTCGTTTGCCTAATAGTTTATGAGTGCTCTTTAAATGCTGGATAGTGTGCTAGGTGGTAGGAATGCAAAGATGAAAAAACCATGAACATTAGTGTACATTTACTAGGGTGTGGTCTTGAACAAAGTAACATCTCTCAGCTTGTTTCCTCATTTTTAAAGTAAAAATAATAAAATTTAATTAGCAGCCCTATTGTGAGGAATATGCCAGGTAAATATGTGTGAAGCCCCAAGGATTTTGTTTAGTGTGAATATTCAAAACATGTCAGTTTCCTTCTACCTTCACTAATTTCATATGAGTTCTAAAGATACAATTTCTTTACCTATAAATTAATTATGGAAGCAGACTGAAAACCATGAGCCCTTACAAAAGCTTTATGCTGATAGGAAATTATATATTTGTGTAATGAAAATAACTCCTTTTGGATTTTGGCACATAGATTTGGAGAAAACTTGGTCAGTCACTTCTCAAAAATTTAGGACCTGAAGAAGGGAAGGAATATTGGACAATGTTGTCCTTTGGGAATTTAGCATCTTATTGATAAAAAAGTCATAAACACAGAAGGTATTGAATAACAATTCACCAACAATACAAGAGATATCAGTAAGGCAAACATGCTAAATATGCTAATGTATGAACTCAGGAGGAAGAGTTCTTTGGGCTTGGGGTTGTCTCCGTAGCTTATAGAATAATTGTCCTCAACTAGATCTTTAAAGATGAGAAAAAATGGAGACAGCTGGAAAAAAAGAAAGATGGTTATAATCAGGACCAATTCAGTTCAAAGTGCTCCAGCCCACTTGAGATTAGTTTTAGTAAAATACGGAGTTTGTTGGCTCATATAACTGAAATATCCCAGAGATGGTATCGAGGCACAGTTGTCCTTAGGTGTCAGGAATCACTCTCCTTTCCTGCCCCCTCCCCTCTCTCTCCATCTCAGTTTTGGTTTTCCTCTGGTTGGTTTACTTTCCAGTAAGGTTTCTTACAGGAGATGCAAGATGGCTCCTGGGATGCATCCTACCTGTTCAACAAATCAGAATAAAGAGAGAATACCTCTCAAGATTTTCTCTGACTGATCAACTAGTCATGTGCCCATTCTTGAAGCAATAACCAAGAGGAGGAATGAATGGACTTTTCCAGGCTTCAATTACACACACATTTTCAGAGTAGTACATAAACCTCACCTAAAATACATGGAATGAGAGAGTGAGCAGGTGATCTATCAAGTGAAAATCAAAGTATTTTTACCAAAATAAAGGAAAGTTGATGTTGACTAGGCAAAAATAACAGATATTCCTTTTTGGGAATGTAAACTAGCTGGAAAGGAGGGATTTTCCATTAGAAATGAAGGTATAGAGGAGGGAGGAAAAAGCAGTTGAATTATGTATTGTATTTCCTTTTCTGAATCTAACGCCCATATTAAAACATTTAATTTTTCATCTTGCAGTAAAATTGGCCTGCAAATGGAGTATTCCTTATACTGCTAATTTCGAATCCACATTTGCTACAAATGCTTAAACGTTCCTCCCACAAATGTTTCATCTGTCATTCTACAAAAGACTGAGTATATGGGGTAGGGGGTTGTTTTTTCTTGCCTCACTCCCAGTTTTCCCTAAAACATTGCTATTAATTTCTCTGTGGAGGTGACATTAAACAGGTACCTTTTTTTTTTTTTTTACTAAATTAGAAGCACTTTCTTTCTAGCCATGAAAAATTAATATATGCTCATTACCTCAAGATGAAGATAGTATTCATATTCCCAATAAAATTTCAAATGACAAAATTATTTTGATATAAGAAACAAGCTTTTCTGATAAAGAATCTAAATATTTGGTATCAAATCAGCGAGGAGCCAAGCATTTAAATGAATTATTAAGTTTTCTACCTGAGTTTTGGGCACTTGGCAAATTTTAAACTGATAGCAGTTTTAATAACCTGCTTCCAAAATTATGTCCCGGGATTTGTGCTTTTGGGGCCACATCTGAATTTATTTCAGTTTTTTTCTACTCCTGGAAACAAACATAAGAATATATACCTACTTCATCACCATAATGATTGTGATGAATACGATCAATAAAATTTAGAGTAGAAATGCTTCAAAAATAACAAATCAACATATTTTTTTGCTTGTATAAGCACAGATACCTAAAACACAGTTCATTCTCCCATATGGTCTATAGAAAACATGAGAGCCAGGGTAGCTTGTCTGGGGTTAAGAAAATGAATTTATTGAGTTGGTTATTGAATTTAATATGTTAGATTTCAAGATATAATATGAATAATTATAATTGATTTTACCATGTTGATAACATGGCAAATCAGTTTTTAATATGTTATTCTATATAACTTTTATATGCTGTTGTATACATTTTTAAATAAACTTTTTAAAAGTTTATTTATTTTGAGAGACAGAGAGAGAGAGAGCGAGCAAGAGTGAGCAGGAGTGTGGGAGGGACAGAGAAAGTGGAGAGAGAGAATCCCAAGCAGGTTTCACGCTCAGAGCAGAACCTGATGTGGGGCTTGACATCCATGACCCTGGATGACCACCTGAGCTGAAGTCAGGAGTCAGACACCCAACCAGAGGTAAAGAGCCTCCCAGGTGCCCCTCAATAAACTTTTTATTTTAAAACATTTTTATATTTATGGAACAATTCAGAAGCTACTATAGAGAATCCCATATCCCTAACATCCAGTTTCCCTTATTATTAACATTTCACATTAGTATAGTACATATGTTATAATTAACCAACATTGATTTATAATTAACTAAAGTCCATACTTTATTAGAGTTCCTTAGTTTTTGCCAAATGTTCTTTTTCTGTTCCTGGATCCTAGCCATGATACCACATTATGTTTAGTAATCATATCTTCTTAGGCTCAGTTTCTTAGCCTTTTTTGTTTTTGATGATCCTAACAGGTTGAAGAAGCACTAGTCTGGTGTTTTAGATGTCTCTTGGTTGGGATTTGTTTGATGTTTTTCTAGTGATTAGGCTGGGGTTATGGCTTTGGGGGAGGAAGATCGCAGGAATAAAGTGGCATCCCCATCATATCAAAGATTTATAGGGTCAGCATGATTTATGACTCTTGGTGTTGGCCTTGACCATCTGGTTCAGGTAGTGTTTGGCAGATTTCTACACTGCAAAGTTTACTCTTTCCTCCCCTTTCCATAACTTGACTCTGGAAAGAAGTTACTGTGGCAGCCCACACCTAAGGAGTGGGGAGTTAGGCTCCACCTCCTTGAAAACTGAGTATGTGCATGAATTATTATAATTCTTCTGCATAGGAGATTTGGCTATTATCTCATTTATATATGTATTTATTCAATATTTATAACATGACAGACACATGGATGTTTATTCTATGATTAATCCAGTACTACTCAATATATTTTATTGTTCAGTTTGTCCCACTTTGGCCATTGGGAGCTCTTTCAGTAGACTCCCGTGTGCCTTTGACGTACCCGCATAATTGTGAGGGTCTTTTAGTACTTTCTTGTGCTCTAGCCCTTCAGCTGCTTCAGACTCATCTTTTTTTTTTTTTATGTTTATTTATTATTGAGACAGAGAAAACAGAGCGTGAGCAGGGGAGGGGACAGAGAGAGAGGAAGACACAGAATCTGAAGCAGGCTCCATGCCCTGAGCTGTCAGCACAGAGCCCCATGCGGGGCTCAAACACACAAACCAGGAGTTCATGACCTGAGCCAAAGTTGGATGCTTAACCGACTGAGCCACCAAGTTGCCCCTAGACTCATCTTTTGTAATTCCTTCCCCAGTATGAGAATCAGTCACTTCTTCAAGGATTCTTGGTTTTTGTTTTTACTAGAGAACGATATTAGAAACCAAGAAGTGGGTGGTAGACTCGTTCATTGTTACTGGGGCGTCATTGTTGCTTCTAAGCTCTCTCCGCTGATGGAGCAAGGAAATATATAAGTGCATACTAACCCAAGTATGTGTTTATTTCTACAAATGCTCCTATATGCACACATATGTATCTATATTAAGCTAAGAATGAGTCATAGTGATATTTCAAACTTTAAAGCATTACACATGGATTATTCTAGCCTCCTCCCTTTGCTTCTCAGTAACCTATCACTCCAACAGTGAGATACATGTCTCCCCCAGTCAGCCATTCATTTATATAACTGTTCAATTCCAATATGCATGTATAGGACTCAGGGTGTTTTCCTTGTACCCCTGTGGAAAACAACTTTATCAACTATAGTACAGTGCTTATGTACCCTTTATTTTGCCTTTATATGGACTCCATTCATTTCCAAGGTTACTTGGTTCAACACTGTTTTCCCTCATTACCTTCAGTGAAGTTGTTTCATCTGTTTCGAATACATTTAAATTATTTTGTCATTTTCTCCATTCCATCCTGGGATCCCCTGAACTCCTAAAGGATTTTTAAAGAATTACACACATTAAAGTTTATTTTTTTAAATTTATCTATTAAAATCCAAGTTAGTTAATATACAGTGTAGTATTGGTTTCAGAAGTAGAACCCAGTGATTCATCACTGACATAAACACCCAGTGCTCATCCCAACAAGTGCCTCCTGAATTCCCATCACCCATTTAGCCCATCACCCCACCCACCTCCCTTCTAGCAACCCTCAGTTTGTTCTCTGTATGTAAGAGTCTCTTATGGTTTGTCTCCCTCCTTCTCTGTTTTAATATTAAAGTTTATTCTTTGTGCTATAAAGTTCTGTGGGCTTCAACAAATGCATAATGCCACATATCTATAATACCATGTGATGCATGGTGTCCCCACACTAAAATATCCCCTATGTTTGTCCTTTCAATTCTCGTTGCCCTGAACTCCTGGCAGCCTCTCATCTTGTGACTACCTTTATAATTTATCTTTTCCAGAATGTCATAAAACTGGAATCATATAGTATAAAGACAGCCTTTTCAGACAAGATTCATCCATGACTTTTTTGGCTTGATAGCTCACTTTTTAAAAATCACTGAATAATGTTCCTTTCTCTGAACATACTAAAATTATTTGATCCATGCACCTACTGAAGGACATTTAATTACTTTCAGTTTTTGGTGATTATGAGTAAAAGTGTTATAAACCTTCACATGCAGTTTTTATATAGACATAAGTCTTTGATCAGTTGGGTAAATACCTAGGAGCTTGGTTGCTGCATAAGAAAATGAAATGCCACACTGTCTTCTATGACAGCTGCAACATTTTGCTTTCCTACCAACAATGAATTAATGTTCCTGTTGCCCCACATCTGAGCTAGGAATTGGTGTTGCAAGGGTTTTGTGGTTTTTTTTTTTTTTTGAGGGAAGCCATTGTAATGGGTATGTGGTAGCATCTTATTACTATTTAAATGATTAATTCCCTCTGACAATCAGTATTGCAAATATTTCAAATGCTTATTTGTCATGTGTATTTTGGGAGGGTTTTGTGTCTATTCAGATGTTTGCTCACTTTTTTAAATTGGCCTTTTGCCTTTTTATTGCTGTTTTAAGAGTTCTTTGTACATTATTGATACAAGTCCTTATTCAAATATTTTTGCAAATATTTTCTCAGCCTGTCACTTGTCTTTCATTCTCTTAAGAGTATTTTTCACAGAGCAAATTTTAAAATTTAATAAGGTCTCATTTATCATTTTTTTTCCTTTCATGATTGTGCTTTTGGTGTCGTATCTAAAAACTCATCACCCAATCCAAGGTTTCTCTTATTTTGCATTTTATATTTCGGTCTGTGATCCATATTAAGTTAATTTTTATCATATCAAAGATGTAAACTGTCTAGGCTCTTTTTTTTTTTTTGTGCATGGACATCCAGTGGTTTCTGTAGCACTGTTTGAAAAGACTGCCCTTTTTCTGATTCCCTTTGCTCCTTTGTCAAAGACCAGTTGACTTTATTATGTGGTTGTATTTCTGGTTTCTTGATTCTGTTGCATTGAGGTATGCATTTGTTCTTTGCCCATACAACGCGGGGTAGTTACTGTCGCTTACAGTAAGTCTTGAAACCGGGTACTGTTAAGTCCTCTTCTTACATCTAACTTTGTTTTTCCTCTCCAGTATCGTGTTTGTAATTCTAGGCCTTTTATCCTTCCCTACACTCATTAGAATCAGTTTGTCAGTATGATCAAATGGCTGGCTGGGATTTGGTTGCAGTATCAATTGCATTGATCAAAAGACAAAGATGGGAAGAATTGATATCTTAACAATATCGAGTCTTCTAATCCAAAAAACTAGACTATCTCCTCATTTATTTATTTAGCAGAGTTTTGAAGTTTTCTACACTTAATACCTTTTATATATATTTTTAGATTCACCTAAGTAATGTTGGGGGTACTTTGATGAATGGTATTGTTCTGGATTTTAGGGTCTAGTTGCTTGTTACTGATATATAGGAAAGCAATTGACTTTGTATATTAACTTTCTCCCCTGTGACTTTGCTATATTTCCTTTTTAGTTTCAGATGTTTGGGCTTGGGTTGTGTTAGGTTTTGTTTGTTTTATTTGCTGACTCTGGGATTTTTTACGTTTTTATATAGACAGTTATCCCATCTGTGAAGAAATACAGTTTTGTTTTTGCCTTCCCAATCTGAATACCTTTTACTCCTGCTTCTTGTCATACTGCACTAGCCAGGACTTCCAGAATATTGTTAGGTAAGAGTGGTGAGAGAAGGCATCTCTTAAGATTTGTTTTTGATCTTAAGAGGAGAGCTTCTACTTACCCACCATTTAGTATGACTTCTGCTTTGGGATTTTTGTAGATGTTCTTTATCAGGTTGAAGAAATTTCCTTCTATTCCTGGTTTGCTGAGTTCTTATTATTAGTGAGTGTTCAATTTCATCAAATGCTTTTTTCTCATCAATTGATATGATCATACAATTTCTTCTTCTTTAGCCTGTTTATGTTGTGGGTTGCATTGGTTTTTTAATTTTGTAATGTTTATTTATTTTTGAGAGAGAGAGAGCTAGAGCGAGAGAGAGTATGCATGCATGAGTTGAGGGGACAGAGAGAGGGGGAGACACTGAAACTGAAGCAGGCTCCAGGCTCTTGCTGTCAGCACAGAGTCCAAGGAGGGGCTGGAACTCATGAACTGAAAGATCATGACCTGAGCTGATGTCAGACGCTTAACTAAGGTTTTAAAAATATTGGTCCATCTTGCATAACTGAACTAAGTTCCACTGGTCTTTATAACTTTTAAAAACATTGTTGGATTCAATTTGCTAATATTTATTGAAGATTTTTACATCTATGTTCCTAAACAATGTTTGTCTGAAGTTTTCCTTTTTTGCAATGGTTTTATCTAAGTTTGGATAAGGATAATGATGTATTCATAGAATGACTTAGTAATCTTATTTCAGCTTCTGTTCCCTAGAAGAGATGGCAGAAAATTAGTGTCATTTGTTCCTTAAATATTTGCTAGAATTTACCAGTAAATCCATCTGGGCATGGTGCTTTATTTTTTGTGAGGTTAATAATTATTGATTCCATTACTTTAGTAGATATAGGCCTATTGTTTCTTTTTGTGTGACTTTTGGCAGTTTTTGTCTTTCAGTGAATTATTCCATTTCAGGTAAGTTATCAAATCTGTGGGCATAGAGTTGTTCATAGTACTCTTTTATTAATAGTGATAACTTTTCTTTCATTTTTGATTCTGATCATATCTGTCTTGCCTCTTTTTTTCCTTGCTTAGTCTAGAGCTTTATCTATTTTATTGATCTTTTCAAGGAATCAGCTTTTAGTTCTGCTGATTTTCTCTGTTGTTTTTCTGGTTTCACTTTTATTGATTTGTGCTCTAATTTTTATTATTTATTTTCTTCTGCTTGCTTTAGCCTCAATTTACTCTTCTCTCTCCAATTTCCTAATGTGGAACCCTAGACACTGATTTTAGATCTTTTATATTTATTTAAAGATATAAATATTCCTCTAAGTACTGCATCTTACAAATTTTGATATGTTGTACTGTCATATTCATCTAGTTAAAAATATTTTTTTCAGTTTCTCTTGACACTTGAGTGTGAAGTGTCATGTGTTATTTAAAAAGTGATCCTTAATTTCTAAATATTGGGATTTTTGAGCTATCTTTCTATTATTGATTTCTAGTTTACGTCCACTGTGGTCTGAGAACATGCTTTATGTGACATCTATACTTTAAATATATTAAAGTGTGTTTTATGACCACACCTAAACAACATATGTGGCATATCTTGGTGACTAATCCATGTGATCTGGAGAAGATTACATATTCTGCCTTTGTTAGAAAGAGTATTGTATAAATGACTGTAGATAAAGTAACTGATACTTTATCAGATGTGTGTATATGTGTGTGTGTGTGTGTGTGTGTGTGTGTGTGTGTGTACCCCTACTGATTTTCTACATGTTTATCAGTTACTAAAAGGTGAGTATTGAAGTCTCTAATTGTGGATTTGACTATTTTTCTCTTCACTTCTATCAGTATTTTCGTCATGTATTTTGATGTTTTGTTTTAGACACATACCCACTTAGAATTGTTGTCTTCTGGGAGAATTGATCCCTTTATAATTAAGTAATTCTCCTCTTTATCTTTGATAATTTTTCTTGTTTTGAAGCCTCTGGCTGAAATTAATATAGCTACTTCAGCTTTCTTTTGTTTGGCACTATTAAGGTATGTCTTTCTGCGCTCTTCAGATTTAGCCTGTATTAATCTTTATATTTAAAGTGGGTTTCTTGTAGATAGCATGTAGTTGGCTCTTGTTTGGTTATTCACCCTGAAAATTTCTCCATTTGAAAAAATTGTTTTTAAGTTTATTTAATTTGAGAAATAAAAAGAATGCAAGCAAGGGAGGGGCAGATATAAGAGAGAGAAAGAGAGAGAAAGAGAGAGAAATCCCTTGCGGACACTGTGCTGTGAGCACAGAACATGCAGGATTCAGTCTCATATACCATGAGATCATGACCTGAGCTGAAATCAAGAGTTGGAAGCTTAACTGACTGAGCCACCCAGGTGCCCCAATCTCTGCCTTTTAATTAGCGTATTAAGATTATTCACATTGGGGCGCCTGGGTGGCTCAGTCGGTTAGGCCTCCTACTTCAGCTCAGGTCAGATCTCACATTCGTGGGTTCGAGCCCCGCTTCGGGCTCTGTGCTGACAGCTAGCTCAGAGCCTGGAGCCTGCTTCGGATTCTGTGTCTCCTCCTCTCTCTGCCCCTCCCCCTCTCATGCTCTGTCTCTCTCTGTATCAAAAATAAATAAAACATTAAAAAAAAAACAACAAAAAAGATTATTCACATTTAAATTGATCATTGGTATTTTTGGATTAATATCTACCATGCTTGTAGTCATTTTCTATTTCACTCATTCTTTGTTTCTTTTTTCTCTCTTTTCCCACCTTATCCAGTTTTAAACAATATTTTATATATTCTATTTTATCTATTCTCTTAGCAAGTCAATTAAATATTTTTAAAAATATTTGGGACACCTGGGTGGCTCAGCCAGTTAAGCATCCAACTTCAGCTCAGGTCATGATCTCACAGTTCATGGGTTCAAGCCCCACGTTGGGCTCTGTGCAGACAGCTAGCTCAGAGCCTGGAGCCTGTCTTCGGATTCTGTGTCTCCTTCTCTCTCTGACCCTCCCCTGCTCACGCTGTTTCTCTCTCTCTTAAAAATAAATAAAAAACATTAAAAAAACATTTTAGTTTTTGCTATATACATTTCTCACGAATTGAAATTTGCAATTTTAATTTATGACGAATCTAAATATGCCTTCAAATAACACTATGCCACTTTATAAGTAATACACATACCTTGTAACAGAAAATTTCCAATGCCTCCTTCTGTTCCCTATGAACTGATGTAATTTATTTCACTTATCCATATGCTATAATTACCAACATATTGTTAGTATTACTTTATAGCATTATCTCTTAGATTAATTCAGAATATAAAAACAAAATATTTTATTTCCATTTATTTCCTTTCTGACAGTATTCTTTCTGTGGATCTGAGTGTCTGACCTATACCACTTTCTTTCTCCTCAAGAACTTCTTTTAACACTTGTTGCAGAGAAGTTCTGTTGGCCATGAATTTCTTCAGTTTTGTTCATCTGAGGTCTTAATCTTGCCTTCATTTTTGAACAGTACTTTCAGTGGATATAAAATTTTAGATTATGGGACTTTCCTTTCAATGCTTTAAGTATTTCACTCCACACTTTTTGCTTGCATGGTTCCTGATGGAAGTCCACTGTAATTTTAATTTGTATTCTTGGTCCAATATAGACTGTAATGTTTTTTTCTTTTTCTTTCTAAATTTTCTCTTTGTCTTTGGTATTCTGTAGTTTGAATATGACATGCCTAGGTGTAGAATTGCTCAGGTCAGCGTGGGGGATGTCAAGGCAAGAATTTATCCCATTTGATGCTCTCTGAGCTTCCTGGATCTGTAGTTTGGTTTCTGTCATTAACTTTGGAAAGTTCTTAACCATTATTATTTCAGATATTTCTTCTACTCTTTACTCCATTTTCTTCTTCACCAGTTGCATGTGTATAACACCCTTTGAAGTTTTTCAGAGTTCTTAGGTGTTCTGTTCAGGTTTTGTTTTATTTTATTTTATTTGCAAGCTCATGGATTCTTTTCTCAGCTATATCAAATTCACTGAGGAGCCCATCAGAGGAATTCTTCATTTCTGTGTTTTTGATTTCTAGCATTTTCTTTTGATTTTTTTCCTTACAGTTCCCATCTCTCTGTTTACATTACCCATCTCCTCTCTTTTTTTCCATTAGACCCCTTAGCCTATTGACCATATTCATTTAGAATTTCTTGTTTGACAATTCCAATATCTGTGTCAGATCTGGTCTGGTTCTGATGACTGCTTTCTATCTTCGGTCTATGCTTTTTCTCACATGTTAGCATTTCTGGTAACATTTTTATCAAAGCCAGTCATGATGTATCAGGTAATAGGAAATGAGATTAGTAGGTTTCTAGCTTGAGAAATTATGTTAATATGGCTAGGAGTTGGGCAGTGGCTAATGTTTGCTCTAGCTGTAGGTGCTACAGCCTTCAAAGTTCTCGTCTTTTCATCTCCCCCATTTACTTCAGCTTCCCTCAGTACTCCTCGTCAGAAAGAAGTGAGTCTTACAGCTCTTTCAGCTGTAATCCGCTGTCCTTATATGGGATCCATGTTGGTGTGATGGTAAGGAACAGAGGAGCAGGGGTGTTCTTTATGCTTGTGATTGAATCTCGGTCTTTTAGTCGGCCGGCCTGTGTTTCTGGGCTCTGACCTTCACAAGTGTTTCTTAGTTTCCCTTAAACATACTTGCTATGAAGCCTAGAGGAGACTGCAGGGAGAGAAATGTCATTTCCCCAGATCGGATAGGATTCTGGTAAAAATCTTTGCCCCTGAAGAACAGATATCATGAAAGAGCACTCTGGGTATATTTCATGATTCCTCTTGCCCTTCCCTTTGCCAGAGCTACAAGGTGGTCTTTTTTATCTCCTCACTATGAGAACCTACTAGGGTTCCTGGAGGAAAAACCCATAGAAGTGTGGAAGCTCCCCAACGACTGAAACCTGTGACAGTTTCTCCCTCTCATGCTAGGCTGTACCCAGCCTCCAGTGACCATCAAAATTACCGTGTAAGTGTTCCTATCAGCTTATGGCTGCAGTATCTTCTGCTCCGGGTACACAGTTCTTGGCTGTGATTCTCTGGTTTTGCCTGTTTCTCAGATTTTGGGGAGTGGTTTGCCCTGAAACTGCTGTTCTCTGATGAGTCCAAGGAAAGTCAATGATTTTCAGTCTGTTCAGAGTTTTGCTGTTCTAAGGACAGAAGTGATGATGGCTAAAGTCTGCACGTATTAGAGCTGAAATCAGCATAGCTTCTATTTTACTTCCATCTATATATTGTCAGTAACTTGTTTGAAAACAAATTTGTAACAAATTTGTCATAATTTATAGTAACTTGTTTGAAAACAAATTTATAACATTGTACCTTTATGACAAGCTTGACAGTGGGGCCAAGGAAGTTAATGCACGATGGTATTAAAGCACTGTGTAAAGTGCTGTGTACATTTAATAGAAAGTGTTTAAACGATTATATTTAATCAAATATTAACATATTTATTATTTTTCTTAATTTACAATTTAAGTACTTCATTTTAGAAACAAGGTTGCTACTTTTTATTTCTGCCTCTAAAAATGTGCATGCATATGCGAAGTATGTGCTGTTCTTCGTGTGCTAAACTAGGTAATGCTTTCCAGGGGTTCCTTTTGTACGAGGATGCTGTTGTCATTTTTGAAGATGTTTTGGTGTTTTAATCTTGATAAACTACAATATTTAAAGTTCAAAAATGTTATATACATGAACGAAACTCCAGTGTTTTGAAAGAATAATCATTTAACTGGTCACAAAAACTAGATTAAAATTATGATAGTGGGGGGCAGGAAATGCTGAGATCATGGCTCTAGTTGTTGGCACACTTGTGGGGAAAAAACTTGAAACCAAAATTAAATGAGTGTTTAGAGAGCCTTTTTTTCCCCAAAGAACCACCAGCTTTAGGATTTATAAAACCTTATTACCTAAGAAAATAAATTATAATTTCTATTTTTAAATAATCATATCAAATACCCATTATTCTGTGTATTCTCAATAAATACTTTTCAAGAAAGAGAACAAAATAGAAATTAATAATACATAATGGCCTTTGCTTAGCAAGACCAAATAAGTAAATCCATCCAAAAATCGTATCTACTGTTGTTGAACTCTTAACTATGTGTAGGTACTGTGCTAAGTGTTTTCTGCACAGCCTCTCAATCCTTGCAGTAGCCATGCATTTATAAAATCTGAAACTTAAAGGATTTAGTTGGCATTTCCAAAATCTCTTCTGGTCTCTTCTTTCTCACTATACATATTTTCCCTGGGAGGATGAACTCACTTCTAGGACTCCAGTTAGTATGTATTAATAATGCCCAAGTACCTCTTCATCTTCCTCTCTCTTCTCCTTTTCTGTATCCATATGGCACTCCTGCTTGCTGGATGCCTCTACTTAATCCATAGGCACATCTAATTTCAGTCCATCAAAGAGCACTCTTCTCTACCCCGTGCTTTTTGCCTTGGGTTCTCTCCCAATGAATGGAGATATCAATCATCTGATTACTCCATGCTGGAAGGGTATCATTTTTGACTTATTGTTCCCTCTCATCTCTCCCCTCTAACTGATCACCAGTTCCTGTTGATTCTATTTCCAGAACAGATTACAAATCTGACCACTTACCTTGTGTCCTTACTGTCACCACTGAAGTTTACACCACCATTGATTCTTACTCTAACCACTGCGGTGACTCTAATGTGTCTTCCCTTCTGGTGGCACACCTCTCCACTCCATTCTACCCACTGGTGACCACAGTAAAGTTTCTAATAGGACAGTGGCTCCTCTTAGGGTAAAATCAGATGTCCTGGCCATGATTTTCATGTTTTTTCATGATATTGATTCTCTGTATCTAACTCTCTGGCTTCTCCATCTTCCCACTCAGTGTGTAGTCTTTTCTCCCGGCCTTACTGATGTATAGTTGACAATTTAACATCAGATGTGTTTTAACATCAAATTTGGTAATTTGATATATATATGTGTTGTGAAATATTCAGTACAATAAAGCTACTTAGCATACTCATCACCTCACATAATTACTCCTTTTTTATGGTAAAAACACTTAAGATCTGTACTCTTAGAAAATTTCTTTTAAAAAATTTATTTAATGTTTATTTATTTTTGAAAGAGAGGGACAGAGCATAAGAGGGGGAGAGACAGAGCCAGAGAGGGAGACACAGAATCTGAAACAGGCTCTGAGCTGTCAGCACAGAGCCCGATGTGAGGCCTGAACTCGGGAACAGTGAGATCATGACCTAGGCTGAAGTCGGACACTTAACTGATTAAACCACCCAGCTGCCCCTGCACTTAGAAAATTTCAAGTATGCAATACAGTATTGTTAACTGTAGTCACATTGTTGTACATTAGATCTGATTTTTCTTTTCAGTTCCCAAGCTATGTTATTTCTTGCCTCCTAGCTTTGTAGTTGGCATTTCCTCTACCTGGAATACTCTTTCCCTTTACAGATCTTTCCCCATTAACCCCTATTTTTCATTGGTATCTCAGCTGAAATGTTATATGGTCTGGAAAGCCTTCCCTGCACACGTAGATATGGGTTACTTTTCTTTCCTACATGGCCCCACGTCATCCTGTGTCCCCTAGAATTGCCCTTATCATATGGTACTTGGCTGTTTATTTGCTCTAACCTCCATGATATTACAAAATCCTTAAGGGCTTGCCTCCCTATATTCTTAGCATAAAACAGTGTTGGAACATAGTAGGATCTAAGTAAAAACTTCATGAGAGAATGGATGAATGTGCTATACTAGTAAATGCCAAGTCCATGTTAAAGACTCAAGATTTTCCTTGTTCTAAGACTGCTATAAGCCATTGCACTTTGCTACCTCCATCTCAAAAATTAATGGAATGTAGAGTTTAAGACCAGAATACTTCATTTTTTAAATTTATTATTTTAGAGAAAAAGAGAGTGCATGAGTAGGGGGTGGGGAAGAGGGAGGGGGATGAGGGAGGGAGGGAGAAAGAAAGAGAATATCATAAGTAATCTCCACACTTAGCACAGAGTCTGATGTGAGGCTTGATCCCATGACCCTGGCATCATGACCTAAGCTAAAATCAAGAGGTGAACCACTTAACGAAGCCACCCAGGCACCCCAAGGCCAGAATACTTTAAAAATATAGCAGAGAGGGGCTAGCTATGCTCAGGACAAACTCAGACAAAGGATATCATTCAAATAGAAAAAGCTGGAAAACCTGTACCTTTGGGTGGTAAAGGTTAAGATCTCACTGATCTGATTTTGGCTATTCTGTGAGCCAGACCAGATTAAATCAAAGTTTAATTGTGTTCCATTTCAAAATAAAAGATGAGCAGGAAAATTGAAGTTGAAAACAAATATTTTAATAAAAAGTTAAAATTGCTTTGTTAATTTATAACCACATTAGAAAGGGGTATTTTGTCTCCTTTTCCTTAAAAAACAAATACTGTATGGGCACCTGGGTGGCTCAGTTGGTTAAACATCCTACTCTTGGCTTTGGCTCAGGTCATGATCTCACAGTTCATGGGTTTGAGCTCTGCATAGGGCTCTGTGCCTGCTAGGGATTCTTTCTCTTTCCCTCTCTCTTTGTCCCTCTCCTACTCTCTCTCTCTCTCAAATAAATAAACTTTAAAAATTTTTAAAAAGTATAATACTTTTGTTTGACATTAGGGCACTATTCTACAGACATTCCAAAGTAACTCTTTAAATTTAAATTGTTTATTTAAAAGTATGGCATTTAAGACTTTCAGGAGTCTTGAATGTGGTAAAAACAGGCTTTCAAAATAAAGTTTCCATCCCTCAAGTCAGGACTATAATTGAATGACTTCTTTTTCTTTTAATATTTTTTCTAAAGAGAATTACAAAGAAAAAAGATTATTAGCCTCCATAGAATCATCAGAGCACTTGTTGTTTAGTGCTTTTATTTGGTAGTATTTATATTTTACATTATTACTTGAACTTCCTTACTTATGGTGATTAAAAGCAGTATTACAGAGGCCCACTCTGTCCATAGGGTGTCACACAGCTTAAGGTCCCTAGTAGCCTGGTTCAGCTCACCTAAGAACCATTAAATAGTCACCAAGGAAGACACAGTCTACCACGAATATGTATGTATTACATATTACATATTGTTACAAATTTCCATGGTAGAGTTAGAAATAGTGCGTTCATTTCTGTCTCCCTCCCTCCCCTTCCTTCCTTCCTTATCTTTCTTTCACATATACCTAGCTGTGGTTTGTTTCCAATTCCCCAACCTGGTAATATTTTTTTTTTGTCAAAATAAGAAGATACACAGTAGAGACACTATACTACATCTAGTCTGGATTATACATCAGCTTACATGGAGCCAAAGTTAAAAATAGTCATTTGAGACAATGACAATAAAATAGCCCATCCAAAAGCATAAATGCAAAATTGGACAATTGATGAGCCTGGTGGGTTCAACTTCATTTTACAGAGGATTGCTTTGGTGTTTGGAAGTCTGAACTAGACTGAGGCGGGCTGATTCAGGGGACCTCTAGGAGTGAGGAACTCATTTTGTGCATGATCCTGATTGAGTTTGTTGTGACTTCTAATACTGTTTCTGCCCAGTTAGCTATTGCCAAGAATTAACTAGAAGATTAGTTTAATGAACTTTTTAAGTTAAAAAGTAAAACGATATGCAATTTTAAAACTCTCAGGGGTGTTTAGTCATATTTTACAAGTCAGAATTTTTGAAAATGTTACATCCCTATCTGAAAAAGAAGGTCATTCAGGAATAAGTCTATTGTGTCCTTTATGTTAAATGTTATTGTGACGGGGAGTCTCACAAGTCACTAAAAATCCTGATTCCTTGACTGCACCCCCCTGCTGCCCTCTGTAAGGTTAGATTCTCTGGTAGGGCCCAGGAATCTGCATTTTCACGGGACTCCAGGTGATCTGTGGGCCATCTTTTGAGGAAAAAATAAGCCCAATGGGTCTTGAAGATCCAATCCTATTAAATCTCAATCACCTTTTTCTCAAAGACAGATTCCACTTTGTTCAGTATAGTGTTGGTAGGATCACATGGTAGGAGTTTTGCGACCCCGAATTCCTCCTCCTTAATGCTCTGCTGTCTCTGTAAAGGGGGAGGATCATTCCATCACTTAAGTCATTTGGCAACTTACCTGAGACAACTGGCAAACCAGCTTCTTGCACAGAAGGAAAGACGCTTTCCTTTTCCCTCATGTCCGTTCATTCTCTTAAATTTTCTGCTGCTGTATCTTGTAGAGATCTTTCACTTTCATCTGTTCTTAATGTGTTTCTTCCATCTCTGCTTATCCAGCTTTACCTGTTATTGAAAGTCAGGTGCAAAAGTTACTAACATTCCTCATTCCCCCAAATGAAAGGTCTTGTATTGCCCTGACACCGGTACATTCATGTGTATCTCTTCCTGCACTTACTGTGTTTTGCTGTGTAACATAGTTATACTTATGCCTAGACCTCTTATTTCTTTCTATTAGACTCAGTGGTTTGATTGTCCTTTACTTTTGTATCCCACAATAAAGATGTGTTTGTCTTTAAACGTGTTCATTTGTTTGAATAATAAAGGAATGAACTCAGTTTGATGGGTTGCAGTAACAATTCTGAAGTCTACATGATTATTTAATCAATATACACTTTTAAAACATCTGTTTATCGTGTAACCTGCTGGGTCCTGTATATGAAGACAAAACATCTGAATAATTGACTCTGTATTAGGCTTTTATTTGGTTGTGGATATATTTTTGGTATGTTAGATTAAATTGCTTGTTAAATGTAGAAATAAATGAGCCCAAACATACTTAAAACCATGAAGACTTATTTCATCAGGGAATAAATTTCAGAAGCTCATGTACTATAAAAATATATTAAATTATTTTTCTTTTTAACACCTTCAGTTATTTTTTCTTTTTCTTTTTAAAAAATTTTTAATGTTTATTCATTTTTGGGAGACAGGGACAGAATATGAGTAGGAGAGGGGCAGAGAGAGAGAGAGAAAGAGAGAGAGAGAGAGAGAGAGAGAGAGAGAGAGAGAGAGAGAATCTGAAGCAGGCTCCAGGCTCTGAGCTGTCAGCACAGAGCCCAACATGGGGCTTGAACTCACAAACCGTGAGATCATGACCTGAGCCAAAGTCGGATACTCAACTGACTGAGCCTGAGCCACCAGGTGCCCCTATTTCTTTTTAAATAAATGTGTATACATGCACAAAGAAACCTGCGTAAGCATTTGAGCATGGATTTTAAAATTAAAAGACAAAACAATATATAAAGTTGAAATGACTTGCCTCTCTTCTGTGTGTTTTTGTCATTTCAGATGATGGAAAATTGTCCTTTGAAGAATTCAAAGCATATTTTGCTGATGGTGTTCTGAGTGGAGAAGAATTACATGAGCTCTTCCATACCATTGATACACATAATACCAAGTAAGGAACTTTTTAAATCATTGGATTCTGTAAATGATACAGGGAAGGTGTGAACAAGCACATACTGATGAAGGAGAGCGTGAGGAAATATGTAAAGGGCGCATTTTGTAATGCTTAATTCTGTATGTTTACTCTTTTTTGAAGAGAGAGAGCCTACTTGGGTGAGTGCACACATGAGCAGGGGAAGGGTAAAGAGAGAGAGTCCCAAGCCGCCTCCAAGCTGTCAACACACAGCTAGATGCACGCTGGTTCTTAGGAACCAACCAGGAACCGGATCCTCAGGTCAGGGTAGTGGACCTGCGCTGAAATCCAGAGGTGGTTGAGGCACACAGCCACCTCTTTGTGTGTTTACTTTTGAGATCTCCCCTCTTTAGCAACGGAAATACTCTGAAAAACTGAGTATTGAATTGCAAAAAGTGATTCTTTAAAAAAAAATTTTAATGTTTATGTTTGAGAGACAGACAGACAGAGCACAAGCTGAGGAAGGGCAGAGAGAGAGGGAGACACAGACTCTGAAACAGGCTCCAGGTTCCTAGCTGGCAGCACGGAGCCCGACGTGGGGCTCAAACCCACGAACTGTGAGATCATGACCTGAGCTGAAGTTGGTCGCTTAACTGACTGAGCCACCCAGGCGCCCCTAAGACAGTGATTTTCTGTAGAGAGCCCAATTGAAGTAGCTTTAGAGTGTGCAGAATGTAAAACAAAAGCAAGGATTAGAGAGAATTATCATTGTGTCATTAATATGAAAGTAGAATCTCTGTTACCTGAGACATGCAGGTAATACAGGACACAGACTTTTTTCTGATTAATCAATGTATACAGTGATCTATTTTATTTCTTTTATGTATGTAGGTCTTTCCTTTGCGTTAGTATAGCATTTATAAAGTTTTTATTTATGTTCTTACTATACTTAGAAATATAAAATAATGAGGAGTTTAGGATATAGAACAACAGAAATATGCTTTTTGATTTGGGTAATTGATCCAAATCACGTTATTTGTAACAGTCGTGATTACAGAATTCTCATGTGGAAAATGCATCATTTCAGCCATGCCTGGAGACCCATCAGTGTGGCTCCTACTTGAACAATTGCTATTTTGCTTTAGGCAAAGTCTGGAGATGGTCCTGGCAGGGAGCCAGCTTGCCAGGAACATGTTCTTGGGTAACATCGAGGCATAGACTTTTTTGTGTGGCGAACTAATAAGAAAAATTAAAAGATTAAATTCACTTTCCTCAAGCAGTGGAAAAATCTTAAAATAATCAGTTTGCAAGTATAGTCTGTTGAAATTTAAAATTCCCTACGAAATAGCTTAAGATTTTTGTTGTCAGAAAGAGTAAAACATAAGGAAAGATCTGAAAGTATAAGGTGGATGCGAGTGCCGGTATTTCATGTTATGAGTGTGTCCTGTGTTGTAAGGCTGAGGGCGGGAGGAGAAAAATCTGGAAACGGAAGAATGGGACAGGCAAGAAGGAGTTTGTGCTCAGAGATGCAAAAGTGCCTCACGTTTAAACTGCAGGCCAGGAAAGGCCATTAAAGCCCTTAAGCCAGGAAGCACCATCTGTGTAGGTTATTGTGGTTCTACTGAAGGACAGAACTAAAGGAGCAAAGGTGGAGAAAGGTCGCAGAAGTTCGCTGAATTCTTAAATCACTGCTAGGGAGTAACATTTATGCTGGAAGGAAGGAACCCACGTGAACCATGCTGAGAAGTAATACCTGAGTGAGCTTCCCTTTATGGCTCGGATGTTGGAAGCTGAGATGCTAATACTCCATTGTGTATGTTGATTATTTATTCCTCGTTATACTTGTCATTAAAGTTTTAACAATATCCAGGTTTAGAACCATTATTGAGAGTCATAAAAGCAATCTTAGGTGTCGCAGAGGTTTTTCAAAACACATTACTCATATTGATGAAAACTAAAGTTTTCAGCAAACCTTATTGGCCTGATTTTGCTATTTAACTTCTATATTTATTAGTTGAAGTTACTTGGAAAAGCATTAAGATTACGTTAAGTGCTAAAGAATTATATGCAGTGATTTATACAGCAAGTCCAAAGGAGTAATTATTACTACCGGTTGTTCTCATTGATGCATTAGTAAAAACACATAAGTGTTTTCTGATAATGGTGTTCAACCTAATTAGGAGCTAAAATATATTAGAGACTTCAGAATTGTGTTTATGAAATTCCTTTAAAAAAATAATGTCAGTGTCAGGCTTTGATCTTTTAAGGACATTAATTCAAACATTGACACAGAAATTGCAGAGCTATATTTCAAGGAAATGATAACTTTTGTCTTTGCATGATCCAAGTGATTAGTGCCTTCCACATGACTTATAAAAAAAATACGTTCTTGTGCACTCAGCCTCACTAACCGTTCTAATTTAATCAAGGGTGCAGCCTGGCCTGAAGGAGCCAATTTATACATAGGCCAGACAGTGTCACCCAGATCCATTGTCTCATGTTTATGGTCAACCATCAGATTCAGATACGATGAATGTCTGCTGCTGAGGGCCCTACGGGTGCCTTGTTCCTGCCCCTCCCGATATCTGGTGGTTTAACTTCATCTTGGAGTCTATTAAATCACCATCCACTTAATATACTGAATTTTCTCGAGCTTATTTGAGTAAGATTCTCTTCCTTACAAAAGTGTATGCTAAGACAGTATTACCTCCACTCATTTCTGCCATCTATGGAAATTTTTCTTTTTGCTATAAATATTATATTTGCTGTGTTTGAAAAGTAACATATCCACTCTGAAAATATTTGGAAATAAGGAAGGAAAATACAGAGAACATGTATTGCTACTGAATTTTTCCCTTTTTTCTCATGAAGAATAGTCTCAAAATATTGTGCTCTTAAAATATGCTCAATCATGAAAAGCAGATATTACTTAGCAATGTGATTGTAGCTGTCCCTATGGTATCACATCATTAAGATATTTTAAATATCAAAATTAAATATATTATTCCTTGTAAAAGGACATGAAAAACCTATCAGGTCAGGTCAACCTACAGATTCTCAGAGACCATGTGTTTACAGGTGCCTTTTCAATGAACAAACTATACACATAGGGCTGTGCACTGATTGAAAAAAGGTTTGGACAAGTTAAAAACATATATAAGGCCCAGCCCACACACATTTAGGTAGCCATCTTAATTTACAAATCCAGCTTCCTGGGTTTTTCCTTTCCTTTCCTCCATTCATTTCTTTGCTCCTTTATTTTAAAATATCACTATGTTCATTTGAGGAATCATGCTTAGTGGATTCCACTGCAGCTTTTAGTGTGCTCTGCGGCCGCTTGGATCTTTTCAGTCTGATTTCCTCCCCTGGATACAAGGAAACTGTAACTGACAAATGCAAAAACAAAGCCAAAGACACACAGCCTCTTAAGAACGTACACATTTGAGATACCGCAAAGATTTCTATACATGAATATTACCATGATTGGAAAAATCTATAGGTATGAATCACAGAGAATTTTTTTTTTAGTGAATTCCAAAATGAAACCATCAAGCACACATCCCTTTATGGTAAAGAAGCATCTAGGGGGCTCCGGTCACTTTTCCAGCCTACACAGTTGCAAGCTTAACCTCAAAATATATACAATCTCATTCTAATGAGAATTACATGAGTCATCCTAATTGTTTGATTAGAATTTTAATAATGAATGATTTGGCAGCAATTACATTCCTAATCTACATGCCCTACAGATTTCACTCAGAGCAGGGACTGGAAATGAAAAGAACCTGAACGAAAGTAGGAGAAATTTGAAGACATCAGAAGTCTAAATTTCCATCACCTTTATCCCAAAATCAATTTTAACATTGCTCTTTTCCATTATGTTTGGACAGTTAGAAAATTTTCATGAGTTTTTTCTTGAATAGTGTGGTTGAGTGTCAAACACAAATCCAGCTTTTTCTGTGGATAATCCTCAGGATATATGGCATAGCAAAAAAAAAAGGAGGTCAAAATGTAAGCTTTTGTCAACAGAGCAAAATATTGTTGAAAATTTTAACTTTCTCAAACTCTAAGGGAAGTGCCCACAATCTACTATTCCAGAACATTCTGAAGAATGTTATATTATCTACCTTATTAAGCCTTCAATGATTTCACAGACTTTTGTCAAGCCTCATTTTAATTGTCCTCTCTCTGGGTCAAATATGCCTAATCTTTTGTCCTTCTTAAAAAAAAAAAAAAGAATTGTTAATCTCTCATTTTAATTAGCTTTATTACATCTTTTCCAGCTCCATTACAAGGTTTTGGACACACATTTTTCTCAAATTTGTAAAAGTTGCTATCTGGTAAAAAATACATAAAGCCTTTAACATTTAAGTTTGGCAAAAGACAATATTAGCAAAAACCAAATCTATAGCTTTGATAGTTTAAAAATTGAAACCATCATATGAGAGAACAGGAATAGATAGAAGGAAGATCAATAGGTCAAGAGGAAACTTCCATGGTTCATCACAAGTGCTCTTACTCATCAGAAAGGCAGCTTGTCTACATTTTTCAGTCAGAGGAACATATGAATAAATTAACATAATTCCCTGTGGTGTTAACCATAGCACAGGCGGGGGAAAGATCCCCTAGAGACCAAAAAGGATTCTTTCCGTATACTGCACTTTGGAGTTCCAGATTGTTAAGATAGGCCAAATGGTAGACCAGATGGGAGTTGTGCTCTTAGGTCAGGGAGTGAACACACAGAAAAGCTTCCCAGGGCCCACAGATGGGGGTTGAGGGGAGGGTTTAGCTAGAGATGGACAGTTGCTGGCTTCAGGTCCAGTATTCCTCATTCCAAGCTAAAATGATTTTTCCAGTGGCAATTACTGGGATTTCACCCAGTACTTGTTAAGTCACTGAAGCACACCAAAGTGACAGAAATATCACCACCTACTAAAAGAGCATAGTCCATCTTGAGCTAGCTCTGAAAGCTTAAAAAGCTCTTTCCTAAACTAAACTGCACATTTCACTCCCAACTTCCACTTTTGCTTAGTTTTGTTCCTTGGGGACAGACAGAATACAAATATGTTATGACACGTCTTTCTAATATTTGAAGACAGTTTTATGCACCAATGATGAGATAAAATCCCTTAATAATTGGAGAGTAATGATATCAAAGGGTTTATTCCAGATGGTGGAATTTGGTTCCTTCTGAAACGGAAGGTTGTTCATCTATTTGTGCGTGACAGCAAAATGCTAAGGCTTGATGAGTTGGTTGATGCAGCCACTTTTTCCCTTGCGTTATTCATCACATGCTTAAGTGAACACATTTTGTGGGCACTGGGAAAGGAAGGCAGT
The DNA here is from genome assembly GCF_006229205.1 of Suricata suricatta. Lineage (NCBI taxonomy): Eukaryota > Metazoa > Chordata > Mammalia > Carnivora > Herpestidae > Suricata > Suricata suricatta. Next base: position 35,685,860 of record NC_043714.1, read on the forward strand.
ATCAGTGCCCATGAAATAAGCAGTAGGTTGGTCTGCAGAGTATGTGGCACAGCTTGCACTGCATTATGACTGAAAAGTTCATTGCATTTCTAGAACGGGCAAGAGAGATCTTCCTGTTAAAATAACCAGTCCCATCTTCACTGGAACTGAAGATTTAGAAAGCGGCACCCAGACCTAGGTGCTGGAGAACTGTGGAGATCACAATCCCAGGTGCTAAGCTAAGCAAGTTCAGGAAAGAAATCAGAAGAGAGCAAAAGGTGGTGTAGCTATATTCCAGGATGTCAAGAAAGTGAAGTGAAAATCAAGTTCCAGACTATAACGAACGGGTAAGATAGAGTGGGCAGACTGGGTGTCCAGAGTTGAGTTTTAGTGATACAGATTGGGCAAAGGAGCTCTGGCTGAGGAGTGGTCCAGGTATCCCAACAAGGCCCAAACTGGCCAGTAAACAAACTAGAAGAGAACACAGAGCATTTCTTTTGGCTCCATGATCAAGACTTAGCTGTAAGAACTAGGCTGTCGGCTGACCTCTGTTGAGGCATTAAGTAGCCTCCTTGGCATAAACAGAGAAAGGCCAGCGGATGTATGCTGTTTCCCAGAGAGAGGCATGAGTTATCCATTAGCTATGGCTGATGATTTTAGTTTAGAATGCTTATATACCAAATGAGTCATGGAGTCAGAGGAACTGTAATGCTCAGGAGGGAGGGAATAACAGTCTTTACAGATGTTCCTCAACTGCTCCGAAGCTCTAAGTGGCAGAAATCACAGTAGGGAAGAAGATAATATAGCAAGCAGGACTTCACTGGTTGTGAGTGACAGAAACATAAATTAAGCTGACCTAAAAAAAATAATTATCTGACTCCTGTATCTGAAACATCCAGAGACGGGCTTTATGTGTGCTGGAGCAGGTAGTCTAACAGTGGTGCTAGGAAGCAGTCTTCCATCAACTTCCACCTCTTCTTTCTCTGTGTTGCCTGTTCTCTTAAGCAGATCCTCTTGCTGAGATGTCAAGAAGAGAGACTAGAAGCTCTGGGTTCATACTGCCCCCAGCTTGGCAAACTCTCAGAGATTGCTTTCCTTACCCAGTAGTCCCAGCAAAACTTGGATCTTGAATTACGTTAGCTTGACTTGAGTCTCATGCACATCCCTGAAAAAATATAAGGTGGAAGAGAAGCAGGATGGTAGTTTCAGAATAAGGAGGGCTGTGCTGGGCAGGCAGAACTTGTAGATCACCCCGGTCCTCAGTCTCAAAGACTTTCCTTTCCCCTCTCGTATTCTGGAAGAAAGCCAGGGAGAAGTCTGTTTTAACAGGCATGCTGGACCAGGGTTCTAGTTCGCTACATCTGCTCCCTTCCTGACCATTTAATGTACCTCTTCCCAGTGTTCCTGTGTTCCCGTGCTCTAGAATACTACTAGAATCATGCATGCAGTGTCGTGTCTTCTCCCCTTGTGGTCCTGCCAACTCCTCTGTCTCTTCAGGGACTTCCAAAAGTTAGGTAGACTTTGTGGGTGACACTCATTCTTTATTCCTTTAGTCCTGCTCCATAGTCACCCACCAAGTTTGGATACTCTGGGCAATTCTCACATATTGTGTTATTCTTACTTCTTAAGAATTTAAAAATTCGAACTATGAACATGGTTGAAAGAAACATGTTCTGATTATATTCTTTATAGGTACACTTTGTGCCACATTTTCAGAGATGGAAAACAGAAGTCTTAGAATCTTACTAGACCTCACTCTAATCTATAACCAGGTCTCCAGTTATTGATTCCATTTGGCCATTAGCATTAACCTGTGACCATCAAATGCACTGATTAATCACCTGTTCTTCAGATGTGCCTTTCACTTCAATCATCTCTGAAACCTATTTACTTTCTTTGAGCATCTCTAGCTCATAAAGATATGGGGAGAAAGAGACAGGCTGTTTCCTGTGAGTTCCTTTTAAAATTGTTTACTCTCCTGTGAAGCATTTCCTTGACACTACTAGCACTTCCTCCTAAATCAGGCCACCACACAATCTGCAGTGTTGATTGAGCTGCGGATTCTTTCCTGGGGGAAAAGTGAGGACTCAACAAATCTACTTTATAATTAAGACGATTAGCATAGTTTGGGGGATTGATAAAGAAGAGAATTTTAAGGAGATTTTTCCTCCAGTGATGTAGAAATGTATTCTCTTTAATTATAATTTCTAAAAAATATGGTCTCAATTTTCTCTGGCAAAGATGGTAGACAAGCCAAATTTTGTGTCAAGGCAGTTCACATATGATTTCTAAAAAAATATTTAATTTTTAATTGAATCAAACTACATTTTTTGACTGTGTGCCAGGCACTTACTCGCATCATCTTATTTAATCTTCACAAAAACCATATACAAAGGTATTATTACTCTTCACCACCTACAGTTAAGGAATCTGATTTAGAAAGTTGAGTAACTAACCCAAGGTTACACAGATACATTATGTAAGGCCCCAGGATTATCTCAGAGGTAACTAAAAACCAAACCCCAGCTCACTGTCATGCCACTTCAGTAAATTTTCAGATTTTCAACTATTTGTTTAGTTTTATCAGAAATAAAAATATTCCAGAGGCTCTTGGGCGGCTCAGTTGGTTACACGTCTGATTCTTGATTTTATCTCAGGTCATGATCTCACAGTCCTGAAACTGAGACCCATGTTGGGCTCCATGCTCAGCACGGAGTCTGCTAAGAGTCTCTCTCTCCCCTTCTGCCCTCTCCCTTACTCATCTTCTCTCTCTCTCTCAAATTAAAAAAAAAAAATCCCAAAGCCAATTTTAAAAATCACTTTGAGGTATTTTCCTTTGGATGAGGAGGTGCTTCCTTCTCTGTAGCAGAATATATTTGGACGTACGGTATAGAGGTAATTGCCTTAATTGCTGCCTTAATCTCTTCCCTTTTTATAATCATTATGTAGGATTTTTACAGTGTGGGAGTCACCACAATGTAGAGATGTTATTCTTTTTCTTTGGGACATTATTTCCATTCCTGGCACATTTTCCCTCCCTCCACCTTGCCTTTATATCTGGAATTCATCTCCTAGTTTTGGACTTAGTTCATTACTGCCCTCCACTCCATCGCTTTACATTTGCCTCATTTTCTCCATTGTTCTTCAGAGCACTCACAGAGTTTTACTGTTTCCTTTCATCATTTGTGTTAAAGGCTTCTGCTTTCAAGCTATTTCAGATCATCTTATATTTTAACCTTATCTAGAGAGTTCTTTTCTGGTTGTCATCTCTTCCTCTCAATAAAGAATGTGAATCCTTTGTAATTATTACTCAATTCACTTCACATCAGCCATAATACAGTTGCTGGTGGTACAGTAAAATCAATTACTACTCAAAAGTTGAGTCCTGAGGAATCTAAATTATTTATTCATATAAATGCAGTATTCTTTCTGACTTTGCCAATATTTACCAAATGGATGAGATCTAATCAGTAAAATATTAACTCTAATCTTTAAAAAAACCATGATGCTAACTTCTTGGATGGTTTCTTCTCCCTGTTGTCCCCCAATGCACCAGCCAATTGTCTTTTTCCCCCCAGCTTATTTATCTTATGAATCCATCCAGTTCTCTTTAAGGTCACTCCCCCTACCTGAATACAAGTTTCTCTCTTTTACAACTGCATTGTTCTCAAAATGGTCAGTTTGGTGGAGTTTTGGCAATTTTTTTTCTTTATGATGCCACCAGGTTTCAGAATCTTTGAAATAAGTATAGATTACAAATAGCCTGCAAGTGATTACTACCTTTTGAAATGATTTTTTTCAAGAGCAATCTCTTAAGGAAGATAGTTTACCCTATAATAATCACATAAATACCACATACTTACTGTAAAAAAAGAATTCAAATAATACAGAAATCATAAGAAAGAGCATACAAATACCTGAAAATTCACCACCTTGACTTAGCTACCAATAGCATTTGGTTACCATACTACTACTGTGTGCATTTTGTTTTAATCACAGAAAGCTATTTTCTTTGATTTCTTCTCCTTTCCCACTATCCAAGCCTATCTTTCCCCACTTGACCAATCTGTACCATGGAGGCTGTGGTCTTCTGTATCTTTTTTTCAGATTTAAATAATCATATACATGTCCACACAGCTCTTGAAAACCTGCCTTGCCCTTTCTTATTAGGTTAGATTTCTCATTCTGCTTTCTCCTTGTAGCGTGTATCTCTTCTCCAAAGCACTTACATAAACTACAACTTTTATGTGTGTTCTGCGTTTATTTGATTAATGCTGTCCTCTCTGGTCTAAACTACATGAAGGCAGAAATCATGACTGTTTTGCTTTCCATGGATTCCCAGACCCAGCACAGTCTCTAATATATGTTATGAGCTCAGTGAGGAGGGATGGAGTCCAGCTTCCCCTTGTCTCAGGCTTGGCACTTCACCTGAATAGCTCTGCCTCTCTCTTCTGCCTGGTGAAGTTTTCTAGCCCTGAAGGTCCACCCAACTCCATAACAGCAATGGAACTAGTCGAGGTTGGGGTTAAATCCTTCCATTATCTAGCGGTGAGGACTATGGATGGTCATTGCTCTCTATTGAACCTTAATATTAGTGACTCTAAAATAGAGCCAAGGCAAAAACTCATTTTGCAAAGTTTAGCAATAATACATAAACACCTGCCATTAAATCATAGTCATGATTATTATTGTTAGGATGTAGTTACTAACCTTTTATTCTTTCCTTATTGTCTTCTTTCTCCAGATTTCTATAATTGCAGTTTATACTTTCATAGGGTACCATTTAATTATATATCTTCTGTTATTTTTTGTTAATTGTTTCATGAACGTGTCAATTTTCTAAGTCTAAATCATACAATCCTTTCAGGCAAGAATATGGTTTTCTACTATTTCCAGTAATTGTTATAATACACTCAATAACTACTTGGTTAGCTGATTCTTCTAGGAATGGGGTGTATTGATTAGATGTAAGGAAAACATAGAAAGGCACATTGTTGGTGATATTTAGAGTTTAGATCCTGGCTGACTGACTAAATAAAGGACAATGCTACTGACAGATCCTGTCAAATAATAACTGATTTTAAAATGTGAATGCCGATTATTTATTTTAGCAGACAGAAAACGTGTTCAAATTAAGAATTTCTTTTTGTCCCTATATATAAGTGGACCTGCATTTATATATAAAACAAAATTTCCCTGCTTTAACAGAAGCTCTTACTATATAGAATATTATGTTCTCTTTTCTGTTTTCTTTCCCTAAAGTTTATGTATTTATTGATGGGCAGAGAGAGTCCTAAGTAGGCTCCACACTCAGCACAGAGCCTGATGTGGGGATTGAACTCATGACCTGAGCCGAAATCAAGTGTTGGATGCCTAACTGACTAAGCCACGCCAGCGCCCCTTCTCTTTTCTATTCTTAAAAGGTTTCTCAGTGGGGAAAAAATAGACTAACTGGCAAAAGCTTTTAGCAGTGAACTCAAACTATAATTGGATGAAGGCTGAACTTGGGTATCAGCTGAACATTACTGTTCTTGACTCATTCACTAATGGGTTTAATGGTTTAATTTTTAAGTTTTTCTGGGAATCTGTTTTTAATTAAAACAGATTGCTTTTAGAATAATTAGAAATCTACATGTGGAGAACCAAAGGATTTCAATTATTTGCATACGTAATTTTCCCTCCACTACCCATCCTCAAACTGCCATCAGGTTGAAATGAATATAGACTTGCGATTGACATAAAGACTCTCTCTTTCTCTCCCCCCATCCACCCCACCTCTCTCACCGTGTATAGTTGCCAAGTGAAAATTCGGATTTGAACTTGACAACTGTTACTCCAGTTGAGTTTGCAGCTTCCACGAAATTAGTCGTTTATCCCTGCTTATGTAACAGAATTGTGTGCGCTGTCTCTGAGCTCCTTTCTCCATCAAGTTTCTTTCACTCGGTTTTACAATTTCTCCCTCTGTGACTCTCTTGGACTGATCCATCTCTAAACTTGAAGTTGAAGGACTATGTCTATACCAGAGTCACTTAAATTAGAATGGCTTGTAAGAGGTCTCTACTTTTTGAATTTCTGTGTTGCTATTTATTCTAATTGGCTTTCCATTTCTGTTTTACTTTGAATTCCTAATCCTGGATTCTTGCCCTTTGTATTTTACATTACAAAATCTTTTTATTCTCCATGGAGCTAACTGCTGGTTCATGAAAACTCAAAGGGATTTTGTCTTTAATGTAGAGTATATTCAGGGAGACACAGTCCAGTGAAAAGAGCATGATATGAATGTATGACACAGTTATCCTCACTTCTGTAATAACAGGAGAATATTGGAGGCTGTTTGAGTCTCTGGTATCACTAAGGAAAGGAAGTTAGGAAATGCCATCCCATTAGGGACTTTGCCTCCCCCTCTCTCTAGCATGTAAGTTTCACAGCATTGAAAGTGACGTGGAGACTTGTTGCCTAAGACAGCATGGAGGCGGGGAGCTGAGCATGTTGGGTTTGGCTTGAGAGAGAAAAATCTCCTGATGGATAAAGGGGTGGTGGCAGCTCAGAATGAAAGGAAAACAGTCTGGACCCCAGAAGGAGTTATTAGAAAAGGGTACTCCAGAGGTAGCTCAGGCCTGAGAGTTAATGGGGGACAAGTCAGGACCCCATGCAGTGCAAAAGTAGACTCTGGAAAATTCCACCATGTGTGTCACAGGGAGCCCCCTCAACAGGTGATCTTAAAGTCACCTTTTGTCCATGGGCTTGAAATTATATCCAGGACGAATCTATATGCCTAATAAATAGATCGAAGTTCTTGCTTTCTGAATTTGCCATTGTTTCTCCTCCCTTAAAGACAAGTGCTGGGTAGGAGGGAGGACCAGTTAAGCTGCACCTCACACGGTAGAAGCTGTCTGCAGCCGAAAATCGTCCTCGGGCTCTCAAGGGCCCGGCTGTGTGGGCGGGCTTCCTGGTGGCTGTTTGCTGTTTGTTTCATGTGGGCCGGAACCGCTTGTCTGCGACAGCTCTTTGCTCTTCAAGCGAGTCCCGGGCTGTCTGGCTCTGCGCTGTGCGTGACTAGAGCTTTTAACCACACTTAGAGGCTTTTCCAGCGAAGGACATTTTCTGCAAAGCTGCCGGTGGAGACAACGCAGACACTTAGACGGCCGGAGGAGTTTTCCTTTCTTGTCTTTCTCCACGGATCTCCGAACACTACACATGGTTTTTATGGTGTGTGTTTTAAGAACTTTATTCAAATTAAATTGCTAAGGACATTCAAGGCAGGGCTAATGGCACCGGAATTGTAAGTGCTAGAGAAGCTGGCTGAGAACGTGGCAGATGAAGGTAGAGAGCAACATGTAAAGTTCACTGTTTTGTGTCCCTTCCAGAATCATTCCTGATGGGCGGATTACTACCAGTTTTCTTTTCCCCTTCACATCCAAGAGAGTTATAAGTAACCCTTGCCCTAGCAAAGGAAGGAGGGAAGAATCTCTTTATGTACCTCTTTATATTTTTTTGTTTAAACGTTTATTTATTTTGAGAGAAACGCAGAGCCCACTGAGGGGCTCAATCTCAGAAACTGCAAGATCATGACCTGAGCCGAAATCAAGAGTTGGACATTTAAGCAACTGACTGAGCCACCGAGGTGCCCCTTTTACTATAATTTCTGAAGCAGCTATGATTTACAGGGTCATGGGTGCAAAGTCCTTAATATTTTTTTAGCGTGTAGCAGAGAAATGAATTTGGTGACTTGTCTATTGACCCTGTTGCCTGATGTTATTTATTTATTTATTCCCTGCTCATCAATCAGAGCAGTGACACATACCAGGTAACAGGACCCCAAGGATAGTTTCAACACTGAACTCAGAGATTTGTTTCATTTCACACAGATATGTATCAAGCACTGACTATGGGCTAGAAACTGCAAATACAAAATCTAGCATAAGTTTTAGACAGAAGTACTTCCCCTGAGCAAGATGTTTCCTTTAGTATTTTTAGATCACTGACCATGTATGTCAAGGAAAAGGAAAACCTGGCTTCTTCAGGGACATCCTAGTCTAACTCTTTCATTTTACAGTTGAGTAAACTGAGTTCAAAGAAGATAAATGACTTCCCAAAATTTTGACTGACTCAGCCTGGACTAGAACTCATGTCTCCAGAACCCATCCCTGCCCCTCTTTCTGTTCTGTGCTGCCTCCTGATTTACAGGTGTAGCAGACCAGAAACTCGGATGGGAAATGGGAAATGTAACTTTTTTTTCCTATAGGTTAAATTAATTTCTGTTTCCAGCCTCCATTCTGCTGGGTGGTGGAAATTTAATCACAGTCAGTACAGGGTCACTCTTCTCCACTCCTGGGGTTTGTATAGGGCCGGCCTCCCCTGGCACAAAGTCATGAGAGAAGAGGGGCACCCGTTTGTCTCTGTTCAGTCTCCATGCTGTGTCTGCAGTGCTGTCTTCCTTCCCAGCCGGTCTTTGGTTGTGAGTCCAGGCAGGTCCCGTGCACATTCCCTTGTTGTCGGCCTCCAGCACTTCTCGTGTCTCCCGGCTCCCTGTGCCATATGCCCGCTGCTCTCAGAGCTGGATGATGCCGGCGCTGTTCCCAAACCAGGCTCAATATGGCCAGTTTTGTAAAGGTGTCACAGGTCCTTCTGCCCAGGCCCCCCGCGCAGATGTATCTGCTGCTCCCATGGTGCGGATCGGGATCGGGGTTCCCGTCTGGAGCGGAGTCACAGAGCCTCCCTACTGTCAGATCTCAAACTTCCTTACGATACCACTTTCACCCCCATTTCCACCTAACGGACTTGATCTTGAGGGGAAGACAGGGTAAATGACCTTCTCAGGAAAGACATACATGAATCTTAGTTCTCTTTACTTTCTCTCTCCCTATTTTCCTCTTCTATTCTAGGGAGTTTTTATCTAGTTGGGGGATGGGGAGGCTTAGGTGTTATTAAGCTGTTGTATTCTTCTAATTAATTTTTTTTTTTACGTGAATCAAAAGTCCAGAATCTGACCCATTGTATTAGTCAGTGTTCTCCAGAGAGTCAGTAGGGTATATATTCAAATAGAAAGAGGTTGATTTTAAGGAATTGGCTCATGTAAGATGGAGACCACCAAGTCCCAAGTCTGCAGAGTGGGCTGGCGGGCTGGAGAGCCTGGAAAAGCCAGGAATGCAGTTCAACGTCAGAAGTCAGCTGCTGGAGAATTTAGTCTTGCTTGAGGAGATCAATCTTTTTTTCTATCCAGTCTTTTAACTGAGTGTATGAGGCCCACCAACATTATGAAGGACAATCTGTTTTACTCACAGATCACTGACTTAAATGTTAATCTCATCCAAAAACACCCTCACGGAAACATGCATAATAATGTTGGAGCACCGACCTGGGCACTGGGGCCCAACCGAGTTGATATGTGACATGAGCTCTCACACCCTCTCTTGTTTGTGATCTGCCTCGTCATTGCTTCTCTAAGACGAGAGTAACTTCGTCAGTAGAAGGAAATAATAGCAGATGTTGTGGGCCTCAAAGCAGATGGGAGACTTTGGTTCATATTTGTATAATACCTGCCATGCCTAATTATAGTACTTATGTATTTATTTTGACTGTTATTAATTAGAAATTTTCAGCCTGCTACTTTATTAGTTTATTTTCAGTTTTGCATATGTTTATTTTCAGTCTTCCAAAAAACCATAAAAGCTTCTTAAAAGCAGGCACGTGGCTGGTTCATTTCCACTGATTATAGTATTTTGTCAAAGACAATAAATTGCATTAATTGAAAAAAAATGCTTATAAGCCATAAGGTACAGCACTATATATTTAATTAAGAGGCACCTAGGTGGCCCAGTTGTTTAAGCAGCTGACTCTTGATTTCAGTCAGGTTATGATCTCACCATTCATGAGATCAAGCCCCGCATCAGGCTCCATGCCAAGAGCATGGAGCCTGCTTGGGATTCTCTCTGTCCCTCTCTCTGTGCCCCTGCCCTGGGGAGGCATACTCGGTCTCCCAAAAAATAAATAAATAAACTTGAAAAAACACTTATGCAATTTTCAAGTGATATTTGTTACCAAGAAAACATTTGAAGTATAACTGCTTTCACTTAACTTGACAGTTTTTTGGATTATCTTGAGATTTGCATTTTTTTTTTGGTCTTTATGCAAATCAAAAGACACTAGGCTGGTAAAAGTTATAGAACAAAATTTTCCAAGTGAGGAATGTATTTTTTTGCTCCAAACAGCCTGGTGATTTTTCTTCTTTGAGTGCCATCTATGTTTTTAATTTTTAAAGTAAATTGTCCCTGAGTGATTTTTTAAAAGCCAACAATGTAACACTTATATCTTCCTTTGAGTTGCTGGGAGACCACAGAGTTTTCTAGAATGAAGCGCCACCTGGTACATGGTAAATTCTGTGAAACAGAGATTAAGTGGGCTACATGAACCAAAACTGACATATCCTTAATTACCCCAAAATGATACCTAGTCACTTTCATGCCAGCTATAATGCAACACTGAGCATAGCTGCGATTGTGTTTGATTTTAACGTGACTTACATAAGAGAGTCTGTTAGAACTGGAATGACTCCTCCAATGTTGCCTGCCAACTTGCATTTTAAAAGATTTGTTTAATGTTTATTTAGTTTTGAGAGAGAGACAGAGACAGAGAGAGAATGTGAGAGGGACAAGGGCAGAGAGAAAGGGAGACACAGAATCTGAAGCAGGCTCCAGGCTCTGAGCTGTCAGCACAGAGCTCGGTGAGGGGTTTGAACTCACGAACTGTGAAATCAGGACCTGAGCTAAAGTCAGATGCTTAACCGACTGAGCCGGTCATGTACCCCCCCAACCTGCATTTTAATTGGTATATTTGGGTATACATGTTATCAGTATAACGGACCACATTTTGGCCATTGATTCCTAATGTTTTCCTAGGCTTGTTATTATAACAAAATAGCTTTTGGTTTAACATTGAAATTGCAGGAGTAATTGATTTCACTTGCTCTTTTTTTTTAAGGTTTTTATTTAATTTGAGGAGCAGAGAGAGAGTGAAAGAGCATAAGCAGGAGAGGGGCAGAAAGAGAGGGAGAGAGAATCCCAAGCAGGCTCCTTGCTGTCAGCATGGAGCCTGACACAGGGCTCTGTCCCACAAATCATGAGATCGTGACCTGAGCCAAAATCAAATTGGACGCTTAACCAGTTGAGCCATTGGTGCTCCTCACTTGCTCTTGATGCTTCATAAAGAAAATAACAGACAATTTGTTATCAAAATGGAAACCATAGTAATTATGTCATAATAGATTTAGTCTATGAACTTTGCTTTATCTCTATTTAGATGAAACTGTGATCATTCTAGAAGCATCAAAAAATACTTTAATAAAAGTTTTATAGTTAGCTTATTGTAACAGACTAGCTATGGTTGGTCTTAAGGCTTTTATATCAAAAGATTTAGCAAAGAAAATTTCATTTTTAGCACCTTTGATATTGAGACTGCATCAATTAAAAAATCAGGTATTTTTTTCAGTTGATGTTATTTTCTACTTGTTTATTCTATAATTATTGGACTGCTTACTATATGCCAAACTGTCCAGACTAGAATTGACCTATAGTTTAAAATAATAGGATAATTTAGATTATTTCTCAAAGTTCTTTTTTTAACAGATTAAAAAACTTTATTTAAAATTTTTCAGTGTTATCTATGTATTTATTTTACAATTCAGTAGTTGAAGGATGAAAAGTGGCAAAGGCAGGAGGGGGTGCTGAAGGGGGGGATATTGGTGTTTTATTTTGGTATTTAAATTCAAGTTAGTTAGCATACAAGGCAGTATTGGTATTTAAATTCAAATTAGTTAGCATACAAGGCAGTATTGGTATTTAAATTCATGTTAGCGTACAATGTAGTATTGGTTTTAGGAGTAGAACCCAGTGACTCCTCACTTACATATAACACCCAGTGCTCGTCCCAACAAGTGCCCTGCTTAATGCCCATCACACATTTAGCCCATCCCCCTACCTTACAACTTTCCAGAAACCCTCAGTTTGTGTCTGTATTTAAGAGTCTCTTATGGTTTGCCTCCTTCTCTGTTTTTATCTTTTTTTTTCCTTCCCTTCCCCTATGTTCATCTGTTTTGTTTCTTAATTTCCACATATGAGTGAAATCATATGATATTTGTCTTTCTCTGATTTACTTCTCTTAGCATAATATACTCTAATTCCATCCATGTGGTTGCAAATGGCAAGATTTCATTCTTTTTGATTGCTGAGTAATATTCCGTTGCATATATCTACCACTTCTTCTGTATCCATTCATCATGCGATGGAAATTTGGGCTTCCATAATTTGGCTATTGTTGATAGCACTACCATAAACATTGGGGTGCATGTACCCCTTTGAATCAGCATTTTTGTGTCCTTTGAATAAATGCGCAGTAGTACAGTTGCTGGGTTGTAGGGTAATTCTATTTTTAATTTTTTGAGGAACCTCCACACTGTTTTCCCTAGTGGCTACACCAGCTTGCACTCCCACCAGCAGTGCAAAAGAGTTCCCCTTTCTCTGCATCCTTGCCAATATCTCCTTGTCTCCTGAGTTAAGTTTAACATTCTGACAGGTGTGAGGTGCTATCTCGTGGTTTTGATTTTTATTTCTCTGATGATGAGTGACATTGAGCATCTTTTCATGTGTCTGTTCTTTGGAAAAGTATCTATTCATGTCTTCTGCCTATTTCTTCACTGGATTATTTGTTTTTTTGGATGTCGAATTTGGTAGGTTCTTTATAGATTTTGAATACTAATGCTTTATCTGACACATCATTTGCAAATCTCTTCTCCTGTCAATTGTGTTTTAGTTTTGTCAATTGTTTCCTTCACTGTGCAGAAGCTATTTATCCTGATGAGGTCCCAATAGCTCATTTTTGTTTTTATTTACCTTGCCTCTGGAGACATGCCAAGTAAGAAGTTCCTGCAATCAAGGTCAAAGAGATTGTTGCCTGTTTTCCCCTCTGGGATTTTGATGTTTTCCTGTCTCACATTTAGGTCTTTCATCCTGTTTTTGTGTAATGGTGTAAGAAAAGTGTTCCAGTTTCATTCTTCTGCATGTCACTGTCCAGTTTTTCTACACTATTTGCTGAAGAGACTGTCTTTTTTGCATTGAACACTTTCTTCTGCTTTGTCGGAGACTAGTTAGCCATACATTTGTGGGTCCATTCCTGTGTTCTCTATTCTGTTCCATTGATTTATGTGTCTGTTATTATGCTAGTCCCATACTGTCTTGATGATTACAGCTTTGTAATACATCTTGAATTCTGGAATTGCGAGGCCTCCAGGTTTGGTGTCTTTTCAACAATATTTTGACTATTCTGGGTTTTATTACGGTTCCATACAAATTTTAGGATTTTTTTTAGCTCTGTGAAGAACACTGGTGTTATTTTGATAGGACTTGCACTGAATATGTAGATTGTTCTCAGTAGTACCTACATTTTAACAATATTTGTTCTTCCAGTCCATGAGCTTGGGATGTTTTTCCATTTCTTGTGTCTTCAGTTTTTTTTCATAAGCTTTCTATAGTTTTCAGCATACAGATCTAGAGATTGCTTCCTAGTAGGATTCTACCCGACGTTCAAAGCAAAGTTAATACCTATTATTCTCAAGCTGTTCCAAAAAAATAGAAATGGAAGTAAGCTTCCAAACTCACTCTATGAAGCCAGAATTACCTTGATTCCAAAACCAGGCAAAGACCCCACTAAACAGGAGATTTACAGGCCAATATCCCTGATGAACCTGGATGCAAAAATTATCCACAAGATACTAGGGAATCGAACTCAACAGTACAATGAAAGAATTATTCACCATGATCAAGTAGGATTTATTCCTGGGCTGCAGGGCTAGTTCAGTACTGACAAATCAACCAGCACGATATACCACATTGATAAAAGAAAGGCTAAGAACCATATGATCCTTTCAATAGATGCAGAAAAAGCGTTTGACAAAATACAGCATTCTTTCTTGATAAAAACCCTTAAGAAAGTAAGGATAGAGGGAACATACCTCAACATCATAAAGGACCATATATGGAAGGGTCATAACTAGTATCGTCCACAATGTGGAAAAACAGAGCTTTCCCTCTAAGTTCAGGAACATGACAGGGATGCCCACTCTCACCATTGTTGTTCAACACAGTACCGGAAGTCCTAGTCTCAGCAATTAGACAAAAAATGAAATACAAAGCATACAAATTGGCAATGCAGAGTCAAATTTTCACTGTTTGCAGATAACATGATACTCTACATGGAAAACCTGAAAGACTCGGGCAAAAAACTTTTAGAACTGCTACGTGAATTCAGCAAAGTAGCAGAATATAAAATCAACATACAAACATCTGTTGCATTTTCATGGGTGCATGGGTGGCTTAGGTAAGCATCTGACTTCAGCTCAGGTCATGATCTCATGGTTTGTGGGTTTGAGCCCCACCTCGGGCTCTGTAGTGACAGCTCAGAGCCTGGAATCTGTTTTGGATTCTGTGTCTCCCTCTCTCTCTGCTCCTTCCCTGCTTGTGCTCCCTCACTTGCTCGCTCTCTCTCTCAAAAATAAACATTAAAATGTTTTCTTAAATAAATAAATAAAAAGAAATCAGTTGCATTTCTATACACCAATAATGAAGCAGCAGAAACCAAAATCAAGGAATTGATCCCATTTCTAGTTGCACCAAAAACCATAAGACACCTAGGAATACACCTAACCAAACAGTATTGTTTATCTTTGCTATTAACAAAACAGCATATTTGATCGCTGTTTATAGTTATAATTTCAAGTTTTGTAATAATGTGATTTTGCACTGAACTCTCCAAAGCAGAATGGGAAGCAATTAGGATGGACCATGGTCTAGAATTAATTTCACATGCCAGAAGTTATAAGGGGCAAGCGTGTCACCTGTCACACAGAGGACTCCTCAACTTCGCATCATTGGAATTACTCCTAGTTGTCAGAAAGGAAGAGAGAGAGGAAGATAAAAAATGGAATGACAGAGAAGAGAAATTAGAGGGATAGAAAAAACATGTAAATAAGGTGGGATAGGAAAAGACAATTCTGTTACTCATTTGATTCTAAGGTGTGTTCCCTTGAATGCAGAACTACCTCAGTGTGATTGATGAAGTTGCCATGGAGAGAAGAATATTTTCTCTGATAGTAATGCTCCTTGATATTCATTTCAATAAAATAAAAATGGCCCTGTAACAAAGTAGCACATTTTGCCAAAGCATGTCATGTGAAAAATCAGTAACATTAGTGGAGAAAGTTTTAGACTTGAGTTCTGGTGTGATGTCACAGAGGCCTGGGCACCGGTGTTCTGGAACAGATCATGAACCCGGAGAGAAGAGGAAGATGAATCATGTACAGATTATTTGTCATGCATAGAGAGAGCTGACAGATCTGCAACACCATCAAAATCACAAAGGACGCTTTATTGAACAGCTTGGAGGAAAGACCCCAGCCTTTAGGAAACAGGGGTCTGGGGTTCCAGTATTCTTTCTATATCTTATTAGTGGGATTCAAGTCTGTTTATTTCCACTGAAATAATTAAATTCTCATTTTTTAAATCGTGTTTATATCTTTACTTCCCAAGTACCCAGGATTCAATGTCACTTTCACTAAGTTAAAATGAATTAATATACTTTTGTTATTGTTTCTAGTTTTCTTGCAGCAAGAGGCAGTGTTTTGGAGAAATGCATCAGTAAAAGTCTCTGCCTGATACCCTACGTGTTCACTCATTGTGGGCAAATACCTAATTTCACTGTAGATGAATGTCTGTCAGGAAGAGTGCAAGCTAACATCTGCCAAATATTTACTCTGCACAAAACACTGTTCTAAACATTTTATGCTAACCTTCTTTTAAATTGCCACCATCTCTCATGGCTCTGAAAAGTCCAGTAACTTACTAGGGTCAGACAACTTGCAAAGGGTGGATCAGGGAGTCAAACCAGAACACTGTGGTATATTTATTTTTGAGAGAGAAACAGAGACAAAGCCCGAGTTGGGGAGGAGCAGAGAGAGACACACATACACAAAATCCAAAACAGGCTTTAGGCTCTGAGCTGTCGGCATAGAGCCCGACATGGGGCTCGAACTCACAAACTGTGAGATCATGACTTGAGCCAAAGTCAGACACTTAACTGACAGCCACCTAGGCGTCCCCAGAACATTGTTGTTTCAAAGTGTGAATTTTCTCAGCATAATGTGTTTTCCCACCCATCCATAACTTGGCTATGCCCATTTTAAATAGAAGAAACTGAGGCTGAGATGGATCGATTTGCGTATGCCTTGCTCTTCTATCTGTGGGACTGCACTGATAACTTCTTAGAGTATTTGGTTTTTAGCTTTTTGAGGGGAGGGGACACAAATTTAAGTTCATGTTCAATTTTATCTTCTCGGTTTCATCTTCATGGAAAGACATTCAGAAGCTAGTATTCAGGGCACCTGCCTGGTGGCTCAGTTGGTAGATTATGCAACTCTTGATCTCAGGGTCGTGAGTTTAAGCCCATGTTGATCATGGAGCCAACTTAAAAAATGTAATAAAAATGTAAAAACCCTTGATTAAAAAAAAAAGGAAACCAGTATTCACCCATATGAAACAGAGATCCTAGTTTTTTTCTAATGATAAGCTTATATTTAATATATCATTTCTTTGCCTTTTCAAATTTGCAATAATCCTGAAATACAGATAGTACTATTTGAACCTGAGAAAGACATAGTTGCATGTGGTTGATTATTACACAAAACTTTTGCCAAGGTAATTGTCATCCCTGAAGCCAGCCTCCCAAGGAAACTTCTTAGACAAGGAATCTGAGAGGGTGCTATGAAGGCAGAGGTCTGCACGTGCTCGGTGCTATGCCTGGTCAGGTGCATTTGGTAGTACCAGCAAGTACCAGCTGACTCAGGGAAGCCATGTGACATCATTGATACACCTGCCTGAGTTTCTTTCCCTGAATATTTCCATTGAGACTCTTTGCTGCTTCTAGTGCCACACCCAGAATCTGCAGTGGCTGAGCTGTTGCACGGGAACATGGGAAAAACTGCCTGAAAATAACGGCTGGAAGGAGTTTACTGGTAATGAAGTGGGATTCACCTGTGTTGTTTCTAAGAGGGCCAGGCACGTCGGCCTGGGTTGTGATGTGTGCGCTGTATTGTCTGTCAGGTGTGCGTTTGTTATTTTAAGTAACAGTAGCAGCTCATGTTTACTGAGTGCTGTGTGCCTGACACCGTCAACTGTTTCATTATTTATCTTCTTTAAGCCTTTGAACAACATGTAAGGCTAAATTTATCATGATCTTCACTTTCTGGTTGAGGAAACTGAGCTGAATAGAAATTACGAAACTGGCTAAGATCATGCAGCTTGAAAGTTAGAGAATTCAGTTCAAACTCAGGAGTCTGAAGAAATTTCACTATTGCTTCCCATTAGTGGTTCTCAATTTTGCCTGCTTATTAGAATGACTTGAGAGCTTTTTACAAAATCACCAGGCCAAGATTATGCCTAAGACCAACTCGGTAAGAACTCTGGGCGCAGGGGCTTGGTGTCAGTATTTTTAAAGCTTTTCAGGTGATTCTAATCGGCAGCCAGGGTTGGAAATCACACGATGGCTTATTGCTTTTCCTGGTGCACCCCTAACTCCTGGCAGGCACCTGTATTTAAGAGATATTTATAGAACACTGAGAAGGATGCTAATAAGTGCTCAGGAGTTTACTAACCGAGGGGGGAATTACCTATTATTCTGTTTATCAGCTACTTGGCAATGCAAGGCAGTACCAAGTTGGTGGGTTTGGAGAGAAAAGTTATGAAACCTGGGATTTCAGGGATAGGTTTTGGGGGGTTCTCAATCTACCAAATAGTTTATGTGTATGTGTATATATGCAGTT
Organism: Suricata suricatta; assembly: GCF_006229205.1. Taxonomy (NCBI): domain Eukaryota; kingdom Metazoa; phylum Chordata; class Mammalia; order Carnivora; family Herpestidae; genus Suricata; species Suricata suricatta. The sequence goes on from NC_043714.1 coordinate 35,703,705, forward strand.
TTCGGGTAGATAAATGGAGAGAGAAGATTCATGGATTTAGTCACATTCTCAGTGGGGCCAGTGTTGCAGAGAAGGCTAAGGATCACAGGTGAGGGGTCAGGAGAGGGGAGGCAAAGAAGGGCTCACGTGGACAGAAACAGCGTTGGGAAGAAAATGGAACACACACCCAGCAATGCGGGGGCTCAGCGTGACAGTCTGAGAAGGGGGGGGGGAGGAAGGACGGAAGGAAGGAAGGGTCTTTCCAGGTTCAGGGGAGACCAAGAACAAAGTTTATGGAAGAGGAATATACCTACTCCTGTAAGGGTGGTGCGAGAGAAGTTACGCTTTGGGACTCTGTGTGAGAATTTTTATATTAGAGATCAACTTTTTCCCTTCCTTTTAGGTCTCACACTAATTAATAGATTTCTTCTATATCTAGACTTTATACTATAGCCTTTGGAGTGGAAGACTCAGTACTCTAAGTACTGAATAAGGACTTCTATGCATCCCTTTATTAGCATTCGGTAGCAATCAGGTTTTACCGCACTGGCTCCTCAGATTTCTGTGGTGACCAGGTCTCTGTTGGAACTGTTTCCATTGTCTAAGAACTGAAGACACTCCCCTCAGTGTCCGCTGTTCTGATCTTAGGGGAGACTGTCAAGGAGAGGCTCATCCACAAGGCAGGCTGTGTTAACAGGAACTTCACTCTCAGAATAATCCGATGTGACTGGCAGTAATGACACATAGTTCCACCTTTCCCTTCCTCATTTGAGCTCTTGGCAAAGAAGAAAGCGTGCAGAATTTCCCTGACATTGGGAAAGATAAAAGACTAAGGAGAATATTATGCATTTATTCTCTTTCCTTTGCCATAATATAAATCAAAACTTGGAAATAAGAGAGCCTAGGTCTTGCAATATATACCACCTTCCCCTAATAAAAAGTAATTAAGTCCCCTATGGTTAATAGTAAAGGGAATGCTGTCACATGGCAAATAAATTTGAACCTCTCACGCCTTTGTTGGGCTGAAGCAGAATTAACCTAAATGTCCCTAGGAATGAGAGGTCCCACTTTGGGGGATACTAATTATGTGCCAGGCACTGGGCATTACATAGGTTATACAGTCTTCACAAGTAATCCTTTGAGAATGGTATAATAATTATTACTCCTAATTACACGGGGGGGGGGGGGGGGGATTCTAGCCTAAAAATAGAAGTAACTTGCCCAAGGCCATATATCTAGTAAAGGGTAGAGCCAGGCACAAGCTCAGATCTCCTGATTCTCAGCCACCACAGGATGCAGCCTCACAGTGCAATTCCAGCCGAGGTGCAGAGCATGACATTGTCTCATAGCAATGAACCGCAGAAGGAATTGCCAGAACTTGGGAGGAGTAGTCAGAGGTGAACACACTGATGGGTATGTCTTTCTACGTAAATGGCCTCTCAGTTTGGACGTAGCCTGCCTTAACAGTTATACTCATTGAATAGGGGCACTATCCATAGAATGTGGTACTTACTCATTTGGTCAAAAATTATGTGGGGCGCCTGGGTGGCTCAATCGGTTAAGCGTCCGACTTCAGTTCAGGTCATGATCTCACTGTTCATGGGTTTGAGCCTCACATCAGGTTCTGTGCTGACAGCTCAGAGCCTGGAGTCTGTTTCAGATTTTGTGTATCTCTCTCTCTCTCTCTCTGCCCTTCCCACACTCTTCCTCTTCTCTCTCTGTCTCAAAAATAAATTAAAAAAAAAAAAGTATGTAGCTACTGAAGATTGAGACATATATAGATAAGAAAGGATGTCCAAGATATATTCTTCAGTAAATCAAGTAAGTACAGAATGGCCTGTAGAGTGTGCTACTTTTGATTAAAAAAAAAAGAAAATATATATGCATGAATTGGTTATATATGTAAGGATATCATTGGAAAGATGCACATGATATTGGAAATAGTAGACACCCCACTGTTAGAAGTGAACTTGTATGGCCAGGGGAGGACCTGGGAGGGAACAGTTGTGACAGGTGCTGCTCTTTTACCTTTTGACTGTTATATCATGTCATAGATTATCACCTGCTCAAACAAACACGTGCATCATGTGTATGACACACAGGTGCACCGTGTGTATGACAAACAGGTGCACTATATGTATGATGAGGAAGATGAAGAATTCACTGGCAACAGTGATGTTTGAGGTGAGCTTGCAAAATTGAATTTTGGAAATCTCAGTAAAATGAAGCATCTTGTGAAACAAACCAATGAGGTAGGTTCACGTATTATTGGTCCTGAAGGGGAATATGCAGGGCATGGAGGCAATATATTGATCAGCATATGTATGTAGATATTTGTATTTGTTTATCATTGAATTTATATGTTTTCCTTTGAGAGTGATTTTTTTGAAATATAAGATTGGAGCACCTGGGTGACTCAGTTGGTTAAGCATCTGACTCTTGGTGTCGATGCTGGTCATGATCTCAAAGTTCATGAGTCAGAGCGTAGCATCAGGCTCCGTGCTATCAGCATGGAGCCCGCCTGGGATTCCCTCTCTCCCACTCCTTGGCTCTCTCTGTCTCTCAAAATAAATAAACTTAACTGTTTAAAAATATAATGTCACTAATGTAGTTTGAGTGGCTAGATTAACAAGTGAAATAGAATGGATTCTCTTGGATATTGGAGATAGAAAGTGTATGCCAAGTCCAAAATGTTATAAAGTATTCTCGTTACATCTCCTCCTCCAACTCACACACAAAACTTAGAACATAAGAAATTTGATAACAGTACATGAGAACATTGGAATAGATACCATATCTTGATGCCACATGATAACATCTATCCTATTTCACTTACAATTAACATTTTGCCTTTTTTAATGTAATACAGTGCTTACTTTTTACAACTTATGTCATTTCCAAAAACATACATAAATCTCAGAAGAATTGATTTTCCCCTCACATATATACCAAGCACTTGAATGAATTTTTGTGAAAACAATACTGATTTTAAGAAGAAAAAAAAGGAAGAATTTGTTTCTTACTCTGAAAGTTGTCTTTCTTCACTAGATTGAGCAGTTTCCTGGGCCATTTCTATTGGCCTTTCTTATACTGTTTGCGTGATGACAAAAATTCAATTCTGAAAGGCAAAGCAATGTTTGAAGTAAGCAAATGAGATTGAATTTTAGACATACTAGAAAGAAGGATCAAGCATTTTTTGAGGCATACCAGATTCAGAAATACACACAATACATTTTTATCATATAAAAAGAAAAGTTTAAATATGTCTGAATAATCTTTTCTACTCTCCAAAGTAACCTTTTTATTTCTTGTTTTTTTTTTCATCTTTTGAAAAGATTTAGACATTCCTAGTCATATCGGACTTTCTTAAATTAAGACAATCTTCTGATGTTTTTTGCATATTTACAAAAATCTGTGTCTGGCTTTTCTAGACTTATGCATTTTGTGAGAACCGTTATTCACAAAGCCATTTTATATGGTGCCAAAACAGAACACTTTGTATAGAAATTTTTATTAAGTAGTATATAAGAAGATGGGAGAGTATTAATATTTTAATACCTTCTTGATGTTATTTGAAAACCCTTTAGAACTTAGAGTCATAAGCTTTTCTTTTTTTTAGTTAACATCAGACTTTTCTAAATCCAATTATTTTAAGAGATTAGACAGTAGAGACCTAACTTATTTGTGATGGAACCATGAAGCAGATCCCAGTTTATATTTCACATTGTGCTGATGTGAACACAGCCTGTTTCCTATACAAAACATGCTTCTAAGAAATAAATTCTGAAAATCAAAGTAGAGGCGTTAAATCCAGTCCCACTATACCAGCTGTCTCGATTGGCACTTCTCAAAGTGCACGCTGCAGACTGGCAATGGCCCACCAACTGTTACCTGTCCATGACGAGATTTGAAGAAAACTTGACCGTATTTAGAAACTTTTATAGCATTTCGACATTGCGGCAATGTCCAAGCACATGGTCTAGTAATTCATTTTTATAGTTTTTTACAAAACTATCACTCTGGCACAAAATGGAAATTTAAAATCTCATCCTTCCCCATAGAGAGTTTGAGAAACACTCCTGTGGGCAATGTTTGTGAGGTTCCTGGAAGAGTTCTAAGTGGAGAAGGAGCTGGGTAAGACTCTACGTGGACGGAGGAAGGGAAGGCTTAATCCCTCGCGGGAGCAGACACAGCTGAAGTCCCATGTTTTTTCCCATGTGCAGGGAAGATTAATTTTCCCTTTGGTAGAAAAGTGCTGTCATTGTTTATGAACTTCAGCCTTTTTTTCAGCCACATGTGACAGAAACTAAACTCAAACTACATTAAGAAAGAAGGAGAGAGAGAATTCATTGATTCCATGATGACAGGATGGTGTAAAGCTTGTCACAGGGATTCTAGGGACTTGGGGTCATTGCTTTTATTTATTCATTCATTCTGTCCCACTCCATCTCCTACCTGTCTCTCCAGTTGTTTCTCTCTCAGGATTGTCACAGTCAATTCTGTGACAGATATGATTCTGCCATGTCAGGAGGCCAGTGAGTGGCTTTAGGTCGTGCAAGACTCTATCATATTCCCTTAGCCCATCCAAAGTTGTCCCATACACAATCCCAAAGGAGTACTGCTCTAAAAAGTCCCCCTTGCACAGTGTGCCTACTGGGGGCCGTTCATCACAGCCAAGGGGAAAGCAGAGTATTTTCATGCACATGCATGTGACCAAATGGACTGGGCTGAGTAGGGCAGATAGGAGCTCTATGATCAACAGCCTATCAGAAACATCTAGTTGAAGGCAGGTTTCCCCAGAGATAGGGGGTGATGGTAAAGAAGAATGGAAGAGAGCAGAACGAGCAAGAGATGGCTACTGTGTTATAAAGGCTAACCTTGTCAACATCAAAACTAATTGGTATGAGAAATGGCAGGAGGTAGAAGAAATAAGAATGAAGGCAGAAGAATAAAAGGAAAGGACTTTGGCAGATACAGGAAGCACTGATGGGGGCAGTCCGGGGCCGGGCTTGGTGTTGAGCAATGGAGAGGGAGCAGTGAGAGAAAAAGAAAAAGGAGTTGGAGTGGTGGGGGGTCACATATCCGTACTCCTCTGAGGATACGAGGCATGGGACAGCTTTTCAGTTCTGGAAGATAAGGACGTTAGTCAGCCAATTAGAGCTCAAAATCCTCTAGTTCAGCATATTATGTTAAACCACAGCAACTGCTCGCACTTACTTTATGCTTCAGCGGTTATAAATCACGGTATGATAAAACCCGTGTCTGGTAAATTTTTACTACTTTTCCCTGAGCCTCCCCACCAGTATTTCCTCATTCGATACAACTGTAAAGTCAGAGTGGGGTTTCCCCCCCTACATATGAAATACCTACAAAAGAATCTGTGTAAAACGTAGATCCATTATATTCTCCCCATATGCAACTTTTATATCTGACAACACATTCAAGATGCAATCTTTAACATTCTTTGTATACAGAAAATCTGTTCAAAATCAGAGCCTTGGGGAAAACTGTGACTTAACATCCTGTTTGAATCCTCAGATGGTAGGTTTCGAAGGCAATCTGTTCACAAATGCCCGAAGTCATTAGAGAGGACGCTGTGTCACATGCTGGTGAGCAGGGCCAGCTAGCAGCTGACAGAGGGTGCTTGTGGCTCATGAGGTGAGGGCTGTAGAAAGTCTCGATCAGAAGTAGTACAAGAAAGAGGCACCTGGGTGACTAGGTCAGTTAAGTGTCCGACTTTGGCTCAGGTCATGATCTCAGGGTTCTTGTGTTCGAGCCCCACATTGGGCTTTCTGCTGTCCATGCAGAGCCTGCTTTGGATCCTCTGTCCCCCTCTCTGCCCATTTCACACTCATGCTATCTCTCTGTCTCTTTCAAACATAAACAAACATTTAAAAAAAAAAGTAAAAGTAGGCCAAGATAAGAAGTTGCACTCCGGTTCATTGAGTGGCGCTCTCACTATGGTCCTGGAACCAGTAGCCGAGCGGCATCCCCTGGAAGTTCAAGAGAAATGCAAACTCATGGGCCCCTCCTCATAACAGACAATCTCTGGGCGTGGGGCTCAGCTGTCTGTGTTTAACAAGCCCTCCATGTGATTCTTACGCACACCCAGGGCTGAGAGGCGCCGGCAGCCCCGCCTACCGGAAAAGCCCAAAAACTGATCGCAGAAGCCAGAAGGAAGTTTGAGTGAGAAGACAGGACTGGAGATGAAAGTAAGCATTAGTATCAGCAACGGATACACTGAAGTTACGCAGATACTAAGTTCTGGGGGAAGAGCTGCAATCAGACCTTCATGTGACTCAGGAGAAGTTTTAGTAAAGTCAGTCTTCTCTGCTAAACATTGTGTCGGGCTTACAAGACAGCAGGGTCAAATATGCTATTTTTATTTGGAGACTGACCTTGTGTATAATCAGGTTGTGTCTGCTACCAAATGGAAGTTGGGCTTCTGAAGAGCCAGAAGTAAGTAGAGGATATTAGTTGGTATAATTACCAACCTCTGCTATTAGCGTGGAGTATATAATTGTAATAAATATAAGCTACCACTTAACAGTGCAGCAGATATTTTTTGCAGATTATTTTATTTCTAAGAAATACTTAGTTTGATTTGAGAAATAGTGTTAAAGGCAAAGACTGTTTACTAAGTCACGTTGGCAGTGTTTTAAAGAAGAGATTCCTGAACCACATCTTGAATTTTTGAAGCATAATCTCTCAGTGTTATGCCTGAAAATCTACATAAAAAATTTTCTCCAGGTGGTTCAGATGCTCAGCTAGATTTAGAAACCTCTAAACTAGAAAACAGATATGGATGCAAACCAATTAGATGTCTGCTTCCACCCCACACACACCTGTGCCTCCGATTCCTCTTCCCTGTATCTACTTGGCGTCTCTCTGCCTATTACCCACCCTTTCCTCTCTGCCTGTGGGGGCTGGGGATAGAACATTCTTCCTTTGAACTGCTCTCGCTATGTCTTCTTAGTCCTGCCTTATTTCCTGCTTTTGTGTCCCATTTCTTCAAAAAGTCATGTTTATATTCTGCCTGCATTTCCTCGGCTCCCACTTTCAGAGAAGGACCAAAACTGTTGTTCAAAACTTGCCCAAGACATTCAATGTGACCTGTATTGATTCGTCTTCAGTCTAGAGCACTTTTGGAACTCTCTTGTTGACTTCTGAGACCTGAATATTACCTGGTTATCCTCAGCCATCTTATTTGTGCTCTTTTTCAGTATTTTGTATATGGTATTTGTCTTTCTCTGTCTCATTTCACATACCATAGTGCCTTCAGGGTCCATCCATGTCTTCCCAAATGTCAGGATTCCCTTCATCATGGCTGGGTAATACTCATATGTATGCTTCACAACTTCTTTATCCACTCGTCTGTCGATGGGCACTTAGGTTATTTCCATGTCTTGGCTATTGTAAATGAGGCTGCAACGTGCAATATCTTTTTGACTAGTGTTTTTGTTTTCTTCATATAAACACCCAGAAGTGGGATTGCTAGATCATCTATTGTTCATTTTCTGAGGACCCTCCCTACTGTTTTCCAGAGTTCTGTACCAGTTTGCATCCCCACCCACTGAGCACGAAGATTCCCTCTTTTCCATTCTCTCACCAACACGGTTACTTATTATCTTTTGGATACTAGCCATTCTGACAGGTGTAAGGTGTTCTCTCAGTGTGGTTTGGATTTGCATTTTCCTGATAATTAGTAATGTTGAGCACCTTGTCATGCACCTGTTGGCCATTTGTGTGTCTTTTGAAGAATGTCTATTCAAGTCTTATGGTAATTTTTCCGTGAGATTTGTTTTTGGCTATTGAGTTATAGGAGTTCTGTATATGTTTTGGATATTAACCCCTTATTGGATACACAATTAAATATTTTCTCCCATTTCATAGGTTGTCTTTTCATTTTGTTAATGGTTTCCTTTGTTGTGAAAAAGGTTTTTTTTTTTATTTTTAAGGTTTATTTATTTTGAGGAAGAGAGAGAGAGAGAGACAGAGTGTGAGCAGCGGAGGGGCAGAGAGCGAGGGAGACACAGAATCTGAAGAAGGCTCCAGGCTCTGAGCTGTCAGCACAGAGATTGATATGGGGCTTGAACTCCCAAACCATAAGATGGTGACCTGAGCTGTCGTCAGACACTTAACCACCTGAGCCACTCAGGTGCCCCAAAAGCCTTTTAGTTTGATAATTCCCACTTGTTTGTTTTTGCTTTTGTTGCCTTGAATTTGGACGTCACATCCAAAAAACTGTCAAGTTGTTCCACTTCTATATTTTCATCAAGGAGTTTTATTTTTAAGGTCTTGTATTTAAATATTCAATTTCCATTTTAAATTTAAGCCTAATCAGTTTAAGTTCAGTATTGTGTATGGTGTAAGTTGGGGGCTCAGTTTCATTCTCCACATGTGATTGTCCACATTTCCCAGTACCATTTATTACAGACACTCTCTTTTCCCTATTCTGTAATCTTGGCACCTTTGACATAAATTGATTGTCAATTGTCACTTATAATTGATGGGTTTATTTCTGGGCTCTCTAGACTGGTCCACAGATACATGTTTTTATGCCAATAACATTGTGTCTTGATTATCATAGATTTGTACATTATGAAGTTTGAAATCAGGAAACATGATGCCTCCAGCCTTGCTCTTCCTTTGCAAGACTGCTATTTGGGGTCTTTGGTGATTCCCTACACATTTTAGGATTGTTTATCCCACTTCTGAAAAATGCCATTGGAATTTTGATAGGGACTGATTTGAATCTGTAGATTGCTTTGGGTGGTGTGGACACATTAATATTCTCCCAATCCATGAGCACAGAATATCCAGCTATTTGCATCTTCAGTTTCTTTAATCAGTGTCTTAGAGATTTCAGTGCAGTAATCTTTCACATCCTTGGCTGGATATAGTCCCAGGTTATGGTCATCTCTAGGATTCAGGTCAAAAAGTACTAATCGTTAATCCATACCTTGTGTCAGTTCCTGTTTTTTATATTTGTTATACTGTAAGTAGTATAAAGTACCTGCCCTTGTGTGACTTCAGGGTTCAGTGGAGGAAGAGCAAATTGAAGAGCCCAATATCCTCACCTTTGGTAGGTGTGATGCCATGGTGTTTAGATCAGAAAGTCTGAATGAAAGTTCTTCCATGTTGGGGCACCTGGGTGGCTCAGTTGGTTGAGCATCTGACTTCAGCTCAGGTCATGATATCACTGTTATTGGGTTCGAGCCCCACATCAGGCTCTGTGCTGACAGCTAGCTCAGAGCCTGGAGCCTGCTTCCTATTCTCTGTCTCCCTCTCTCTCTGTCCCTCCCCTGTTCACACTCCTCTCTCTCTGTCTCTCAATGTAAAAAAATTTTTTTTAATTCTTCCATGGTTCTACTACAAACACTCTGGACTATGACTGTTCCTATGGTTTTGAGTACCCGCATATGCTGATGACTCCAAACATCCAGAATGGTTAAGAATGGCTAAGAGTACTCTTGAGTCAGATGTACCTGGGTTTGAATCCTGGCCCTGCCACTCAATAGATGTGTCACTTCAGACAAGTTGCTGAACATCACCTAGGACCTAGTCTCCTCCTTGTGCGATGAGGATGGTGAAATCAGTTATAGGAAGTGAGACACGCCAAGTAAAGCCCTTGACACTGTAGCACCGGGCTTATGGCAAACACTCCATGCGTGTCGTTGCTATTTAACTTTGAATTCTTGTGTTTTTTAAATTATTTTTATTTTTCGTCACATTTGACTCTTCAGGGTAGTGTAAGCTTCCGTTTGCAATTCCTAAACTTCTGTTCATCTAATGCAACATAGTAACAACTTTTAGTAAGAACTTTTGAACTGGCTCTTCAGTTCACTAAATGCTCAAGGGTTACTAAAATGACACAGAAATGAAAAGAAAGTGTTATTTTGTGTGTATGACTTTTGAATCTCCCACAGTGAGTAGTACAACAGGTATTAGGTTCGTAGGGCTGCTGTAACAAAGTACCATGGACTGGGTGGGCTCAAAGATCACATTTATTCTGGAAGCAAGAAGTCTAATCAAGGGCCGTGCTTTTTCCAAAGGCTCCAGGCAGGCTTTCTTCCTTGCTTCTTCCAGCTTCTGGTTGGTAGTTGCTGGCAATAGTTGGGATTTAGCATCACGCCAGTCTCTGTCTCCCTGTCTGTCTCTGAATCCAAACCTCCCTTCCCTTCTACAGATCCCATCACTGGATTCAGGCCAACCCTCACTCAGTATGGCCACATCATAACTTGATTACATCTGCAAGGATCCTATTTCCAAACAAGACCATGTGCATAGGTTTGGGGTTTTACACTTGAACAGATGTTCTTGGAGGACACAGGCCAACCCAGTACGAAGCACGTAGCAAATGTTTAATATATCTTGGATGAGTAAATAATTAACTTTTGACTGGAAAAACCATGATTTTTCAATCCTATTTTCTCTTTCACATGAGCCATTGTGTTTATGCGTGAAAATAGTCTGTCCTTAATTGGCCCCAGTATTAAATGCAGGGTTCAGACTCTTGCTTGTGGTACCTCTTACAAGTTCCTCCAATAGAGGACACCCAAATCCAAAGTCTGTTGTGATCACGTAGATGCTAAGCCTGCACTTTGAGCCAGCTGCGTGCCAACGCTGCCTGCCACAACACTCCGTAGTCCTCATCTCTCCTTACCCTTGGGACCGTGTCCCCTGCAACCCCAGGGTCTGACTCACTCTAGGCTCTAGGAACAATGGTGGCCTTCAGCAGAAGCGATTTACAGAGATCTCACGTGTGTTTACTCAGTGCCCTGGAACGCCACATCATGTCACACCAGATTGATAGCCTGGCCTTATTTATTGTCTTGCTTCTGACAACTATCTGTCTTGTTTATAAGAAGGAATCTTAAAAAAGACGGTAATTACGTGAAATGATGAATGCGTTCATCAGCTTGATTGTAGAAATCATTTTACACTGGGAAAAATTTTAATGTTGAAGAACAATCTCCATTTCTATCCCGGCTGTGGTTTCACTGCACAGTCCGAGCGCCTGTTCCATAACCGTTGCGGTGCTGCTGCTCTTCTACCAACAGGGACCTGCGTTCGCGCTAGGCCCTCACCTGCAGCTCTTGGGTCAGGAGTCTGGTGACTAATGCAACTTGCCCCGCCCAGAGGATGTCTGGATAGAATCTGCTCCGAAGCTCCCTTTGGCCTCCATTCTGTCACCTCCAGACCTCCGTCTGGAGCGCTCACTTCAGCCCAGTTTGGATCTGTCACACCTCATCTCTCCCAGGAGGCCTGTCCCATTCTAGGCTCCAGTCCTCCTCACAATCTGCCCTGTCCCTCTGGTGGGGCAGGGACTCTTGTATGATCGAGCACACACATACATCATGGAATTAAAAACGATCCCAACATTGTTTGCAAGGTCAGGTCCTTTATCATTCGGATCTCCCGATATTGCTTCTGTTGATTTTCGTTAAAGCTGTTTTGTTTGGCGTGTCAGAACTAGCTGAACACAGTGGCTCTGGTGATGATAGGAAGTTATTCTGCTGGGATTATTCTTTGTGAATTGGAAGATCATAATATTATTTTGTAAAACGAACACCATGATGGCTGAGCATATTGTTACTTAGCCAGCCTGCTAGTCTGCCCGTAAACCAAAGTGGGCATTGCTGTACGGCTCCCACCAGGCAGGATCTAAGCATGTTGCTCATTGAGTCACATTCTCCTCGCCTCAAATGCTGTCTAGATGTAAAGCTTTTTGGAGGCCAGTATTAACTCCTTTAGGTTATTAGGAAGCTTAGCGGTGTTTAGCAAACTCTTTTGCCCATTTAAGAAGAAACCTGTTTGCACTGGTGATGTTTAGGCTGGTTGAGGATGAGCTCATTAAAAGGTAAGCTAGAATTTAGACTTTGAAGATTCCTGCTAATGTATTAATTTTGGGAAGACGCTAACAATCTTGAATATAATCGGAAGCAAAGAAGCAGCTTAGAATGGTGGTTTTTCAGTAAGAGAGTCACTTATTTATGCAGCAAAGGCAGTTAACCCTGTTAGAAAGTACTTCAGAGATGACTAAGAATGTTAATGTGAAGCCAGGATTGTTTTGAGGTGGACCCTAGAATTGGTTCTGTTAGGAAGATTCTCGAGTAGAAATCATCTGGACTTCCCAAATATTTTCTCTTTTCTTGACAGTAAACATACTTCTTAGGAGAGCCCGTTTGTTCATCACAACAGAGTGCCCACCACAGATCAGGTCAAAAGGACTTCCGATGCCCCCAAGATTTATACATGAGTGGTGTGCGGTGTCTGCTGCGTCCTTGTCATTCTTGGAGTGTCTGAGTGGTGCTTTTTGCAAAATTGAGTGGCAAACCCAAACGGACAGGTATATTGCAATTTATACCAAGTAGATTCATGTTAAGTAATGTGGATGGAATAATATGAACCTTACCTTTTATGTTTAACATGTTTTCCTGATTTTCTCTATTTTTTTTTTATCACAAAGTATATTTTTTTCCATTATAAGCAAAACCTTGTAATGATAAGAGGTTTGGAAAGCTGTAAAAAAAGGCAAAAGTAAACCCGCCCAAAGTCCTAGCATCCGGAAGCAATGTGATCTGCTGTTGATATTGTTCCTCACTTATTTCCAAGTCACATTTTTTTGATTCTGTATATACCATTTATATCTGGGTTCACATTTTTACGTAACTTCTAAACAGAAGCGTTTTTCAAGCTATTGACAACTCTATAGATACATTTTAATGATTATATAATGACATGCAATTTACTTAGTTATCCAGCTAATGAACTTTTAGTTTGTTTCCATTTTTCCCCACAGTTGTCAATCAGGCTGCAATGAATATGTTTGTTCCTCACGGCTCTTTGGCATCTAGCTGAGGACGCACTCTGTTAGCAACACCCTTCTGGTTCTGTTTCAGTAAGAATGTTTACAGTGTAACTAGCATGTGTTCTTTCCATTTAGCTTTCTTTTTTCTTTTTTTTTTTTAATGATGGCATAGCTAAAAGATTATAGGTTTTCTTGCTACAAACATGAAAAGAAACAGAAAAGAAACATGCTACCAGATTATCCTCTAGGCTCATCTATAGCTTAGTATTCCTTTACAATCCCAGGTTACTACAGGCTGGAGGTATCCTGTCAGAAGTCAATTCTATAGAATTCACACATTGTAAGTCTCGTATAAAAAAGAACTGGCGGCACCTGAGTGGCTCAGTCGGTTGAGCATCTGACTCTTAATTTTGGCTCAGATCGTGATCTCCCAGTTCTGTTGGAGAGTTCCAGCCCTCATGGGGCTCTGTGCTGACAGTACGGAGCCTGCTGAAGTCTCTCCCTCTCTCTCTGCCCCTCCCCAGCTTGCACACTCTCTGTCTCTCTCAAAATAAATAAAATTTAAAAAGAACCATGCTTTATTACCCACACAAACAGCCTAGCACAGAAAGGGCTAAAGGGATGTTTGAGGTGACGAGCACTCTAGTACTTTTTGAACACAGCCTTTTATTAAGAAACAAGTACAACTAATGTCATGCAAATTACTCTGAACTATGTTTTATGATATATTCCACATAATTTAATTTTACTAATGGATTGGGCTGTTTATTCCTTTGAAATGAAAAATCTCATTATGAACCTGTGAACCATTCTGGAGAAAATACAAAAACAAAAGTGACCTTTATTGTCCTTTTTTAAGTCTGAAGTTCTGTGAAAACAGTAAGGTTAGAAAATGACCTGTGCTTTAATGAACAAAATATTTGAAATGGTACTAGAAATTTCTAAGTGATCGAATTCTGAATCCAGTAGGATTCCAAGTTTTGATGGCTTTACCTCAAAATCTTTCACATCTGTCTGTTCCTTTTGCCCTCTCTCTTCCAAGCTGCCATATTAGGTAATGCTTTTTGGCTTGAAATCCTGACATATAAAGACTTACAAATCATGTGTCTACACCACTGTATTAATATTAATACACCATAAATCTACATAAAAAGAAATGAAAAGGTATAAGGTTAAATATAAATACAAATACTTGACAACTGTTGGACTTGATAATGGCATTGAATGGATATTAGTTTCTTCACTTGTATATCAGTTTCTTCCTTTTTGATGGAAAATACTGACATATTTACGGGCAAAGGAATATCATATCTTCACTGTACAGTCAAATGGTTTCAAGAAACATACAGAGAAAAAAGAGAATGTGATAAGACAAGTGAAATAAAATATTGACAACTGATGGGGGGGTTAGGTGAAAGGTGCTTTTTTTGTAGAATTTGAAATTATTTCAAAATAAAAAGTTTTAGAAGTGTGTGTGTATTTATAAAGTTGAAGTATTTCTTTTTGCCTCCAGTGGATGGCTGTGCTCACTCCTTGGGTTGTACCCTCCGATCTGGGGTCAGCTGGCCCAGACTTTAGTAATAATGTCCAAATTGGTCTCTTGACCCCTTTTTACCCTCTTTTTATGTAATCTCAACACATCTGTCAGTGACCTTCTTAAAATATAAATCTGATGATATCACTCACCTTCTTTAAAATCCTCTATGATTTCAAATTGGCAAGAGAACGTAGAAACCTACAAGGTCACATGAGGCTTTTTTCATTGGTTGGTCCCATTCTTCAGTAATGACGTGTGCTGCAGCCACAGGAACTACTCCTTGCATTTGTAATTGTTATTGAAAATTGTGTTTCTTCTCACTGGAATGTTCTTCCTTTGTCTTTTCTACTCATATTTAACCTCAAAATTTCATTTTCTGTAGTCTCTGCTAACCTTGCAGTCAGCCACTTCCCCCACAGCAACAACTTTATTGTATTTTAATTATTTACTCTATGAGTTTAACTCTATCCAGTTGCTAGAGACTAGTGATGGGACATACTCCCCTCAGGATCTGTTGCCACCTGATGGATTATGACGAACAATGCTTGACATGTGGGATAAGTGAATGAGCAGAACCTACACCAAAACTTCCGCAGAAGACTTTACATGTTCTGTCTGGTGTGAAATACTGCTTTACAAAGAGATCTGCTTAAGAGAGGAGATGTCCTTTATCCAAGATCAAATATTCATAGTCTGAGGATAGAATCCTGAATTTAAAATTACACTGCAGTTAGTGACGGGACTGGTAAAATGACTCAGTGTCCAACAACCCTGACTGCTAGTAGAGTACATCTGGATTGTGATGGTTATTTACATTGAGATTTGGCCTGGGCCAGTTGGATGAAGTACAAAATTTTCAGTTAATTGATGTTTGCAGCTGACTTTTAGTAAGTCTTTATCATCTTTAAGAGGTTTACTTTTACTTCAGTTTCATTTAAACTTGCTAAGATTAATGAGTGCCTGGGTGACTTAGTTGGTTATGCATCCAACCATTGATTTTAGCTCAGGTCATGATCTCCCAGGTTCATGAGTTTGAGTCTCCACTGTTAGTGCAGAGCCTGCTTGGGATTCTCTCTCTTTCTCATCTGCCCCTCCCTCTCTTTCTTTCTCAAAATAAATGAATAAAGTTAAAAAAATTTAAATGCACTTTCCAAAAATAAAATTTTATTAACGTCTCATCTAGTATTTAATATGAGTTATTTCTTTTAAGTTAACAACGTAGAGTTGTATTTACTTATCGCCTGATTTTGGACCATTCTTGCATTCCTTTACCATGCTTTCCTCAGTCAAAACACTATTCCAATAGGAATGTATTATATCTGCTAATATTTCATCTGCGGTTCCAATTTTATCTTCGTAAGAGGTGTCTGTTGTTTACATGTGAAGATTAAGCCATACAGCTCTTCATTGTGTTTTAGAAATCATTCCACGAAGGCATTGAATCAAACTTCCCTCAAAGATTGAATTTAGATAATGAAAGTTCTAGTGGTTCCACCAAGTCAGAAATCATGATAGATAATATTTAATAAGTGCTTGTATTGTGCTGGTTATTTTTTTAACTGCTTTTATGTATTAACCCCTTCTCATCCTGTTGCATTCATATGAAACAGAGGGTATTATCCCCACCTTGTGGTTGAGCAACTGAGACCCAGGGATGCAAAGTACTCAGGGTCCCATGGGTGGTAAATGGTGGAGTCAGGATTTGAACTCAGGCATTCTGACTTCAGAGCCTCTGATCCTTCACCAGAATGCAGTGTCTCCCAGCATGACACTGGGGAAAGCACCCCAAGAGCTATTTGTTCAAAGATGGAATCTGATATAATCATTGTTAATGTAATTGATTATTTATAAGAAAAATCACACATATCCTCTATTATTATAGTAATATACATTAGGGAATAACTGTATTTAACTATTTAAAAACTGAAATATTACCAAAGTAACAATTTTTTTTTCCTTTTCAGCAATCTTGACACAGAAGAACTATGTGGTAAGTTGTGTTGGGGGAGGGGGAGGCCATCAAAGTGACTACTTGCTTTCGAATGAAAAAGAACACCATCTTATACAAATGTATATACCCTGAAATTAGTGTCCTAGATTAGGAGTTTGGGAATATAAAAGATAATTGAGATCTCACAGGATTTATCTTAACTGTGAGTTTTACTCAAGCATGTATTTCATTGCAGAAAGAGTTGGGACTCATAAATTTGTTCATGGAGGAGAGTTGTTTTGCATTTGGTACAATTAGTTTCATGGTAGGAAACTCTCCACCAGGTCGAATCTATTTTTAAATTGGTGTTTAACACAACTGCATTATTCTTTTCAAATATATTGCAAAACTGACCGCTCCGCCCCCTTGACATGTAAAAACAACTCTGTCCCATACCTGCCTAAACAATTCTGGAATTTTAAATGTCACTTGCAAAACAAGTTTCAATGGAGAGAGGGATTTCTACAGATTCCTGATTTAATAGCCTCTTCAATTATTTTCTTTATCTTTGTGGTTGGAAACAAAAGTCAAAGGCCAGGACTGTGGGAAGGCAAATATTTCTGAGATTTATCTTTTGTTATGAGAAAATTATGGCACACTGTGAGACTATTCGGTGTGAATCAGCCATTTTATCTGAACACTGGAAGATTTTAAGCTTTCTGTCTTAAGGTAAATATATAACACCTTGTCCGAGTTTGAGTTTACTGTCTAGACTTCTTAAAAATAATTTTACAGTTATTCTTTGAAACTCGTAATTGAAGTCATAAGCACTTTCAACATCTTATAATTCTTACAAATTTAAAGTTTACCAAATCATCACATAGCCCATGTTACAATATTTAAGAGTGGTTATCTTCCATTTCATCAAAAATGTAGAGCAATATCAAGTGAGGATATGCCAAGTGAGGATATGCCAGGTCAACATAACAGAATACAAGTTCTCAAGAAAAGAACTCTGAACAACAGACATAGGATAATCACCAACCATGAGTTTTCTTTCTTTTTCAATTTTTTTTAATGTTTTATTTATATGAGAGAGAGAGAGAGACAGCTTTAGAAGGGGAGGGTTAGAGAGAGGGAGAGGGAGACACAGAATCTGAAGACAGGCTCCAGGCTGAGCTAGCTGTTAGCACAGAGCCTGATGCAGGGCTTGAACCCACAAACTGCGAGATCATGACCTGAGCCGAAGCTGGATGCTCAACCGACTGAGTCACCCAGGCGCCCCACCAACCATGAGTTTTCAGATCTTCCAATGGCCATGAAAAACCTCTGATTTCTGTTCCTGCATCATGTCTATCTTATATTCAGTGAGAAGAATCCAACTGAAAAGCAAGCTGTTTATACAGAAGCAAGGTATCTTGCTACCAAAGCAGTTCATGTTTTGTAAGTTATGAAACACTAGCAGAGAAAAGCAGGGAAAATCCACACATGGGTGTGAAACTGTGCCACAGAGGCAAAAGGGCCTGTGGGGACCCTGGCCACCAAGCTTTCTAAAGAACAGCAATCACTATAAAGGTCACGTTGTGACCCACTCTCATCTATGTGCACATGGTCCCTGCAGTGAAGTGGAGAGAGAGAGAGAGAGCAGGGAACGGAGATTGTCTCAATAATTTTGTGAGACTGGGAGACCCATTTCTAGATAGGTCAGGCCCAAGTATTGATTTTTTCCAATCATCCACATAATTCTTTTTGTTGTCTACTTACCTTTGCCTAAGTGGGCATGATTCATGCACAAGCAAACTGTTAAAAGGGCTTTTAAGATGAAGACATTTATTCGGTGGCTCTCCTTTATTTGCTGTGTTGCTTATGGATTGTCTCTAAGGAGTATTACATTATCCTCTCCTAGTATAATTGTGTATCTTCACTTCATCCTCTACCAAAAACTGCTTAATTTGTCTTCTATAATAATAGAACTAGATTAGAAACCTACTCTGTACTTACTGGAATAAGCTTTGGCTATGATTTTCCCCATAGTCAGGGAACTGGTATATGGAGTTTTAATGCAACCAAATTGCTCTGTATTTTTAAACCCAGTGAGTGTGCTCCCAATTGTGTGTTATAATCCTCCCCCTCTCTGCTCAAGAATATGCATTTTAATTTCCAGAGTATAGTTTCATGTCGTTATTTTGTAAATATAAAGTAAATATTTAAGTTGGATTCTAATCAAAACCAAATGCTTCAGTGTAAGCAAGTAAAATCTGTCAACTCACATCCGGAACAAATTCCCCCTGGCGCATGGGAGGGATGGCGCTTGACTGGCATGAAAACCAGATTTCATGTGCTCTTCCAGGAAGCCAGCTAGAAGGTCAGGTATCCACAGCTTTCGTCCTGTTGCTTTTTCTTAGTCAGTTAACTAAATAAATTATGGACCTAGAATTCAAAATCTGTTAAAATAAAGTATTGCTTTATTTTAGTTATGAAAATAGTTCTTAACTGGTTTTTAAATTTTAGCAATGCAGATTTTCAAGACATGTAAGACAAAATGTCAGTCTCTGTCTCTCCCTCTCTTCCCCTCCCCCTCGCTCCCTCCCCCTCTTCTTCCCCTTTTCCCTGATGTTAATCTCCACTGCTAACTGCTTGGAGCATGTCCTTCCAGATATTCTTATGCCTAGATTGACATTGACACATATGCTTTGATGGATAATAAGTCAACATCCATCACCACACACAGACCTTTGTCTAATTAATGAGAACTTTAAGATCTATTAGCTTGGCAACTTTCAAATACGTAACACAGTATTACTAACCGTAGTTACTATCTTGTACATTACTCCCCACGGCTGATCTTTGTGAAGATCTTCATTCTACTTACTTTGGGTTTCATTTCTTCTTTTTCCAGTTCTTTGAAGTATTTATTTGAGATCTTTCTTGTTTCTTGATGTACGTAGGCATTTATCTCTATGAACTCCCCTTTTAGATCTGCTTTTGCTATATCTCATAGTTTTGGTATGTTGTATTTTCACTGTTATTTGTCTCAAGTTATTTTTTCTGTTCCCTTTTGATTTCTTCTTTGAGTGATGGTTGCTTAAGAGAGTGTTGTTTAGTCTCCACATATTTGTGAATTTTTGTTTTCATCTTATAATTGATTTCTGGTTTTACACCATTGTGGTCAGATGAGATGCTTGATGTGATTTCAGTCTTCTTAAATTTATTAAGGCTTATTTTGTGACCAGACCTCTAACCTAGACTGGGAATGTTCCTTGTGTACTTGAAGAGTTTGTGTTCTGTTGCTATAGGATGGAATGTTCTGTGAGTGTGTGCGCGCATGCACGCGTGTGTAGTCCATCTGGTCTAATGTGTCATTTAAGGCCATTGTTTCTTTATTGACTTCTCTGTCTGGATGATCTATTGATGTAAGTGGCATATTAAAGTCCCTTACTTATTGCATTATTGTTTATTTCTCTCTTTAGATCTGTTAATATATGCCTTCTATATTTATGTGCTCCTGTATCATGTGTCTATACATGTACAAATGTAATACCCTTTTGGTGGATTGACCCTTTATTGTTTCATAGTAACCTTCTTTGTCTCTTTATAAACTTTGTCTTAAAGTCTGTTTTATCTGATGTAAGTATAGCTACCCCAGCTTTTGTTTGGTTTCTAATTGCATGTAAGATCTTTTTCTGTTCCTTCACTTTGTCTGTGTCCTTATATCTGAAATGAGTCTCTTGTTGGCAACAAAAATCCAAAGATGGATTTTTTTAATCCATTCATCCACTCTGTCTTTTGATTGGAGAATTTAGTCCATTTACATTTAAAGTAAGTATTTATACATATATGCTTATTTATATATATTTATATATCATTGATTGTTTCCTGATTGTTTTATAGTTCCTCCGTTTCTTTCTTTTTCTCTTCCTCTGTGATTTGATGCTTTTCTGTAGTGGTATATTTCAATTTTTTCTCTTTTTTTTATGTGTGTGCCTAGTATACGTGGTTACCATGAGGCTTACATAAAACAATATATAACAGTCTGTTTTAACTTGATAACAACGTAAATTTGAACATACTCTAAAGCTCTATATTTTTACTCCCTCACCCCCATGAAAATTTTTATGCTTTAGCTATCACAATTTGCATATTTTTATCTTGTGTTCTAGTAAATTATTATACTTCTCATTATTTGAATACTTTTGTCTTTTAACCTTAATACTAGCTTTATAACTGATTAATCCACCACCTCTACAACATTAGATTATTATGAGTTTTACTGTTCATTTACATTTACCAGTGATATTTACACTTTCATATGTATTTCCATTAATAATTAATTAGTACCCTTTGGGTTCAGCTTAAAGCAGTCCCTTTCACATTTCTTATAAAGCTGGTCTAGTGGTGATAAACTCCTTTTGCTTTTGCTGCTCTAGAAAAGTGTTTATCTCTCCATTTCTGAAGGGCAGCTTTCTGGGTTCTTGGACCATTTTCTGGCACAATGATCATGTGTATAACAGTTATTTGTTGGATTGTTTATTTTCCCCACCTGGTTGTAGGCTCCTCAAATAAGACACTAAATAAATATGTGTTAAGTCCTGGGATCACTATATGAAACTTCACCATAAAGAAGTGGAGACGAGGAATTCTCTCCTTTTCATCTATGTTTAATGTCCTGGCTCTTTCATCTAACGTCCCACTTTGAGTTCGCTGGAGCCCCGCTTGTCCTGACACATGCCCTTTGGTGAGGTAGAATACAATTTGAGTGACTTTGACCTGCACCCCCTCAACATCACCCTGATACTGAAGCTCCTCTCCAGGGCTCGGGTGCTGTAGTTCCCTCTATTCTGAGAGTCCTTTTCTTTGTGTCCCAGTGTATTGCGTGGGGAGTAATTTTTCCCCCTAATTGCTTTGATAATTGAGATGAATGAGTGGGTGAGTAAAAGAAGGAAGACATGAAGGCTGGATAGGTGTGTCAGCTCAGAAACCTCACTGTCGCCCCGTGAGTTTTATCAGCACGTGCCTTCATAAATCTGATTTCACAGTGGAAAGGCCACTTACAGTCTCTCCAGGGACCTGCACTGGTTAAGCCGGACAGCTTGTCTATGAACATGTTTAAGAGGAGGTGTTTCATCTTGTTTTGTTTTCCTCAAACCTGATTTTCAAGCACCATATCCTATTTTTCACTTAATCTACTTCTGCCTGCTTATCTTTGTATATAAACAAGTAAAAATGTGCTAACAGCTTTGCATTTTTCTATTTTTCTTTACGTGTTTTGCTTGTTGCAACGTAGTGTGGATTCTATTCTGATAATTTTTTAAAATCGATATTCTCTAGCCACGTTTATTGCTTGCTAGTTCATAAATAGTTTTATTCACAAGGATTTCATCGATTGCAAATGATGACATGGACAAGGTCAGACACGTTGGTCACCTCTCAGAGAAAATCAGTATCTCAACCAAGAATTAAAATGTTACTGTCACGCAGGCATTTAAGGAGCATCTTCTCCCTTATTTATCTTCCAACTAATCCCTTCCTGAAAGACCCCTTATAGGAGATGATTTATGCCACACATTTAAAAAAATACATAATCAGGAACGTATTTTCTTTTTGTCAAAAACATGCCATATATTTTTAATCCATGTGTACACGCACCATAGGTTGACAGCCATAATCTAGAATTGATTTATTGATTGATTTATTGATTTATTATTTATTGTGTTTATTTTTCTTCTCAGATGAGTTCCGCACATTTACTAATAAGTCATTCAGTGGTACTCTCCATTTATCATTAATATCAGTGTCAAAAAATAATCCCATTTGGAGTATTAAATAAATTAAAGTTTCCATAAAACACGCTGAAATTTATCTCTGTGATTTCAAACAGCTTCATGTGGATTATGCTTATCATTCTATTTGATTCCATAAATAGTAATGACACACTAAAGAGAGGCAGTGATAAACTACAGCTCATCCAAAGATGAGTTCACAGGAATGGGGAGGGCTAATGATTTTCTAGTGACTGGAAGTTCTAGGTCTTTTTCAGTATATCACTGTCTATGGATTTTGGTCAAGCGAGATATCTCTCATTTCAGAAATGTGTAGATCTCTGTCAGTAAAGATGAGGTTTTGCAGGTATCTCTCCTGTACTTCAACTTGTTTGGGAGCCATCTATATTCCATACTCTTAGTTATAACACCCAGTGTATTAGTTATGTCTGTCAATTGAAAATGTGGTAAACATCCCTTTTGTTCTGCCTAAATCATTGAAAAAAATAAATCATGACAGGAGTAGTTACTTGGGAGGTACCAAGGGGGGCCATCCTTGTGTTTTGGAGCATTATGAGTTCTTTACCGAGAGGAGAGCTTCCCTTCCTTCCTTCCTTAAATGTCTCCCAGGAGAAACGATAAAATGTCATTTAATTTTTTTTTGAAATTACTATCTTAATGAGTATCATAGTGATAGAATAATATGCTGCTGAGAACAGTTTTTATTGTCACAGTCTTGCTAATAGATCCAGATTTATTTTTTTTCCTATTTTTGTAGGAAAAAGCATTTCTTCAAGGATAATTGTAACTATTTACATTTTTTAATGAAGTGAATATATTGACACCCTAGCCTCTTTTTGAAAACCTTCCAGCTTTGTTATAACATGCAATTTGTTTTACTCATTTATGGAGTTAGTCATCAGTTGATTTTATTGTTAACTAGAGTACATAATTGCAAACATTAACTTTTTTCAATATTTTTACTTTTAGAATATTTTTCTCAGCACTTGGGCGAATATGAGAATGTACTAGCAGCACTGGAAGACCTAAATCTTTCCATCCTGAAGGCAATGGGCAAAACAAAAAAAGTAAGGAAATGTTGGTGCTTATTTTCTACAAAATCTCTTCTTTGAAAAAATTTTCTTGGAAAGTCACACCTGTTTCCTAACGTATCATAAAAGTACATATTGATTTTTATCACTGATAACTTACTTTCTCAATATTAAATGACCTATTGTAGTCATTCGCAATACAGTTAATGAAATATGAGGTGCCAGATACTGTGCTCTTTGCTGAGGATATGAAGGTACAAAGAGCTGTTGAACCAGCTCTTACTCTTGTAGGGAGACAAGTGTGTGGACAAGCCGTTGCTGGGCAGCCCAACAGAGGGCAGCACAGGAGGGAACACGTGGTCCGTGGCGGAGGCGATGACAGCTGAGCAATTGCGGATGAAATTAGAGCTAGGGAAGGGAGAAACCCACACATGGAACAGCACATACAAAGTCGTTGTGCTGGAAGCGGCCTGGGGCAGGCACAGGGCGTGCAAGGAAATCAGGATTGTCAGGAAGGTTAAAGTCTCGGACTCTCAAGAGTGGCATGATGTGAGATGAAACTGGTGTAGTAGAGAGGGTCCGTAGCTTTCATGGTTTTGTCGGTGAACCCAAGGATGTGGACCTGTCTTGTAGATGTGAACAAATCAGTCCATCTTAAGCAGAGATGTGGAAATTCACGCAGTCTTTTGAAAAGACTATACAACACTTGGCTTGGGATTAGGGGTGGAGAATGTGAGGGACAGAATCAAGAAGATGAATGAGGAGGCTAGTTCACTAACCCGGGTAAGAGATGTTGGTGGTTTAAAGGTATTGGCAGAAAATATGGAGAAAGGGAAAATAACTGTACACATGTGTGAGATCCTATCAATAAAACTTGGAGAAGGATTGAATATGGGGAGTGGAAGAAGGATATATGTCCAGGATGAATTCAAGTTTTTAGCTCGTGTGCCTGGGTGGTGGCCCTGCATAGAATGCCTAAAGAAGACCAGGCTTGAGGAGGTCGGATCGTAAGTTCCTTTATAGACCTGTTGACTCCAAGCTGCCTTTGAGATATCTAAGGGAATTCTAGTAAACCATTAGATACAGAGATCTTGTACCTGACAGGTGAAGTCTAGATTGGACATATGTTTGTGAGTCGTCAACATTTAGGCAAAGAACTTGAATGACATCATCTGGAGACACAACGTACAGTAAAACAAGGAGAGAACCTAACACTGAGCTTTAAGGAACTTCAACTTTTGTGGGTGGGTGGAGGAGAATGAGTCGGGGTGAAAGCCTGAGAAGGAGTGGGCCGGAAGAAGAAAGGAAATCTGGGAGACTGCAGCATCCAGAGGTTGGGGAGACTATTCCAGTGAAGTACAGAGTAATCAATAGTGTTGACTGCCATGGAGGGGTGAAGAGAGACGGGATTTACATTTGCTGTTGGTGGTAAATTAAAAAAAGATATTTTAGCATGTGAGGTGCATAACAAGAAATAAAAATGTTTAAAGCTTACATGGAATTTCCGGAGAAAGCCAGCAGATTTATATGTACATCACTGAACTCTGCTTGTTCCTGAAGCCCCCAAAGAAAATTAAAATGAGGTTTTTTGTAATACGGAAGTTTGTAGGCACCAAAGTTGGAAACTGAACAGCAGATGAGCAAGCGGGTGCTGGCTGCAGACCTAATACATTTGACCGCTTGGCTTGTCGTGGGAAAGCAGGAAGGCTCGGGATCTGCAGCACTGTCTCCGCACTTGGGGATTGAGTAGGTAGAGCTCCACCTGATCTGCCTCTTCTCCCCTTAAATCCTAAAGGCTTGTCCACAGCCCGTCCTTAAAGATGCTCAGTCAGCCTTGTATCCCCAAATTTCTTACCGGAGAGACAGAGACCAATACAAACCAAAAGGGCAGGGGGAGGAAGGAACGAACCAAGCAGTACAGGGAACTATACAGGAAGATGAAAACTCTCAGCCTCCACAGAGGGAGAAGAGAAGATATTACTTCCATGAATCAAAAGCTCTTTGAAATTAGAATATGAGCACAAATAAAGACTTAACAGAATTCTGGAAAATAAGGTTTATAAAGTCTCCCAAAAAGAAAAGCAAAAAAGAAAGTATAAGAAAATTGCAGCATCAGCCTAAGATGTTCTATAACCCAAATAACAAATTCTAGAAAGAGAAAAGTGGAATCTGAATACATTTTCCTTTGATCTGTTAAGGAGTATTTGGAAACTGCATAAGATTTTACTCTTTGGGACCTTTCCTCCAGAAGTGGTAATTCTTTAAAACCTCTGCTTGGTGTGGCTGACTTCTCCTATTGTTTGGTAGGCCTCACCTTTAATTACATGTGCTTAGGGAAATCTTCTCCGACTACCTAATCTAGAAGAGGTTGTCTCTGAGTATCTCCTGTCCTTTGCTGGTAATAATCAGAATGAGGAACTATGTGTTTTGTTTTTGTTTTTTAAAATGCTTATTTATTTATTTATTTATTTATTTATTTTGAGAGAGAGAAAGGGTGGAATAGGGCCAGAGAGAGAGAGGGGGAGGGAGGGAAGAAGGGAGGGGGAGAGAGAGAGAGTGTCCCAGGCAGGCTCCAGCTGTCTACACTGAACCCGACATGGAGCTCAATCTTGCGGACTATGAGATCGTGACCTAAGCTAAAATCAAGAGTCAGACGTTTAATCAACTGAGCCACCCAGGTACCCCTGTATTTTGTTTTGATTTTTGTTTGTAAGGAGGGAGAAGAGCAATGTCGATTTTTAATATCCAGAGCCTGACACAGAGCCTGACAAAATGCACTCAATAAAAATGTGTTGATTGGTTAAGTAACTTAAATGGATATTTGTTCTGCTCTAAAAGTGACGTAATTTTGCTCCTGAAATAAAAATTGCTCCTAAGTCCATCTAAGAAGTGTTCATATATCCTTTAATAGGAAGGAAAAGCAAGTGTATAATTTTTAGCTTCTCACAAAGTATACTAAAATCATGTTCTCTGTAATAATACAGTGAGGCTTTGTGAGATTTAAATCAAGATCAACCTGTTATATTTTGGTCTCTTTGGTACAAAAGCCTGTTTCTGAGCACAGACTCTTAAAAATGCATTTTATCTATATAATCATATTGCCTAATCAAGGACAAAAGGATTTTTTTAAATGGTCCACAATAAGATTAGGAAATGTTCTCTGTGTGATTGCTCAAAGATGAGTGAAATGCAGGAGTTTGACAGGTTTTTCAAACACTGTTGCACTGACATCTTCTCCATACTGCCTAGCACAATGAGCCCTTCTGACTGAGAAATTCAGCATTTCTTTTTGAGACGCTCTCTATATTTTTACCCAGATGAAAAGTCCTGTCTCAGTAGGGAGGGCTGACTGTTCTAGGCTTTTATGAAAAGTGAAATGCAAGCCATTTGTGCAGTACATCTGTCTGCTGTGTCAGAGAATGGGTAAAATGGATTCCAGCTGCTTAACTTAAATCCTAGGAGGTGATCAGGACAGATACAATCTGTCACTGTTATTTCCCCTTCCTCCTCCTCTTCCCTTAACCTAAGGTTTTCTGTAGAGCCTCAAGGGTTAGCTGGATTATTTTTCAGAATAAACACCATAGGTCAAATTCCAAATGGTCATATGGAAGCCTTGAAAATAGCTAAAAGCAAAACTGTTAGTCTGGCTGTGGGATTTCACAAAAAAATAGTGGGTTTATCTATTCATTTTTCTTACTACAGTGGGGTGATAAGCTAATCTCCATCATTAGTCTGTGGTGTGCATGTAATCTCAAAGCAAATGTAGAATTCTGATGCTAAAGTTAAAATTCATCATGTGCTATTTGTATAAACATAAATGGGACTCCGGATTCCCTTAAGCCTTACTGGTGAGACTTCAAAAGGAAATGATCATAAGCTAAAGTGAAGAACAGTGTTCTTAAAATAATTACTTAGGGTGTGAATAATTACTTCACCTTGATGAGTGAAGCTGGGAAAATGTCCAAAATTAAAATGTATACATCATTATAGTTTTCACCTGGAAGCTGTTTTTCAAACAAGTACATCCTACAGTACATCTTCAATTGTTTTAAGAAGAAAATATAGACGAGTCCTAGCATCGTTGGGTCTCTGTTATTCCCTACTTGAATCTGCCTTTAGGATCCTAGACTGCTTCATTTCAACCTTCCCATGTCTTCTCTTTCCCTGTTTCCTTATATTTAGCATCTGGGCTCCCTGGGCTCCATATTTCTTTCATGTGTTAAAAATCACAGTTTTGGGGGTATGCCTGGGTGGCTCAGTTGGTTAAGCTTCTGACTCTTGGTTTTGGCTCAGGTCATGATCTCACAGTTCGTGGGTTCGGGCCCTGCATCGGGCTCTGTGCTGACAGTGTGGCAGCTGCTTGGGATTCTCTCTCCCTCTCTTCCTCTCTGCCCCTCCCCCACTTCTGCTGTCTCTGTCTCTCTTTTAAAAGTAGAAACTGAGTCACAGAGTAGTTAGTTGATTTACTAATATAAAGTTAGATTTAAACCAAATTCTCATTTGAAAATTTTTATGTAAGGTTTATGTGGTCCCATATGGAATATATTAAACAATTCTAAGTTGTATTGTGGCACAGAAAATATTTGGTGTTAGATAAATTTGGTCTTTGAAATGATTGAGCTCTTTGGAATTTAGTTGTTGATCAGGAAAGTTTGGAGACTTCTAGCTTTCGTGGTTATTTTCAACTTCATTTTAAGCAAATGAACAAACAGGTTTCCAGAACTTTATGTAATATGTGAAGAACATTTGAGAGAAATTATAGACAGAAGCAGATAACTGAATACTGAAATAACAATTTAATGCTAAAATCAACTATAAATGGTGTGTAGGCAAAGTTCTAGACAAGGAAGTTCATATATTTTAAAATAACTGGTCTGATGCCAGAGGAGTAGATGGAACGTTAACTAGAAAACAGTGGAAGTTACCTGCCATACCAAAGGAGAGATAATTTAGCTTTTTATTTGGAGAGTGAAATATATCCAAAACAAAGGCTAACGTATCAGAGATCAATAAGCAGAAATATCTGTGGCCTTCTGAGCTCTGGCCAGATTTACACAGCATCTGAAAATACCCAAAAAGGAGCCCACCTGATTTTTTCCCCCAAATAGCTAACTATTCTGGCACTATTTCTCCATTTTTTTTAATCCACTCACTAAAATGCCATACGTACCATTTGTGAAGTACTTATACTTGGATCTGTGCCCAAGCTCACTGTCCCATTCCATTTATAAAACTATATTGTTTAATATTGTTAAAAAGTTGTGTTAATTTTTGAATACTTGGGTATATTTGAAACCGTGAAAATGCAAATCTACCCTTACCATTCTTCTTTTCTAAAGAGTTATTTTTTCTGTCTTGCCATTTTCATGTAGATTTTCATGGTTTTCCAGTTTTACGGTAAAATTCTGTGAGAACTTTTATGAATTTACATTAAATTTGTAACTTTAAGACAACTGTCACCTTGGTAATATGCCTTCCTGTGCAGCTGCATACATACTTGTCCATTTATTCAATCTTCGTTTGGGTCTCCTTAAGTTTTTTATGATCCTTTGTATAGTTTTAAAACACATCTTGGTAAATCAATTCACAGATGTTTTGTGTTTCTGTTGCTTTTATAATCAGCCTGCCTCTCCATATTCCTAACTTAATATTGGTGGTACATTGAAAAATGATTTTTTTTGTATATATTTTGGAAACTAGGTTAGCTACCATCTTGAATAGCTGCTGTGACATGCCATTTATCTTCTGCGATATTAGACGTTCGAATATTGAGACCCATGGGCACTTATGGGAAGAACCAAGCCATCTTCTCTGTCTCCTCCAGAATCCAACTCATCTCTACTTAGTCTAGCTCCCTGACTCACCTTCTCCCATTTCTCTGAACTGAACTTTGAAGCCACACCTTATGCCTGTTGTTGTTATGTAAGATTTCAGATTCTTCTTCAGTGCTGCAAGACTGTAGTAAATTATGACTTGACACTTTAAAATCTTATATCACAGAGGAACAAGATAATTTTCCCTAATGCCAAATAAAACTTTTAAAACTTCGTCACAAAATACTACAAATACAAACTTGTAAAACATTAACAGATTCTCTATTTTATCAGAAGAAGAAAAAACAAATAATAAGACAGTGAATAAAATGTATTTGATTAATTGCTGGTGCATCAGGCTATGAATAAACTTGACATTCAAACACGAGAGCTCAGTGTTAACTCAGTGATCAGAAAAAACTCAGGGAGGAGGGAGGACGGAACTGAGTGTCAGAGAAGGGGCAGGATGTTAAGAGCAGGAAGATAGAAGAAGAGCCTGTAGGTATCAGCCCTTCTTTGACCTTTTAAGCGGGTCACCAGGGCCCCTTCATTCCTGTCTAGATGAGGCTGTGGGTGACCAGTGGTCAGGATCAGGTCATGCCGACTGCAGTTTGTCACAGTTCACCTTCTTTACTGTTTCTTGAATACATGGATAAAAACTAAGCAATGGTCTTTCAGATAATCTTGAGAGGATTTAAAAAATTTAGCAAATTCCTAGACATGTGTCAGAGGCCGCAGGTAAACTTCCATTGCGCCCCTAACACAAGGATCTCTATAATCACTTTTTTTTTTTCATGATCACTTTCTGTTTTCAGATAATCTTCCCAATCCTCCCAACCCTGCATCCCTTTTCTGGCCCCAGCCAATAATAAGCTACTATATCATGTGCCATGTACCTATGGTTTTGAACAGCTCTTTATTTTCTTCATGGAAAAAAAATCGCTAGCTGGAATGCTTAATTTCTTCACAGAAATTGAAAATTAATTATCTGCTTAATGTAGTTAAAAGTACAAAGAACACTACTTTATTTAAACAGAAAAGCTGGTTTTATTTTGCCTAAAGATGTGGTTCTGAACTACAGTTGTCTTCATGAAGTTATAGCCGTATTTCTGAAGCATTGATCTTCGACATGTTCAAAGCTGGCTAAGGGAAAGCGAAGCTAATGCAGACATAGCTAGGGGCATACACAACACAGCATGTGACTCTGGCATTAGAATCACATTTGAAAAGACTTCTTTCTTTTGCCCAAAGTGGAAAAGCACAGAGGGAGAGCTTAAAAATTGGTCTGTGTTATATTTCTCCATACGACAGGCATCAATTATTATCACATCATTGTTCTTTCTCTTTGTTTGCTATTGCAAAACAAATCCTAAATGTTATTTGAAGATGATTGATTTTTTGCCAAAGTCCTTATTTGAATAGCATTGCAACAACCAGACGAATGTGGTGTCATACCTATGCTTCCTGTGTGGCTACTGGACAAACCTGCATGTGTCCACGTAGTATTGTCTGTCCCCCATGGAGTGATTTATTTTGTGATCTGATTGTTGTGTACTAACACATGGCCCGTAGCTCTCATAGCCCTACAAGGTTGCAGTGTGGTCTGGGGTCTCTGGTGTGGTTCAAAAGTGACACACTCCTAGGGTTTCTTCGGACGTGGACAAGATTAGGTTTGAATTTCTATTATGGATCATACGCCTTTTTTAAGAGTATCATCTGCCAAGTAGCCTGACTTCTGGTGATATGGGAAGGAGATTGTCTTCTCTATATACACATATGGATGACCAAATACTAGCTATGTGCTACTCTATAAGATTGAATGTCTACGCCGTCAACCTCTTAGCTTTTCTTTTTGAACCAAAATTATAATAATACTATAGTTGATATTTATTAATTACCACTTGCCAAAGACTATACTAAATGCTTTTAAATCTTATTTAATCCAAATATTTTATTAGATTCTGATTTGTTCCTTTAAGTAAATAAAGAAACTGAGGCCAAAGAAAGTTAGGTAACTCCCTCAAGGTCAAAAAATCTCATAATAATGCCCTGTGAATTTCTTTCTGGACCTTCTAAGCTTGAAGCTATCATAGTTTGTAGCCAATTTCTTGAAAAGATAACAATAATCATGATCGGTTGGAGAGAAAAGAAAAACATATTTTAGGAATTTTTAGTTGTAATAGTTACCTACTGCTGCATAACAAATTTCTCCCTAATTTAGCAATTAATTCATGCAGTTTATGAGAGTCAGGAATCTAAGAGTTGCTTAACTGGGTGATTCTAACTCCAATTATCATGAAGTTATAGTCCGATTTTGAGTTGGAAACTGCAAACGTCTGCAGGTGCTTGAGGAATACTTCACTGTTGGCACAGTGAGTTCCTCATCATGGAAGTTCTCCACAGGGGTGCTCCTGTGACAGGGAAGTTGGCTTTCTCCAGAGCAAGTCCTCATAAAAAGAGAAAGAGACCAAGAGAGACCAACAAAGAGACAGAGACACTAAGATGAGAGTGAGACTAAAGTTATAATATAACCACGGCAGTAACATCCTATCACATTCTGTTCACTATAAGAAAGTCCAGTCTGCACTCAGGGGGAAGACGATTAAGCTTGATTTCTGCAAGGGCAGAATCAAAAGATACGTATTCATATATTTAAAACCACCAATAGTAGTCAACTTTTAACTGTGTATGTGTGTGTCGAGATGGAGTGGTGGAAGGGAATCTTTATCTGGTTTTTTTCCTCTTAATATCTACCTCCATTAGAAGAAGCCAAATTGATTTTTAAAACCAGCCTACGTATCTATTCCTTGTCTTAGCTGAACATTACAAATGCTGGAAAATAGAATCAGATGTGTTTTATCTTTAGAAGGATATCTCAACCCACATATACAAATGTATTCATAATGAAATAGGTATTAATAGAGCTAAATATGTATAACAAGATAATATACTTTTTGAGTTAATATTAAAGATAACTATTCTAAAACACTCTTTTAAAGAAGTATATCAAAAATATCAGCTTCAAAAAAAGATTCCAGTTTTTTAAATGACTGAAAATCCATGTCTCTTAGGAAAGGCTCAGTTTAGTCACTGATTCAACAGAAATGCCATGCTGGAAAATGGAAAGGAATCCAAGTTTTGCAACACAGTGTTCTCTAGCGGCTCCCCATAGAGAAGAATGGGTAACACAGGTCTATCTGCATTGTGGACCTTGGAATAGATTTGATGGAAATGATTCCTACTCTTATTCTTAGAGTAAGAATAGAAAATAGGAAAGCGTTGCTTTGTCCTCCTAATCTGGAAAGTTATCAAGGAGTAAATGTATTTAAGTGGAGTGTCAGGATGGAAACCAGGTCTATGGGCAGAGATTGGTAGAGTATATTAGGAATGGGAAGTCACTTTCAGGAAAACAAGTAACACAAGCAAACATGAGAAACACAATGCATTTTCATGGAAATTTGGGAAATACAGTGTTTTTGAAGCATAACGCTATTTTGGATTCTGGTGGGTATTTTCTGAAAGGCATATTGGCTAGGAAACTTAGAGTTGTAATCATTAAGCCACAGAGGGACACTGAAAATTTGCCAGGATGGAGTTGGTCACACGGGGATCAATTCAGTGAGCTCTTCTCTCAAACACAGTTATTTGGTTTCCCAACTGTGACCTCAAAAATGAGGATAATGTTTACTTCAGTCATAATATTGATCTTTATTCTTTGAAAGAAAAGTTGTATGTATTCTGCCATTTTATGCATAGTTATGTGTATGTGAATCTGGGTCATTTTTACAAATTCTAGAAAGCACCACTATTTTCAGCAAGCATTTCTTCACATTAAAAGTAATATAATGGAACTAAGAATTTTTCTCATTTTTAAAAATGCATTCTTTATTTCATTCTTTTTTGGTTATTAATAGAATGGATGAAGAAACACGAAGCTGGCATTGCCAGCATTGTGTGTTTCCCTGTTGGTGTATATTTTTACGTGATCCAGAAGTAGTGGACAAAGGCTAAGAATTTTTGGTTTTTAACAACAAACAAAACCATAGTGATACAAAATGGCCAGAAAATATTTAAAGATTTTTCCTTTGTTTTCTTGGCACTATCAAAATATGTAGGTTATCACTCTTTCTCACATAGCCCTGTCGTTTTTCTACTTATCTGAAAATGAGTACTTCAATAAATTGTGGTGAGAGGTTAACTCACAAGTGTTACCTTGCTTGTGAGAGAGAAATGTGTCTCAACTTACCTTATGATTCAGCCGAATGAGCGATAATTATTCTAGCAAATCTTTGTTAACCTCTTGATTTCTGGCTTTAAAAAAATTGCTAAAGAGGCGCCTGGGTGGCTCAGTCAGTTAAGCGTCTGGCTTCGGCTCAGGTCATGATCTCACGGTTCGTGGGTTCAAGCCCCGCGTTGGGCTCTGTGATAAGCGCTCAGAGCCTGGAGCCTGCTTCAGATTCTGTATCTCCCTCTCTCTCTGACCCTTCCTGCTTGTGTTGTCTCTCTGTCTCTCAAAAATAGATTTTAAAAAAACATTAAAAAAATTGCTAAATATCTCACCTATCAAATATCCTTTATATATACATAGATATATATATATGCACACACACATATAATATATATTAACAATATATAAAAATAAAACAATAATATATATTATATTGTTAATAATATATAAAAATAAAACAATAAACATTGTAAATGAAAAGGAAATCACCCATGTGGCTGCCACCCATATAAAAGGGCTGTTCTCAGGTTTGGAAGGAAACAAAGATCTGAAGGGGACACACTCTTTAATTCCCATGGTCAAATCATTCTTTTGTTCTAACAAGTTTAGCTCTTTTATATTGCTCTCATCCATTGGTCTGTCTTCTCTTTCTGCTCCTGTCTGGGCTGTGTGAGGCGGACCCTCCATGATTCTCACTGGGATTCTTTGCCATAGACACAGAGATTATTATTCTGCTTCCAGTGTTGCCTGTAGATCATATTCCACTCTTCAGGATGAGAAATATTTTCCCCAAAATAAGATTTCCCTGTAACGTAAAACCTAAATGGCCAAAACCTTGCAATGGCTCCCTATTGCCCTCAGAAAAAAGTTCAGATGCTTTGCCCAGGACACACAAGATCCAACAAAGCTGGGTCCTCCTTGCCCACCTGGTACCCCTGCTCTTCTCTGTAGTCCCACCTTTTGCCAGGGCTGGGTGACTTTTGTCCCAACCATGCTTAGCTCTTTATAGTTCTCTGAATCCCTCACGGTCTCTCCCCAACCTGGGCTTTGCTGTGTAGAGGTCCTTCTGAGTGGATGAATTCCTCTAACCTCCACAGATTCCTTCCCAGGGCTCCAGTTATCCACTTGCTTTTCATCTGCTTGGTCCCGTAACATTCCTGGTGGTGTTACAGGACTCTGCTTACACGTCACTTCCCCTAGGAAGCCTTGCTTAGCCCTCAAGAGGAGTTGTGTGCTCTCAAGGCACCTCTTGCACGTCCCTATGATTCCTCCTATCAATGCCTACGTGTCTGTCACCCTCCTGTCCTGAAGTCTCTTATAGTGCCAGTGTTATGCCCAGATTTTAATATCGCCCCCCAAACCAGAGATTACCTGGGAGACCGAATCACGCATGCAAAAGCAAAGGGCTTTATTACGAATTTAGGCCCGGCCAGCCTAAACTCAGGCTCACAGACTTCAACAACACACTGGGTCCACGTGGAGGGAGCCCCGGACAAAGGCAGGGTAGGGCTTTTATGAGTTTGGGAAGGGGGAGTTACAGGAAATTGTGACACAGGTACAGTGATCCAATCATTAATATACAATATTATTGACAGCAGGTTTAACCATTCACATTGCCTGGAGTATTTGTTACTTTTGGCGGGACCCAATCACAACATTTAGAGTATTGACCAATCAGAGTGAGCCCAGGACCCTCACCGTAGGGCGTGACTAGTCTTAGCCTCCATCTTTAGGCCTGCCCTTAGGAATGTTAAGGGTGTTAGCTGGCCTTTCCTGATTGGGTGTTACGAGGCTGGTCCCTCCTGCCTTGGGCAACGTGTGCCCTTCTTTTGTTTCATGGAGGCAGTTTCAGACCTGCGTCCTTACACCAGGGCTAGTTAAGCTACTCAGTAGAATTTTTTGACTGCATATCCATTCATTGGAGAGGTGAGGATATACTTCTGATCATGCATCACTGCCAGCACTCCTAACTGTCCATTCTAAGGAACTAGAGAGAAGGCGAGGAGGGAGCAGGTGTGCAGAATTTCCACCAAAAACTGTTTATGAACTTTGGAATGATTACTTGCAGCGGCTTTCTCTTTTTGAATTGACCAACTCAGGATGAGAACTGCCCGTCCCAGCCAGCCTGCCTGGGTCCCACTGGTGCCAGGGGAAGTCAGGGTCTGTAGGGAGCCGCCACGTTTCCTGGCTGCCTCAGGCAAGGATTATCACTCTCTGGTGAGTGAACCAGTGAACAAGATTTGCATCTGGAGGCTGGAGATTGCCATTTCCTGGTCAAAATAATTTTGGCGTCTGTCATGCTGGGCCAGATGTAGAGTGGCCAAGGTGCACAAAAGATCAAAACCGCATTTTGGATTATTCAGTGCTAGCTTCCCCTCCCCAGCATTGCAAAGGCAAGTCTGGGCGCTTCTTTTGATATGCATTTGACTCTGTTTACCTGGTAACCGACCCGGTCAGTTTCCCCGCCCCAAATCGCTATTTAAGAGACAATGTTTTCTGGAAAAAGGGAGAAGAAGAATAAAGAAGCTAGAGGCTTGATCAGAAACTGTGTGCTTCTTCACTCTCTGTGTCTTCCCTCTCCTGCCCTGTTTTCTCTCCCTCCCTCAGGAAAAGAACCCGCGAGGATTTTCCGCCCTGCTGGCCTGGGCGGGACACGACAAGGGTCCCCGGCAAGGGGCCAGATGTGTCTTGTGGTCAACTGGGGGGGATTGGAGAAAAGAAAGGAATTAGCAGTTTTAATCATAGTTCTCATACAATTTTGTATTTTATGAAGAATGCTATTTTTTCTAATTGTAGGTCAGCATCAAGTTTTCTCACAGTTAGGTTTTTCTTCCTTAGTCCATTATGTTGAACTTGCCTTTAAAATGTGTTTGTCTGTGACACATCTTCAGTTCACGATCTTCTGTTCTGACATTTTTAGAGCTGTAACCAAGATTATAATGTGGTAGAACATGGTAGGTGCAGGTGAGTAATATTTTTAGGGTTTCTTAGAAACAGAAGCCTCATTTTCATGCCAATAAAATAAATAGCAAGGAAGAAAAAGATGTGGCATAAAATATCATATAGAAATTAGATTGATAATATTTAGTTATGTTCTTAACGGATCCAAACATCTTTTTACCCACGTAAATATTTTTAATGATGATGATAACGAGAGTCTGATTCCTTCCGTATGTAAGGAAATACATAATACTACAAAAGAAGGAACCCTACTTATATTTCCTTGTCAGTTCTGCCTTTGAGTTCTGTATCCGTCATGCCTGCACAATAACATACGAGAAACTGGCTTCTCCCAATCCGTGTAAATCAGGTTATCTGCAGAGAGGTCTCTGGAGAGAGCAGTTTTAGAATCGGGAGAAATTTGGTTTGAATCCCAGATCTGCTACTTGCTAGCATATGCCCAAGTTAACCTCTGCACTGTCATTTCTTCATTTGCCAGATATGAGTAACTGTACTTCCCTCCCAAGAACGGTGAGAACACAAAACCAGATCACATATATAGGGTGTCTGTCACTACGTGTGGCCCATAACAGGGTGTCAAGAGAGACTAGTTGTCAGTTTGCTTCTGGGCTCTTTTCAGAGTTTTAGTCTTTGTTATTGGACAAAATTGCTAAGCATGTGATTTGGAACTTTATACAGATATGCATTATTTCTTAGAGCAACAACCCAAACCCATTGTTTCTACAAGGTGGAGCAGCTTCCTAAATACAAGTTTGGAATGTTGATCCTCCAAAGAAATTAAGTAACAAGTTTAGTGTTCTGAATTTTTTTTAATGGAGAGTGTGAGTGCCTCATGAAACTCTCCTTCATAGTAAGGGTCCACATTTCAGCTCACTTAACAAAAACCAGATGAAGAGTTGAAACAAATGGGTTTGTTTCTAGGGGATCCTGTCCGGTGAGTATGGAGAGGTACCTACATATCTCTGAGTGATCGCCCAAACTGCCACTTCTGGGCAGAGATGTCATTGTGTGAAGGTGCCAGTGTCTGTCAATAGCAAAATTATCAAAACCCAACAGAAATTAATTCATAACAATATAGGGAAACACCTGAAAAGGAAACACAGCTCCTAGTCAGCCATCTCCTCATTAATATGATCAAAACAGATCATCTGCAGCGACAGAACATACACTCCTACAGCCCCCCTTGGAAGCACAAAAGAGGGATGTGGAACCTGCCTACCCAGAGTTATAAATAGCTCCAGGAGCAGAATCTGATGCCTCTGAATCCTAAAGAGATTCAGAGTTGCCTCAACACTGAGGAAATGGACTTCCTTTTATAAGAACAGGAGTCTGAACCTAACAGACGCCATGACTGGCTTTGTTTCCCCCTCTAAGCTAAAAGGTCTAAGGTCAGTCTCTTCGGAACCATTTGGCCATTTGGCAGTCATACATTGCCGGGGGGGGGGGGGGGGGGGGGGGGGGGGGGGGGGGGGGGGGGGGGGGGGGGGGGGGTATCCAATCAGGAAAGCCCAGCTACCTCACCCCACATTCCTAAGGGTAAGGCCTGCAGGT